>NC_041404.2:64429340-64789340 GCF_900747795.2 Erpetoichthys calabaricus | reverse complement strand
GCACAACAATCGTGGGTCATGAGCGTGAAGAGGAGGGGACTTAGAACACACCCCTGTGGAGAACCTGTGCTCAAGGAGATGGTATCTGATTTATTCTTTCCTACCCGTACGTACTGTAGCCTATCCATTAGAAAGTCCAATATCCAGTTTTGCAGAGGTATGCCCAGTCCCAATGGGCCCAGTTTGCTGATCAAATTCTGAGGGATGATGGTATTAAAAGCCGAACTAAAATCAACAAACAACATGCGGACCATAGCGTCTCTATTCTCCAGATGTTCCAATGAAAAATGGAGTGCAATAGATATGGCATCCTCTGTGGCACGGTTGGAGCGGTAGGCGAATTGGAGTGGGTCAAAAGAGGAGGGTAGGACAGAAGTAATGTGGTCCTTGATCAGCCTCTCGAAACATTTCATCACTATTGATGTTAAGGCTACAGGGCGATAGTCATTCATGGTTGTGACTATGGGTTTTTTCGGAACTGGGATGATTTCTGAGGTTTTAAAGCAAGATGGCACAACAGCTTGACACAGAGAGATGTTAAATATATCCGTAAGGACATGTGTCAGCTGCTCCGCACATCCTTTGAGTACACAACCTGGTATCTGGTCTGGTCCCGCAGCTTTCCTTGGATTAATTCTCCTCAAAGTCCGTAGAACATCATCCGGTTCCAGACACAGTGCCTTCTCATCAGGATGAGTGGTGGCCTTCACTGGTGATGTATCATTCAATGCTTCAAACCGTCCAAAGTACTTATTTAGGTCATTCAGGAAGTTGAAGCTATCATCACAGGGGTAAGAAACTGTTTTGTAATCTGTCACAGATTTAATCCCCTGCCACAATCTTCTGCTGTTCCTGTGATCTTGAAAATGACTCTCTATTTTCTTTCCATGAGCCCTTTTAGCTCTTCTAACAGCTTTATTTAGGTTGGCTCTTGCTGTTCTAAGGGCAGCTATATCTCCAGATTTAAAAGCACAGTTTCTCTCTTTCAGCAAAACTCGCACCTCAGCAGTCACCCACGGTTTATCATTTGCCCTGACAATGATGTTTTTGGTGACGCAGACATCCTCCATGCACTTGTTTATGTAGCCAAACACAGCCTCTGCATATTCATTTATGTCTATCCTTTGATCTGTGGTAGCTGCCTCACTGAACACAGACCAGTCAGTGCACTCAAAACAATCCTGTAGTGCATTCATGGCTTCTTCTGGCCAAACTCTCACCTGTTTGAGTGATGGTTTTGATCTGATGAGCACAGGTCTATATGCTGGGATTAGCATAATAGAGATGTGGTCTGATGAGCCAAGATGGGGACGTGGGGATGCTTTGAATGCTCCTTTAATGTTGGTGTAGACATGATCCAATATATTGGTTCCTCGAGTTGCAAAATCCACATGTTGGTAAAAATGGGGTAAATATACATATATATATACATATACACATCTACATATATATATATATATATATATATATATATATATATATATATGTAGATGTGTATATGTATATATATATACACATATCACACATATATATATACACATACATATACATATATACATATACACATACATACATACACATACATATACAGTATATATACACACATACATACATACATACACACACACATATATATACACATATATATTTACATATCTACATATATATATATATACACATATATATATACATATCTACATATATCTAGACATACATATATACATACATTGACATATATATATATATATATATATATATATATATATATATATATATATATATATATATATATATATATATATATATATATATATATATATATACATATCTACATATATATATATATATATATATCAAATCAATGTCAACCTTTTGTAGGGTCTGTCCCTGAGACTTATTAATTGTCATTGCGAAGCAGAGCATTAGTGGAAACTGGAGGCGTTTGAATTGAAATGGGAGATCAGAGGGTATAACGGGGATGCGAGGAATAAAAACTCTCTCCCCTGAGCCACCGCCAGTAAAAATAGTTGCCTCAATGAGGTTCTTTTGCAGACATGTGACCTGAAGTCTCGTGCTGTCACAAAGTTTCAGTGGCTATACGCAAATCCACAATCGGTTTCATATTGTTTTCGCACGTTACCAATTGTGTAATGTGTTTTTTGAACAGGTTTGATTCATCGAAGTGATCACTCCTGCTGCGTTCAGTCACTTCACGTGAGCCGCTCTCTTGTGTGATGTTGCGATGTCCACGGGTTTATTTAATGTTAGCTAAGACCCAGCAGTTAAAAGTTTCTCACGACAGCAATTTTAACTCTGTCACAAAGTGATCAAAACTGTCGTTTATACCTCGTGTCTTCTCATTAAACTTGTATCTCGCGAATATGGCATTGCAAACGGCAGCGGGTCAGTTCACGTGCTTACATGGGAGGTGTGATGACGCAATATATTTTGATATATATCGAAATACCCGCGCTTCGCAGTGGCGAAGTACTGCTTTAAAATTTTTATTAAGAAGAAAAGTAAACCTTTTTAAACTGAGGGAAAATGAATCAATAATTATTTGTTATGGATCTCTTTGTATAGCACTTGTCAGTTCTCCCCTCTGGTTGTAATATGACCAAGCTGTGTGCTGAGCTTACTGTTGAGCATGCAATGTACAGTTGGCCATGTGAAAAGCAGTCCTGCCTCAAATCAATGCCAACCTTTTGTAGGGTCTGTCCCTGAGACTTATTAATTGTCATTGCTAAGCAGAGCCTTAGTGGAAATTGGAGGCGTTTGAATTGAAATGGGAGCTCAGAGGGTATAACGGGGATGCGAGGAATAAAAACTCTCTCCCCTGAGCCACCGCCAGTAAAAATAGTTGCCTGAATGAGGTTCTTTTGCAGACACGTGACCTCAAGTCTCGTGCCGTCACAAAGTTTCAGTGGCTGTACGCAAATCCGCAATCGGTTTCATATTGTTTTCGTACCTTATCAATTGTGAAATGTGTTTTTTGAACAGGTTTGATTCATTGAAGTGATCACTCCTGCTGCGTTCAGTCACTTCAAGTGAGCCACTCTCTTTTGTGATGTTGCGATGTCCACGGGTTTATTTAATGTTAGCTAAGACCCGGCAGTTAAAAGTTTCTCGCTACAGCAATTTTAACTCTGTCACAAAGTGATCCAAACTGTCGTTTATACCTCATGTCTTCTCATTAAACTTGTATCTCGCGAATATGGCATTGCAAACGGCAGCGGGTCAGTTCACGTGCTTACATGGGAGGCGTGATGACGCGATATATTTTGATATATATCAAAATACCCGCGCTTCGCAGCGGCGAAGTACTGCTTTAAAATTTTTATTAAGAAGAAAAGTAAACCTTTTTAAACTGAGGGAAAATGAATCAATAATTATTTCTTAAGGATCTCTTTGTATACCATGTTGTCAGTTTGCCCTTCCGGTTGTAATATGACCAAGCTGTGTGCTGAGCTTACTCTTGAGCATGAAATCTAACGTGGTTTGTGCCCTTCAGAATGAAAACAGTTTGCATTCACCTTTTTAATAAAAGGCGAGCTTTTAAGCCTGAGAAATCACCCCGTAAATGCACACGTTTAATTGCACATGTGTTAATATGTATTCTTACACAGTATTAAAAGACACTCAAAAATTAACGTCATTTACCTTCGTTCCTGCGTTTGACTCATGCTGTAAATCTCTTCCTTGTTTTTAGTTCACATGATTACGTAGGAGGCGTGATGACGCGATACGTGACTCCGCCTCCTCCATTAGAGTATATCGACAAAAAACAGGTTCCAGTTATGACCATTACGTGTAGAATTTCGAAATGAAACCTGCCTAACTTTTGTAAGTAAGCTGTAAGGAATGAGCCTGCCAAATTTCAGCATTCTACCTACACGGGAAGTTGGAGAATTAGTGATGAGTCAGTCAGTGAGGACTTTGCCTTTTATTAGTATAGATGATGTAATTATTTTGAACTACCTAATTTATCTTAACAAGTATATATACTAAATGTATTTGTATACAGTTTCTATTTATTAACTGAAAAATAAACCCTGCCAAAAACCAATACTCAAAAGTTAAAACATTGTTGTCATTCACCAGTAAATTAGTGAATACTAAAATAATTCAGGATATTTTCATTTACACAAACTCTAAAAAAAGCTTTTATAACAGCACATTTTTCAAATCAAGTTTATCAGAAAATAGCTTTGTCAGGCTTTTTTTGTTGAGAGAGTGTATGAAGGAGTCCATCCATCCATCCATCCATCCTCTTCCGCTTATCCGAGGTCGGGTCGCGGGGGCAGCAGCTTGAGCAGAGATGCCCAGACTTCCCTCTCCCCAGCCACTTCTTCTAGCTCTTCCGGGGGAATCCCAAGGCGTTCCCAGGCCAGCCGGGATACATAGTCCCTCCAGCGTGTCCTGGGTCTTCCCCGGGGCCTCCTCCCGGTTGGATGTGCCCGGAACACCTCACCAGGGAGGCGTCCAGGAGGCATCCTGATCAGATGCCCGAGCCACCTCATCTGACTCCTCTCGATGCGGAGGGGCAGCGGCTCTACTCTGAGCCCCTCCCGGATGATTGAGCTTCTCATCCTATCTTTAAGGGAGAGCCCAGACACCCTGCGGAGAAAACTCATTTCAGCCGCTTGTATTCGCGATCTCGTTCTTTCGGTCACTACCCATAGCTCATGACCATAGGTGAGGGTAGGAACATAGATCGACTGGTAAATTGAGAGCTTTGCCTTATGGCTCAGCTCCTTTTTCACCACGACAGACCGATGCAGAGCCCGCATCACTGCGGACGCCACACCGATCCGCCTGTCGATCTCACGCTCCATTCTTCCCTCACTCGTGAACAAGACCCCGAGATACTTGAACTCCTCCACTTGGGGCAGGATCTCGCTCCCAACCCTGAGAGGGCACTCCACCCTTTTCCGGCTGAGGACCATGGTCTCGGATTTGGAGGTGCTGATTCCCATCCCAGCCGCTTCACACTCAGCTGCGAACCGATCCAGAGAGAGCTGAAGATCACGGCCTGATGAAGCAAACAGGACAACATCATCTGCAAAAAGCAGTGACCCAATCCTGAGTCCACCAAGCCTGACCCCCTCAACACCCTGGCTGTGCCTAGAAATTCTGTCTGAAGGAGTCATTAGCTGGTTAATAACACTAAAGAAGAGAAATGTTTAATGGATGTTTACTATTGTGGGATTAAGCGCCCCTATATATAGCGCCCCTTGAACCAACCAGACAGACGTCCAAGACACACTTTTAAAAGCACCAAGAATAATTTCTTTAATAATTTTCTATAAAGTGCACAAAGCACCGCACACTCCTCAATTCTTGCAATAACAGATAAATACAATAATCAATAGTAATAAATCACACAATCCTCCAACTCCCAGCTGCTCCGTCACACTCCCACCCAACTCCGGCTCCATCTGCTGAGGTTTCCCACAGTCCTTTTAAAGTCTATGACCCGGAAGTATTTTTTCTCCGGGTCAACACCACATCTTCCTTTATCAATTGTCCCGGAAGTACTGCGGGCTAGCGTAATCGTAAAAGTCCCCAAGAATCCCACCCAACTCCGGCTCCGTCTGCTGAGGTTTCCCACAGTCCTTTTAAAGTCTATAACCCGGAAGTATTTCTTCTCTGGGTCAACACCACATCTTCCTTTATCAATTGTCCTGGAAGTACTGCGGGCTAGCGTAATCGTAGAAGTCCCCGAGTTCTTGGTGAGCTCCCCCTGGCGGCACCCACGGCACCCAACAGGGCTGAAGAGACGGACTCCATGTCCCATGCTGCCCTGAGGGAATCAGAGGAACCATTTCCATCCAGGGGTGCTGCCATCTAGCGTCCCGGGGGATGTAGTGTCCTAAAAAGGCTGTCTTCTTTTGTTGAGGGACGTTCAGGCCGGACTGAAACGCCGGCTGTCCATCACACTATTTAAATCAATTTAACTTAGATGTCACAGGCTCCTGATTTATCACAACTTTACCTT
This sequence comes from Erpetoichthys calabaricus, assembly GCF_900747795.2. Lineage (NCBI taxonomy): Eukaryota > Metazoa > Chordata > Cladistia > Polypteriformes > Polypteridae > Erpetoichthys > Erpetoichthys calabaricus. Next base: position 64,783,342 of record NC_041404.2, on the reverse strand, counting down.
GTTATTGTAAGATTATTAATTCAGAATTCCTGTAAAACAGCCTTTGTTGTGATGTTTTCAAGCTGCCTCACATAAACGATCAAACTTTGCTATTACTTGTGCATGTACACTAAACTGGGCAGCAATAATTCCAGGAGGTAGCATCCTATTTTGCTGCATACTATTCAAATATGCGTCATCTGTGCTTTCACCATGTTTGGCAAATTTTAGTTTTTATAAAAATGTATGTTTGATTTCCAAAACAAAACATACAACATAAATGTAAATATTTGTTGATTCAATTTCAGGAAGTGCATAATCTGGTCAAGCAGTTTTGCTAACTGCACATCTCTGAGAGAATGCATTTGAGTTAATCCATGGCATGTTGTATCATTAGAGATTTGTCTTTTGCTTCAAAGTTTTATGAGCTGATGCATACAAATTTCTAGACACATTTTGAAAAACTGACTACATTTTATTTTAGAGTGAACATAAGGGGTATTCCGATGGTTCCTTACAATCACTGAATGAATGCAAAGCCTCCATTCATTTATCAGAGCTATTTATGGTGCTACATTTATTAAAAGGAGATTAACCAAGCCATCATTTTATACCTCTCATTCAAACTTGCAATGCTACAAGTTAAAACAGCTGCAACTGACAGCTGGTTAGTCACATCATCACTTTCACATATAGCATGAATCAGGTATTTGTTTTTTTATTTCTGAACCAATTCGATAAACAGATAAAAGTATTTGTAATTCTGATTTTTTTTTTTTGCCTTGAAAATGTGTTTCTTGAGTATACTCATAAATGCAACAGCTTGTCTTTCTGTCTCTCTCATACACAGTGGGTCTCTCACTCTCTCTCTGTCTCTCTGCCTTCCCTTGCAGCTGCCAACGTTTTATTTTTGTGTTCCTCATATACCACCACAGCACACATACTGCAGGCTCAGAACCATTAATAAAGAGGCAGCTCTTGTTAGAGTACGTAATGGCCTGTTTGTGGATGAATCTGCTATAAGTAACACCTTAATCCTTTTGGATGTTAATCTTTTGATATACTCATATATTTTGTCTGGCCAGGGTAGAAAAATTATAGCCATTTTCACTTGCTTTAGATCGCTTGTTTTAACTTGAAACAAGGTGTGGCTCTCATAGCAGATTTCTTAACTCAATGTCAGAGTAAGGACGTTAAAATATATATAATTTGTTGATTAAATAGGTAGAGCAGAAAAAAAGTGAAGGTGGACAATAAAAATATCAGTAAAAAATAATAATCATGATGACCCTCGGGGCCTGTCTCAGCAAATTCTGATTCCTGTTTACCAGGATTGGCTCACCCCCTTACATACTTCAAAGTACCGTGCAAGTAACACATTCACACACACTGTCTCTTTTTTCTATTCGTGTCTCGCTTCTCTTGCCAGCCAATCTTGGCCTGGCTCAACTCAACCTACTAGACTCAATAGGTCACTGGCAGGGAGTGGCTGGAGTTATTTCTGGAACAGTCCTCAGAATCACTTCTAGGGCCTGGCCGTTTTTATCAAAGGTCCCTCTGCAGCTCCAGGTATCGCTGCAGGTTCTGAGCCAGATTTACTTTTAAAGGGACCCTTCATAATGAACATTGTGGCCCATAAATATTCCCAGTAGGAAACTCTTTCTGCCATTTATTGGTTTGGAAGATTTACTTTGGTCTTCTGCCAGACCCATTTTACTTCCATTCCCACTTCCGGGGCAATCTTTAAATAAACTGGCTGGCACCTTTCCATTCGCACAGACATCACTCATTCATTTTCTCCCTGACAATCCAACAGCCATTGGGGACCTCACCATAATATCTAATAAAATATCATGGTTGTAAATTTAAAAGTACGCTTGGACACCAAAGTACACAGGTTCAAGGCATCTAGGCTTTCTTATGCGCACATCAAGAACCTGCAATTTTATACTTGGGTGTTATGGATTAATTCTTACAGATGAGAGGGAAACATAAAGAGTGAAATGGAAACTTTAAGAGGAATGATGACTTGATACCATCATTCAGTTAAAGACTCAAAACCTCTGTCTTATTTAAGACTGATTATACTATGTTATGGAAAAAACATCTACCACTGATGGATCAGTATTTAAGTAATCTGGTCCAATATTATATGAAAGAGTTGCACCATATCAAATGTACTGGTCATCCCAAAAACTGAGTAAAAATCCAATGACAACTCTGTTCTTTCCTCACTTTCTAAGCTCTACTTTCCCAATAACATCAAAAATGGATGTCTTCTCTCTTGACGCTATTAAACGTCTCTTCACAATATATTGTTACTGCCTAGCACATATTTATCAATGACAGACATTTCATTAATTTAATTAACAGTATTTTGAAAATATGTTCATAAATTCAAGGTTCCCAAATGAATGCTTCATATAGTCTTCATGGGCAGGAATTACTCAGTGTAAAACAAATATATATATTTTTTAATCCTGACAGTCTAATTTGCTTCTATTCAACAACAGTCCTATTCCCAGATAATTTTTTATTACCATTGTGGCCCACCAGGCGGGCACCGCCAGCTTAACCCAACACAGACACGTGTGGGACACAAGTTCACGGCACATAAGTTTTATTTTTATTTTTCCCTTGTGGGAAACGCCTTCCCCGTTCCCCACAAGTATAACACAGTCCCGGGCACTAGCACAGCACAATACCGCAAGTCTCTTCTTTTATTCTTTGCCTTCTTCTCCTTCACTCCTCGGGTCAAGCTTTGTCGCTCTTTGAGTAGTGGCTGCTGGCTCTTTTTATAATGCACCCGAAAGTGTTCCAGGTGCTTGATTACTCGTTTCCGGCAGCACTTCCAGGTGTAGCGGTGCCTGTGGGTCCCAACAGGGCTGCACCACACTCCAACTCCCATGCAGCCCTGTGGGAGTCTGAGGCACCGCTGCAACCCAGGGGGGTTGCCATCTAGCGTCCCGGGGGAGGTAACGCTCTGGCCATGCTTTCTCCCCCGGTCCTCCCAGCGTGGAGGCGTCGGCCGCATGCTACAACCATTATCTTTTTAAAGTATGACAAACATTTTTGACTAGCTCCTTCATATAAAGTTTTCTTCTGACAATTAGCTACTGCTGATTTACTTTATTAACTTTTTTCCAAGAATCCCTAGATTCACTCCAGACAGAGTTTTCCATTCACCAAATAACTTTTTTATTCCCTCCTACTCATCACAGGTGGCATTATACTTCTTTTAGATTACCACCATCACAAAATCATAATTTGTAATGCAGGTTGAATAGAGTGTTTACAGTATCCTGGAAAACTGATATATGTTTCATGCCTGTCCCTCAATTAATAAAAATTAATAATCAAAAAGTAAAATGAGCTATAATGATTCTTAGTGATACTTTTTTGGGTTGCGTGTGGATCCTTGTGGAACATTTGCTTGAAAAAGAACCACTTCATTCTGGTAAGGGTTCTTTGCATATGAAACTTTGGGCTTTATAAAGGTTCTTAATATGTGGACAAAACAGAAATAGTTCATGTATAGTAGGCTACAAAGTAGGACACTTGACAGATTAAGAAAAAATGGTTCATGTATACCACTATACTGCTCTTTTTAATAAAAAAATATTAAAATTAGGTCTATAAGATGAAGATCCAGAGTAGAAGATGATTATGAGTTTTGGACCCTTTTTCATCGTCACCATTTACATCTCTGTATAGTTTTGACACAGTTCACTTATTAATTTAGGAGCATCTAATACATGGTGCTGGCAATGACCCTGGTGTAACTATTATTAAGAATCATTGGTGAGTGTAGAAGTGTGCAGACAAGTGATTATTATTTGTTCTGTATTGAATGTCATACATACTTTTTTCTTTGTCGACACTTACAAATTAATGTATTTCAGTAAAATTTATTATCCTTCAATGCTAACAAGCTCCGCCTGCTTTATCACAACTGATTCAAATAATGTCCTATACATACTGTACTAAGATGATTTACTCAGGCATTGGCAGAATCTGAAATAGCTAAAAGAAGAAAGCAGTACAGGCCATGTTACATTTTCTAAATGTATTTTTCCTATGTCAAGGTCCCCCAATGTCTAAAAATCATTTACTCTGTTTCCATATACAGTATATGTCAATTTCGGTTCCTGGTTTATTCCATCAGTAAGAGCATTTTTGCCCTTCTTTAAGGCAGTGTTTCTTGTAATGGCTGACATCCAACTTTACAGAGGAAATATCTTGCTTACTCATGCTGGAGAGAGTCAGCAATTGATTAAACAGGCTCAGAAATTAGATATTGTTCCATTTAAGTCAACTGCAGACTAAACAGATAAACCAATACACACATCCTTTACCTGCCTACCTAACTAAATCAAAATGCTTTTATTGATTATAATGGATATTGAGCACTTCTAAATACACTATCCATTATAGCAAACACAAAACTGATGTAGCAGAAATTGAAATTCTGTAGACATGCTAGACATACTGCATAGAACAAAGTTAAACTAATAAAAATGACATTTTTTAGACTCATTATTAGTGAACGGTAAATTATGATATTACTATTCTAGAAACATGCCAAAAAAAAACAAACGTAATTAAATTTACACAGTAGCTTAAAATGGCACAGCAATGAGACAGAAGGCAGTGCTACCTCTATTTAGCCCAATATTTAGGTCTAAACCATTGACTTACTTGGTGACCCTGAGCCTATTTTAAGAGTATGTATCTTAGTTGCCAAGTCAGAGCATTTACTCCTCGTCTCCATGTCTGGGTTGTATTTTGTATGGAATCTTTATTTTGTCTCCAAATGCTTTCTCCAGAAATTCCTTTTGCCTACTACGGTGGACAGACACACATTTAGGTGGGTCAGAAACACTAAATTCCCCTGTTGATTGTGAGTATTTGATTATGTTCATGTACAACCCGTGCTGGATTGACATCCAGTCTAGGGTTGATCCCTATAGTTGTTTTGATTGACTTTGGGGGTTTTCAAATATTATTTTATGTGTTTTTTATTTTTATTTATTGTTTAGAATTTTTGTGTCATTCTGTTGATGACATCATTTAATTTCATTATTGTGCTTTGCATCTATGGACTCTTTCCAGACTCTGGTGATGTTGCAGATCCAGCAATTGAAGACATGTCAGATGTTATATAATTTAAAACATGGGGAGGCAGTAACTTTTTGGACAAACTTTACTGAAAAATTAAGGAAAGGCTCATTTCAAAAAATAACAAAAACAGTTGTTTAAGAATTACAAATTCATTAATTAGTTCTCTCTACCATGATGTCTGTTTTTATCATATTATGACTGTTCAATTGCTAGATTGTGTTATAGCTATAATTCCAGTATTTGTGCTAAAACCACTGCCACCCATGAGTAAAAACTAACAACATCTTTTTTTCATTAAAGATACTTTAGTTGGTCTCCTGTTTCTTCCAGAAGAGGCAGACATTTTGAACATAAATTAAACATGCTTGCTATAAGAAAGTTGGGCACTCCAATAAATAACTGGAACAATATGTAACAGCATCAGCTCCCAAAGTACAGACATTACATGAGGCACATGATATCAAGTTCCAACTGCCATTTTCTTCACTTCTAACACTAGAATCCCTGAAGCTTACCAAAAAACTCATAATCCTGGGCCACCTTAAATTCCTTTGCACCTCTCCGTCAGTGTCTTTTGTTTTGTAAATGTGTCGATCAGCACAAGCAGCCTAATGTCCTATTCCCCCCCTCGACGGAGTTTAACTCGGGCAAAATGTTCTCCCAGCTCAAGGCTTCTTTATTTGCATGTGAGGTGCCTGGAGTTGTATTGGGTAAATAATACAGTATATCGTTATTTGGAACACATGCATTTCATATGTGTTCCATGTCTACAAAGATATGGGCAAGTGTAGGATGAAAGGAAATGCAAGGCAAGAAATGTTGAACACATATCTAAAGCAGAAACTTTTTTTATGTTATACTAATAATGACATGAAGTGTCATAATTTTCAAAGACTTTAGTCCAAATATCAAATAAACACATGCGCTTTTATTCAAGAATATAACCAAAGTAAAAAAAAAAAAAAATTCAATTTACATGTTGCTGTCAATAACTTACAAACCCAAGCTCAAATGTCAATCGAAAGAAAGTTAATATGTATTCTTGGATGGTGCAGAGGTAAGAACTGCTGCTTTATAACCGAAAGGTTGCTGGTTTGAGTCCCAGTGCTCTGTGTTTTGAGAAGTGAGGTGCTATTATTATTATTATTATAATAAAAACATACTTTTGATTTGAGTCTGTAACACCTGCTGTAAATTTTGGCTACTTGTAAAAGTTAGCGCTTTTTTTTATTATTCTGTTTTATTCTCTCAGTGACGTTCACGTGGTACAACAAACTTGCCTTTCCCCCTCTGAATTGGTGCCATTTAATCTCCATTCTTTTCACAAGAGCAGCGATATTCACAGTTGGAACTGTGGTTGATGCCTGCTCAGAATTATTTGTTGTACCAGCAATCAAAGATATGATGTCCTGTGGCCGCTATCAGACTGGACAAAGGCAGAACAGGTAACAACAGACAGCATCTTCACAGCGCTAATAGACTGCTGCACTGCAATGCAACTTTGCTTGTGACAGGCTGTCAAGAAACCAAAGATTTTATACAAAGATATCCACTACTGTCTTGACAGAAGTGGGCAAACTCAAGTTAACCAGAATAGGTAAAGAAACAGAAGGCCCAGATGCGCAACTGAACAAACAGGATAAGCACATTAGACTTTGTTATTTGAGAAATAGATGCCTTACAGGTCCACTGTTGATTACTTTCTTAAATGCACACCAAATACCAGAGTCATCTGAAACACTGAAATAATAATGTTGGGTACTGACATTAGAGATAGTGTTTCAAAGAAAAAACATATATGAAACTGGCAAATAAAAAGTAAGTGTTGAAATAGGTAAAAGTTTGGAAACACTCCATCATCCAGTACTAAGCTTTTCTTGTCCTTGTTGCAGATGATATCGCAACACAGATACCAGTGTCAAAATAAGTATTTATCACAGTGAAGTCTCAATACACCTGTGTGTACTTAAGGTTTTGTTTGTGCACACTGTCTTAAATACTTGCATTACTGTGCAGCAAACATCTCTTTCATTAAGGCACTTGCAAATGGGCTGAGCACAGATATAATTGGATCGAGTCATACTACAGTTAAAAGACAGTTGACTAATCCCACAAGCATGTGCAGAATCCTATGTCCTATGACAGGTCTGTGTCACGTCTAACCCAATAATGATCAGCCCAGCTGTGGAATGGAAAAACCCATGAAAATACCTTCAGCCCAGCCTGATAACATTGCTCTCGTCTGTGTGGGGTAGCAGCACTGAACCACAAAGAGCTAAAGACTAACCCTTCAATTCTTTTATAAATACTCAGCTTGCACTGACATCTGATGTTTGAGAAAATCAAATTAAACAATTACACTAAATATACATAACACTAATACGGCTTTATTATAACTTGCGTAAAAATTTATACAAACAATGAATAATGCAAAAGAACTGTGTCTCTATATTTTAAGACATGCACATACAGTATATATATATATATATATACTGTATATATATATGAGGTTAAAAATATAATTAGGATTACTTACTTTTCCTTTAGCTGCCATAGTTTGACGGTAAATAAATGTGATCAGATAAGACAGCTACCTAGAAAAAGAAATTATCAGAGTAATAAGAACTGACTGTATTTAAAATAATATATGTAAACTATGAATCTGCACATTTAGGGAATAATTATTGTAGTGAAATAATGTACTTTTTTGTACTTCACCAACATAATATGTATTTAATGTACATACAAGGCATACATTTTACGAACATCCTAAGTCATGTTTATGTGCTGGGCCACATCTGGCAGGAGGAGAGATGGGACCCACACACATACATATGCTGTATATACTGTACACATACATACACTTACATACTTGCAATAAACTAGTGCTATGTCTAGGATTGTTCCCCACCTTGCGTACAGCTCTGGGAGGAAAGACCCTGGTCCCTGATAAGGACTCTGAACTGAATTAAGGTTTGAAATTACATGTATATACTGTATACTTTGCTGTTCTTCACAGCAATGTTTCTGCTGGCATGGCAGTGGTTTTAAATATGCATCTTCCTCTGCCTAAGTATATCGGAGTAACAGTGAACCACTCTGAAGATTTAACTTTTAAAATGGACATACAAAAGAAAATCCTGTCATTTTGGTCCACTTTTGTACCTTGTCACTGTGAAGATGCAGACATGATGACCAGCACTGCAGATGCTAAAGCTATACTCTAATTCCATCCTTCAATGAAGGGTAACAAGGGATTTTCTGGACACTATCCTGAACATAAAAAAGTGAGGAATCCTCAGTTGGAGGTATAGTGTGCAAGCTTAGGGGCCTGGTTATGCAGTTCAATAATCTGCTGCAGTGTCACTGGCAAGACATACTGCAGTACAGATGTGCCAAGACAGAAGTTTATAACATAATATTAAATTACTACGGCCTTGGAAATTGATTTAATTACCAGGCTTGTTTGAAGTATAAATTTTAACATTAAAACATCCAGGAAATAATATGCAATATAATATTTTTGCAGTCAGTGGGAATTTTTTTAATGTATAACACAATCCTGCGTATTATACCGGCTCTTCTAAAACCTCCATTGCTAAAAATACACTGTAAACTCTTGCAAGCTAAAAGAACAGAGTACTATCTAAATGTGCTTTCAAGTTATAATAGGCATTTTAAACAACCCTTTGCATTCACCTTTAAAAGCATGAAAAGAGCACAAAAAATGTTGTTATACTAACTGGTAATATTACAATTGAATTTATTACACTCATCCACTATATTTTATTAAAGCTATTTAAAATATATCATTATAGGAATGTTTGCCTGTCCTTAATTCTATATTAAACAGCCATCTTATTTCATTGATGACTAAAGAGCAGACTGTCTGCTGTAAGTATTGTATATTTGATTAACTACATTTTTGATGATGCCTTTTTGGCAGCATTACATGTAAAGAAAGCTATACAAAACTTTGAGAGAAAAAGATCTTTCTCATAGCTTCTGAATAACACAGAGTATTTGGTTGCTCTTAAGATGCTTTACATTTGAAACAAAAACAAACCCCTTTGCACCTGTGCACACATTTAATCTGTGACAGGCCTCCTAGCAAGACTTTGTGAAATAGTGAATGGATGTCCTTTATAAATGAGTCATACTACAGAATGCTGTAAAAGTTTCCATTACCCAAAAGTAATATAAACAATGTAACATACAGCTCATAGAGGATTAGGCAGTTTTCCAGAATTCTAAACTCTGGGATCTCTATAGAGATGTCATTAACCATTATTAGCCCTAAAACAGGTTTCACATTCCCTGGATTTTGAAAAAACTGGTGACTGACTGTAAACTCTGTTACAGATTTTACATTCTGAAACATCCAGCATTGCAGATAATCTGCAGCCCTGCCGAAGGTCAAGGAAAGTAGATCAAATAAAACAAAATCAACAACGATATTTAAATATCTATCTGTTAAGAAATGCAGTCGACTCAACTTAGTCGTATTCTGAAATATCCTAACAAGGTACCTTAGTGACTACTACCTAGTGTTGATCGGTTATGACAGTGTGTCTACTTAGTACTGGATATGTGTTTTGGGCCGGAGTCATCCGTTTATATTTTAACTTATTACAACATGACATATTTCAACTGCGTAATGATTTAAAGTAAAAAAAAAAAATCCACTAAACTCGTCTTGAAAATAAAGTACATACAATAAAAACCAAAAGGGATAGTTTCTGGACTGTCACGTCCATTTCACGTAAATTAAATGCGATTAAGCTAAGTGAATCTTAACCGTCATCGTGCTGAGCCGCAGGTGATTATCAGCAAAGGAGGCTTTAAAATTATCGAAGGTGTCTCTGGCATTCTATTTCTGAGGTTAATAATTTCTTAAAACTGAAACACCGCGCATTGGAAGACTTGCTGCAGAAGCTATGTTAAGGCAAATAACTCGCGACGCTGATAACGGAACTTTTTTTAGGTTCTAGCAAAGCTGGCTGCTAAAAAAAGCCGTTATTACAGCACCGTCAGGTACGCACATCTATCTTTAAAACATTATCGCCAGTATACTTACGGAGCAAACGTTTCTTCGTTCGGTTATGTGCTTTTTTATACAAAGCCGTTCACTCCCCCGCTAATGCCTTGTCCACTGGGTGAGCACAGAGACCCGCAGCACGGCAGCGGACGACGGGACAGGGCGGTGGGCTGATGACGTCACACAGCGCAACGCTGCAGTACTTGATCCGCTGTGCCACATCATACAGCGTTGACAAGCTGCACAGTGTACATTGTCTTGTCCTAATGCACATTTAACAACAAATCAAGTTTTATAAAACTCATATAATCCATAGTTTGCAATTAGGCAAGCGGGAAATAGCTCAATTCAAAGAGAATAAATAGAAATTATTAGGGGAATACCCCGTCTAAACATATTTTATTATTTAAGGAAATAAAAATAACTTTACTATGATTCTAATTCTTAGGTCCTCTTTCTCATGCAGTTTCTCAAGAGGTAAAGGGTTCGATTTCTTGTAGTTTAATTTATTAAATTATTAAGGAAGACTTTAAAGTAGTACTTTTCACCGTCTCATTACCTCTTCCTCCTCTTACCTATAAACGTCAAATTTGTTTAAGAGACCTTTCTGGATCCATTTCTGATATTTTTCTGTCTTCCCCTATTCTATCAACGCTACTCTTGTTGACTACTATGTTCAAGCTCTTCATTTGACACTAGCATAAAAGCTAAAGCTTAAGGAGGTTTTCTTTAAGCGTTCAGCTCTACAGTATAAATCAGAATTACCGTACCTTGAGAGAATGTCATGTAAGACTGGACTCACTATGCATATCCAGGCTTTCTCTGACCATCAGAGGGCTTACATGGATGCACTAACTGCAGCAAAAAACACACATTAAGGCAGAATAATACAAAGTGGTCATTATAACAAGAGGGTTTTGTTCTCTGAAGTTCAACCTGCAACCTTCAACCTTCTAGCCCAATTACCTCCTCTACTGAAGTCGGTGAAAGATTCCTCCACTTTTTCCGTAATAGAATTAAAGATCTAAATGATTCAACTAATATATATCCATCATCCATTACATCTTTTCCTGTCTTCCCACTCCATCCAACTCCTTTTCTGAAATTTTCACCACTTTTAAAATAACTTCTATAACCCCATTGTTAAAAAAGTCTGGTCTTTTTTTTTTATTTATTAATTTTTATTGTAATCATTCCATACAAATAGATCAATTTATAACAAAACAAAATTGAAGACAAATCAAACCCCACCCCTGAGAAGGAGAGCTAAGCCAAAGGAGAATTGCTTAGGGCTTTTAATAAGGCAACAATAAACAAAAGAAAGGGAGAAATATATATAAGTAAATAAGTAATGGAGAAGGGAATTAAATGCGATAATAGTTATTTCTCTTATTCTAAAATAATATTGATTAGATCCTGCCAGGTTTTGAATAAATTTTGTACAGATCCTCTAACTGAGAATTTGATTTTTTCCAATTTCAAACAATATAAAACATCGGTTTCCCACTGACTTATCAGAGGAGAGTTAGGATTCTTCCAATTTAACAGAATAAGTCTGCGCGCCAAAAGTGCAGTGAATGCAATCACCGTTTGCTTGTCCTTCTCCACTTTAAGTCCGTCTGGAAGAACACCGAACACAGCTGTTAATGGGTTAGGAGGAATTGTGATTCCAAGGCTGTCTGAGAGGCACTTAAAAATTTTGGTCCAAAATGATGTTAATTTGGTGCAGACCCAGAACATGTGACCCAGTGAGGCAGGAGCTTGGTTGCAGCGTTCGCAGGTTGGATCTTGCCCTGGAAACATTTTGGACAGTTTTTAGCGAGACAGATGAGCTCGATATATAATTTTTAGTTGAATAATTCTATGCTTTGTGCATATGGAGCTCGAGTGAATTCTCTGCTTTGCTGCCTTCCACTCCTTTTCTGATATATTGATTAAGAGATCTTCTTCCCAATGTCCTCTTGGATCTTTGAAAGGTAGGGGCTCTAATAGGATTTTATATAATGAGGAAATGGTGTTTAATTCCTTGAAATTGAGCAGTATTTTTTCCAGCACGGTGGAGGGTACGAGGTGAGGAAAATCGGCAGTTTCTGTTTAACAAAAAGTCTGGTCTTGATGCTGACAGTCTTAACAATTTTCAGCCTGTTTTTCACTTACCTTTTCTTGAGTGTGTTGTAGTCTCCTAACTCACCAAATACTTAACTTCTAATAATGTGACAGAACCCTTTCAGTCTGGGTTCAGAGTGCAGAACAGTTGTGAAACTACCCTGCTTCAGGTAACCAATAATTTGCTTATGGCAGCAGACGCTGGACAAACCAGCATATTAATTCTGTTAGACCTCAGTACAGCTTTTGACATGACATTCTACTGCCCACAGTGGAGAACGTTCCGGCTGTTTCTTGCACTGCTCTCCAGTGGTTTAAATCCTATCTGACTGATAGGCAGGAGTTTGTTAGTCTTGACAACAGCAGATCCAGGTCAACATAAGGGGGCTCCGCCCCCTGCTCGCTTCGCTCGCCTACCCCCGGTGTTTTGAACCCGTGCCCGCTGGGTAGCCACGTGTGAGGATGACGCACGTTTAATACGGAGAGCTCACCCGTGTCACTGTGGGGCTCTCCACTGTTAACACGGAGCCCCGTACGTACCTGATTATATTTTCCCTTTTTCGAGTAATAAGTTTCATTTGTTTGCGATACTGTGATGTTTATCGTACTGTTAATAATGCATAACTGTAATGTGATTGACCTATGCCGTATAGATTGGATGTGTGAGGATGACGTATGTTTAATACGGAGCGTTCGCCTGTGTCACTGTGGGTCTCTCCACTGTTAATACGAAGCTCTTTCCGAACTATTATGCGGTGTATTGTGGAGCACTGCGGACTCTGTAGTGTTTCCCGTTTCACTTCGTATATCGTTTAGTCGAGCTGTTTCTTTTTGGAGGAGTCTCTGCCTGGTTTGCGTCATTTCAGACGCACGTTGTAGGCACTTGTGTTCATTAATTATATCCAGGCAGGCGCGTGTTTGTATCTCGGTCACTCGAGCTGTGTCGTGTTGAACCCGTGCCTGCTTTGCTTATGCAGTTTGAGACGCGCGTTGTAGGAGTCCACGTTCATTAGATCTACGCATTAGTGCCACTCAAAATATGGCGGCCACGCCTGCGCATTCCGTATTATGTTGGTTCTTACCATGCTGTGTAGGCGCATTTGCCTTTTGTACTTTACTGGGCTTTGTGACGCCCAATGTAGGCGCCTGAACCTTCAGGGTCCGTATTCACTGTGTGGTGTGGACGTTTAACTGTCGTTGGTTCTGCCTTTATATTCTGTATCTCGGTGTGCATGTGTTTAGTGCCTAGGTTTTTTTTGTAGCTGTTGCATTCCAGGTTTCATCATCTGTAACCCGCTCTCCATGTGTTCGTCCCTGTTCTTTAATCTCTTTATGAAGTTTTATTTTGTTTCCTACTCTGTGTTTTATTTCTGACCTCGCTTTATCCTGCTTGCGGCATGTCAGACGGTTCGTAGTCTCTCTCGTTTTACTGTGGGGAGGGAGGCTTTGTTTTGTAACCTGCTCTCTGTGTTTGTCCCTGTTCTTTAACCTCTTTATGACGTTTTACTTTGTTTCCTACTCTGACGGTTCATAGTCTCTCCCGTTTTGCTCTGGTGCGGGGGGGGGGTGCTTTGTGTGGTGTCTGCGCACGTGCGTAGTCTCTACCCGTTTCACTTGGAGGGGGGGGGGGGGGGGGGGTGTGCTTTGTTTCTTTAATCCCTTTATGAAGTTTTACTTTGTTTCCTACTCTGTGTTTTATTTCTGACCTTGCTTTATCCTGCTTGTGGCATGTCAGACGGTTCGTAGTCTCTGTCGTTGTACTCTGGGGAGGGGGGCTTTGTTCTGTAACCTGCTCTTCATGTGTTTGTCCCTGTTCTTTATCCTCTTTATGAGGTTTTACTTTGTTTCCTACTCCGACGGTTCGTAGTTTCTCCCGTTTTGCTCTGTTGCGGTGGGGGGGGGGGGGGCTTTGTGTAGTGCCTGCACACGTGCGTAGTCTCTCCCGTTTCACTATGGGGGGGGGGGCTTTGTGTGGCGCTTGCGCACTATGTCTTTTGCGTCCACGGGCACGACCCTGCGTCCATATCCGGTTTACCATTCTCGTTTAGTAATATGGATGTTAGAAACAAAACTTCATCAGAGCTTTCTCAGCTCTCAACTTGCCTCAGTAAAATAAAAACCTGGATGGAGCAGAACTTTAAATTGCAACAAAACTGAAATCCTGCAAATTGGCGCTAAAGCACAACTTAAGAAAATGAGCTTCTTTTCACTCACTCTTGATGATGATCTCATTAAACCTTCTTCTAATTCAAGGAATTTTGGAGTTATTTTTTATTCCTCCCTTTCTTACTCCAGCTATATAAACCACATTAAGAAACTTTCTTACTTTCACCTCTGTAACATATCCCATGTTTGCTCTTTCCTCTCCTTTTCTAATGCTGAGAAACTTGTCGATTATTGTAACTCCCTATTGGCAGGTGCTCCTTCAAATCTTATATCACATCTCCAGTTAATTCAAAACTCTGCTGCTAGAGTCCCAACACAGACCAGCAACAGTGAGAACATCTCACCAGTCCTGCTTTGCCTTCACTGGCTCCCTGTGTCTTACAGGATTAAATATAAAATTCTATTAATAACCTGCACAGCTTTAAATGGCCTTGCACCGGACTACATCAGTGACCTTGTCCATTGCCATGCTCCTGTTCACCCACTAAGGTCCACTGATTCTATTTAATGCTTTGTATATCCTGTACTGTTTATTGTTCTGTGCAGAAAATAATTGTATCTTAAGTGCCTTGAGCATGGTAAAGGTAATATATAAATAAAATGTATTATTATTGTTAAGGTATTATTAATAATTAATGTTCTACTGGAAACCCCCAAAAATAATATTCATTTTTTGTTTTCAAGAATGAAGTCTATTAAAATATGGCAAAGCCTCAAAAGCTATTGATGTATTGCACAATTGCTACTACTTAATGCCTAAGCATGTACAGTATTAGATACTGTTAAAGTGTATATCATGATATATTATTTTACAATAACAGAAACAGTTGCGCTGACGTCTCACATCATGAAGACCTTTTAGATACCTGTCCTAGACTACATGAGTCTTCTTGTGGTAGACCAGCTGGACCCACTGCAGTTTGCCTATAAGACAAATATTGGAGTGGAGGATGCAATTATCTATCTGCTCCACAAGGCTTATTCTCAAAGCTAGCAGAGCTGTGAGGATTATGTTTTTTGATATCTCTATCGCCTTCAATACCACCAAGCCATCCCAGTTAAGGGGTAAACTCAGATATATGCAGGTGGATGAGCCTATGGTGTCTTGGATAATGGACTCTCTGTTTGAAAGACTTCAGCTTGTTAGACTATGTTTTGGATATGAATGTGAGCAACACTGGAGCACCACAAGGAAGAGACCTGTCTCCTTTTCTTTTAACTCTGTACACCTCAGACTATAAATATAACACCAGATCATGTCACTTGCAGAAATTCTCAGATGATTCTGCACTTATGTAGTGTATTGATAAAGAGTCAGGTGGAGCAGTTTGTTTCTTGGTGCAAAGAGAATTGTCTGCAACCTAACAACAGCAACATCAAGGAACTTGTTACTCACTTTTGCCACACCAAAGATTCTCTATGCTCGGTCACTATTCTAGGAGTGAATGTAGAGCTAGTCCACTCCTTCAAATACTTGGGGGTCGACATTAATAACAGGTTGGAATGGTCTTGGAACACAGAGGAACTATATAAGAAAGGGCAGATCAGGCTCTTTTTCCTAAGGAGACTGTGCTTCTTTAATGTGGAAAGTGACATCTTTGACGACCAGTGTGATTTTCTATGCTGTGGTGTGCTGGGTTGGAAACATCACTTCACGGGAGGCCCACCAAATCAACAATTTAATTAAAAGGACAAGCTAAGTTACAGGAGGCACTCTGGAGCACCAGAAGGTAGTAATAGTAGTAAAGGAGAGAGTTAAAGCAAAACTGAGTGCCATTGTGAACAATGCTGCATATCCACTTTCTGACATACTAACACTGAGGACTTTCAGCCAACAAATTTTTCAGAAGAAGTGTATCAAGAAACACTATGTGGGCTCCTTCATGCCAACAGTAATACACCTGCATAATGCATCATTGCGACTGTGACAACCAAGTCCCTTCTCTTTCTTTTGATTTTTCATGTTTTATAGTCATTCCAGTGTTTGTTCAGACCAAAGTATGTGTGTATATTTATTTACTTATTCAATTACTTACTTACCTATCCATTTATGTATTTATTTAATCAAAGAGCTTCTGTAAATAATGAAATTTCACCCTGGGGACAAAAAAGTTCTATCTATCTATCTATCTATCTATCTATCTATCTATCTATCTATCTATCTATCTATCTATCTATCTATCTATCTATCTATCTATCTATCTATCTATCTATCTATCTATCTATCTATCTATCTATCTATCTATCTAAACAGACAGTTAAAATTGCAAATAGGGAATGGTTTGACACTTTAACCAGTTATTCTACAAGATTATCAGCCAATGACAGCCAATTAGTAATTTTTTGTTTTAAACTGTATTTAGAATACAGTAGGTAGTTTGAGAACTATATGGTTATTTAATTAGCACTTAAATCGCTGAATAGCTAAATAAAGTATTACATTTCACATTATTTTACACTCATGCAAAAAAGCCCCTTAGTGTAAAGCAACTCATTGTACATGATACAACAATATTGTAGGCCTTAATGGAATCTGGAAACTGTGCACAACCTTTATGCTTTTTTTTTTCTTTCGTGCTAAGTCCACTTTTAAGGCTCCAATTTTAAACCAATCCTGACAGCCTCAGTTAAATTAAACATATTCCCTGTTGCTTAATTAAATGATGAATTAATGGTTGATACAGAGCTGACCACTTTGAGAAACTTCCCTCTCAGCAAATTGCATGAAAGCTTGTTTCCACAACCTAAAAATAACATTCTCAGAAATAAATATTTTTTCCCCTTCATTTACTAACTCTAAAAGATATTCTATTGTGGATCTCAAAATTATTAGAGGAGTATCTCATAGAAATGATATAAGGTTTTTTTCTATTCTATTTTTATAAATAATTTAACTTTAAGGATCTTAGTACTTTAAATGAAGATGCCACATTATGAGCTGCATACATACTGTACATAGTATCCAGTTCAGAGTTGTGGGGGCAGAAGGCAATCCTGATTGCATTTGTTGCAAGGACGGAAGCAGGGCCCACTCGTGCACACTGGGCCAATTTGGAACTGTCAATTAACTTACCTTGTGCCTCTCCAAATATGCGAGAGGAAGACCAGAGTATTTAAATGAAAAACATCCTACAAAAACAAGGAGTATGCAAACTTCACACACACTAACTCACATTGTCACATCCATGACAGAGCATCACTTAGCACTGTGCTACTATGCATACAAAGTGAAATACTGAAAATAAAAAGGTCACAATTAACAAAAAAATCAATTATTTATTTTTTGTTTGTTTTTTTCTTTATTTTCTAAATTTTACTTTTTGAATTTTGCTTTAATATTTTTGTTTTCATTTTCTATTCATTTTTTAAAGATTATTTTGCATAAATTATTGATTACTATTATTATTATTATTGTTTTTTTAGTTGTCTTCCTTGTTTACAGCTGGGGGACCACCCCAATGCTATTCAATAGCCTTGCAGACCATAAGCTGGCAGCTGTGGCATTAATTAATTCTTTTGTTCATTGACTCTGTTATATTTTGATTTTTGTTTCTTCATAGTAATTGTGTCCTTTTCTGATATTTCTGGTTTTTGGACCTTAGGTTTGTTAAAATATTTTCGTTTTCAGTGAGCAGACGGAATTTGTTTGCCTTGCTGTTTTTAGGCATGATTTCTTTTTGCATCTTTCATACAGTTGTGCGACAAAGTCTTCTAGGATTATTGTGAGCAATGAGAAGAGCAGGAGATATAAATATTAGACAAAAGTCATAGTAAGTACCAGGCAAGCATCAAAACTGCTAGATCAAAAAGTAAAGCACAAGTGACAAGAACATTAGTGTAAAACAAATCTGTAAGTCAAAGCTATAAAAGAAACTGAAACAAGCCTAATGTCATTAACCATTTTAATTTTAAATTATTCGTGGCAAGGAAATTTCTCCTTAAACAGGCGTGGACTACCAGGGGGCACAAATGCCACCCCAACCCAACACAAACAGATGCCAGACACCAGTGCAAGCAGTTTTTTTTTTTATTTTTTCCCGAGGGAAACGCCTTCGCTCATTTCCCATTGGTACAGCACAGTCACAAGCAGTAAATGCAGTTCAGCACACCTTTTTTTCTTCTCTTTCTCTCCTCTCCTCTCCTCTCCTCTCCTTCTGACTAGCTTCATCTTCTCCCACTCTGGCTCTCAGAATAGCGGCTGCTGGCTTCTTTTATAAGGAACCCGGAAGTGCTCCAGGTGCTCGTTGACCTATGTCTGGCAGCACTTCTGGGTGTGGCGGCAGTGCTGCATCAAAGGCTCGACAGTTCTCCAGACACCCCCTGGCGGGCTCCAACAGGATTAAGCTTCCATGCTCCAAACCCATGGTACCACTGCACTCTCTGGGTGGGCTGCCCTCTAGCGCCCTCGGAGAGGTAATGCTCCAGAAATGCTTCTTCCCCCTGTCCTTCCATGTTTGCGGCATCCCAGACGAGCCTGCCACACTGGACTTAACCTGTAATAACATTATTTGTTGTCAGGAATCTTTTTATTTAAGAATTGAATTGGCATATGATGCCTTGTGCAGGTTATGTATTTTTTCTATAGTGGTATTTCAAAATACTGCAATGCATTTTGTTTTTCTATCAATGTTGCCATTTTTATACCTGGTTGTTAGTCAGTTGCCAGGGTCGTGCCCCGTGTCAGTTCCACAATAGTATAAATAGTGTCTGGTGAAATATTTGCTATCCTTTAGAAATCTTACAAGAGCTCTCTTGTATTTGACTACTACTGATTTTGTGCCATTCTGCTCTTCTCCTCTTGTGATTTTTTTTCAGTCTGTTCCATTTTTGGTCTGTGCTGGCCAAGAAGCTTTCTACACTTGAGTTTGGGACCAGGCTGATTTTGTAATTAGGCTTCAGCCAGAGCCTAACAACCTAGCTTTTGAAATAAGCCTTTATCTGATTTTTTGTCACAGTACATATACTGAATAGTATCTTTACTGCAGATCTAATGTAGAGATCTCAAGTGTAAATAATCTGTTTACTAATAGCTTATTCATCAAAATTAGATTTTAGAGAGGCAATCTGATATAGCAGTGGTTAACTTCAGAAGTAGACACAAACTGAGTGAGTGTCAACATTAATAATTTCAGATGATTTACGTGATCAACATTTTATTACATAAACACAAAATGACAGCAGATAAATAATAAACAACTGTAAGACAGAAAAGAAACCAGCTCTCCCACTTCCACCCAGTCTCAGTCCCAGTCTCCCAACCAGACTGAGCCAAGGAGTAAATAAAATCTAGTCACCAGAGAAGAGAAGATGAAAGTAAAAGAATCATGAATAAACTAAAACAGCAAAGACAAATATCAAATCCAAATTTTAAAGTTTTAAATACCAGTACTAAATCCAAAGTCAGAAAATGGTTTAAAGACCACGAACCTTATAGCAAAGTGAGAAGCACAAAAGCAGGTCCAAAGAAAATAGTTGCAGATTCAAACTAATGTCACAGCAAACTGGCTGTGGCAGCAGGTGTCTGATATAGGACTCTCAGGTAAGCACAGATTGAAATAATGCAGCAGCTAATAGTCTAATAAACAAATGTTAGGATAAGCAAGTGGGCAAAAAAAATGACAACATAGAACAAAATGTAGACAAATGAAAACAATGGCAGTGGCGAAAATGAGTAAAACAAACAAATATTATAGAGGATAAAACAAAACTTAAACATTAATAATCTCCCTAATGATTGAAAAAATTAATATCAATGCAGCAGCATATTTCTGTTGTCAAAGATGAGACAAAAGAGTCCCAAAAAGGTTTGGGTCAGCCACCCATATAATTTTTCCTGGCTGCAAAAGTGTTGAATAAAGAGAACATACAGTATGTGTACAGATTCAAGTCCAAAACAGAACTAAGGCAAAGATAGTGGTTTTAAGGGAGAGTAGAGGAAGTGAGGTTATCACTGCTGGAACCGGAAGTGTGGTCATTGAGAGCAGGCGGAATTTCCAAAATCAGTCTTCAGTGGAAAGAGAGAAAGGATCAGTACATTCTGGCACTCCCTGGTCTGGTTTGGAATCACCCTCATTCAGGACTTTTAGCTGCCTCCCATGCACTCGTGTATGACACTGTATAGTAATATTACTTTATTTTTCCTCATTTGTTGGTAATGACCATATTTGTGTTGAGCAGATGGAAAGAGTACTTTGAGAAGCTGATGAATGAAGAGAATGAGAGAGAGAAGAGGTTGGATGATATGGATATAGTGAATCAGGAAGTGCAATGGATTAGCAAGGAGGAAGTAAGGACAGCTATGAAGAGGATGAAAAATGGAAAGGCTGTTGGTCCAGATGACATACCTATGGAAGCATGGAGGTGTTTAGGAGAGATGGCAGTGGAGTTTTTAAGCAGATTGTTTAATGGAAACTTGGTAACTGAGAGGATGCCTGAGGAGTGGAGAAGAAGTGTACTGGTGCCGATATTTAAGAATAAGGGGGATGTGCAGGACTGCAGTAACTACAGGGGGATAAAATTGATGAGCCACAGCATGAAGTTATGGGAAAGAGTAGTGGAAACTAGGTTAAGAAGTGAGGTGATGATTAATGAGCAGCAGTATGGTTTCATGCCAAGAAAGAGCACCACAGATGCAATGTTTGCTCTGAGGATGTTGATGGAGAAGTTTAGAGAAGGCCAGAAGGAGTTGCATTGTGCTTTTGTGGACCTGGAGAAAGCATATGACAGGGTGCCTCGAGAGGAGCTGTGATATTGTATGAGGAAGTCGGGAGTGGCAGAGATGTATGTAAGATTTGTACAGGACATGTACGAGGGAAGTGTGACAGTGGTGAAGTCTGCGGTAGGATCGACGGATGCATTCAAGTTGGAGGTGGGATTACATCCGGGATCAGCTCTAAGCCCTTTCTTATTTTCAATGGTGGTTGACAGACGAGATTAGACAGGAGTCCCCGTTGACTATGATGTTTGCTGATGACATTGTGATCTGTAACGATAGTAGGGAGCAGGTTGAAGAGACCCTGGAGAGGTGGAGATATGCTCTAGAGAGGAGAGGAATGAAGGACAATAGGAACAAGACAGAATACATGTGTGCAAATGAGAGAGGAGGTTAGTGGAATGGTGAGCATGCAGGGAGTAGAGTTGGTGAAGGTGGATGAATTTAAATACTTTGGATCAACAGTACAGAGTAATGGGGATTGTGGAAGAGAGGTGAAAAAGAGAGTGCAGGCTGGGTGGAATGGGGGGAGAAAAGTGTCAGGAGTAATTTGTGACAGGGTTACCAGCGAGAGTGAAAGGGAAGGTCTACAAGACGGTATTGAGACCAGCTATGTTATATGGGTTGGAGACGGTGGCACTGACCAGAAAGCAGGAGACAGAGCTGGAGGTAGCAGAGTTAAAGATGCTAAGATTTGCATTTGGTGTGACAAGGATGGACAGGATTAGAAATGAGTACATTAGAGGGTCAGCTCAAGTTGGATGGTTGGGAGACAAAGTCAGAGAGGTGAGATTGCGTTGGTTTGGACATGTGCAGAGGAGAGATGTTGAGTATATTGGGAGAAGGATGCTAAGGATAGAGCATGAATGTGTGAATGAATGTGTTGAGAGAGGACATGCAAGTGATGGGTGTAACAGAGGAAGATGCAGAGGACGGAAAGATATGGAAGAAGATGATCCACTGTCGCAAACCCTAACGGGAGCAGCCGAAAGAAGAAGAAGTTGGTAATAACCATATTTAAAAAGCAGAAATGATAATAATATAACTAAAACATTTCTGCCAAGGTATTATATCATAATTATCATATGTACAGTGTACAGTGAAGCTTACAGAAGTGCTAAAGCCTTGAAACAACAGGATTTCCTTTGAATTAAATAATGAGTTTCAAGGACTAAAAGCTACATTTCTTGAGCTGATGCATATGGCAGTCAATCTTTCTTTTTATACGACTCTTTAAATACATTTAAATTGTCTGCTTTAATATGCCAGTATACCACACAGGTCCGTCATCAAGCAGTTCAGTAAAGCTATGCTGCAGTTTTCTCCCACCCTCACATTAGGGATGGTCGCTCGTGCCATTCTATTTTGGTTGCAGTGGCTGAGACTTCCAGTAAACTTTTTGGTAATATGATCTGCATCAAATGGTAGGTAGACTTCTACTTATAAAACTGTGTCATTCCAACAGAAACCCACCCTGAAATTTAGAACAAGGCAAAACTTGATTAATATCACAAGTGTGCCATTTCAATTTTGTGCCTTTTTGTTGACTAAACTATTATACAAAAAGCTTCAATAACACATCTTTCTTTGTATTTTCTTAACTTCTTAACTCAGTTTAGACTGACAGAGTCCAGAGTCTATTCAATACTGCATATATTCACTAATTCACAAGAAAAGTAATAACAAAAGGTTCATTAATGTGCAGCAATATTTTAAATATTTTAAAGTGGGACCTCACATCCTGTTAAGTGATTGTGATCATTTCAAGTATTTTTAAAATTTTGAAACTCTAATTTATGAATGCTGAAGTACTCAATTTTAACACTTGTTAAGAGCTTCTGGCATACTCTAAATGAGTTTTTTGATTACACCTTGTATTAAGTTCTATTAAATTAATATTTAAGATGGGACAAGAATTTGCTAAAAATAGCTAATAAGCAGCATGGCAACTTATTTGAATAGAACCAAAACAAGGCCTCTCTATATGGCTTTATAAATGAATGTGATTTGACTGGCAATGCAGCTTTATAATTTTTGGGGATTCACATTTTATGCAGAGAATGATACATAATAAGGACAAACCCTTGATGGATAACTAGTCCATCGTATTGGACATACACACAGGGTCACTGATATAGTGCTAATTTTGAGACACTACCCAGCCTATCATGCACATCTTTGGAATGTAAGAGGATACTTGGGTGCCCGTGATAAACTCAGGAAGGCTAAGGAAGAACTTCAAAACTCTATACAGATAATGGTCGGGCCAGGATTCAACCTCATGTCCCAAGAACTGCAAGGCAGATTATCACTATTTGATTAAGGAACCCCAGATTCCATATAAAGAGAAAGTTAAAGTAAATGTATGGTTTCCATAATGTATCTAAATGTGGTCATTAGTTTAACTTTCTTTGCAAAGACCCTGGAACAATGATGCCAACTGTTAACCAGGCTAGATAGATAGATAGATAGATAGATAGATAGATAGATAGATAGATAGATAGATAGATAGATAGATAGATAGATAGATAGATAGATAGATAGATAGATAGATAGATAGATAGATAGATAGGGAGAACTTTCTTTGTTCCCAGAGGGAAATTTGGCTTTCTACAGAAGCTCTTTAAATACAAAAATAAATTGGTAGATAGATAGATAAAGATGCACACACACACTATAGTCTGAACAACTGCCACAATGACTAAAAACAAAAAAGAAAAATTTAAAAAAAGAGAAGCTTCTGACTTGGTGTTCATAGTGACACATTATGCAGATGTATTGTTACTCTTATTAAGGAGCCCCAGTAGCATTTCTTGACACACTTCTGCTGAATGATTCATTGGCTGCATGTACTCAGTGTTAGTGTGTCAGAGAGGCTATACAGCGTTGTTCATAATGGCACCCAGTTTTGCTTTTATTCTCTCCTTCATTACTACTTTCAAGGGGTCCAGAGTGTGGCAGATGGCCGGGACCCATGCCCGCTTGGGACATCCCTTTGACACTGATTGCTGGGGAGCAGTCATGGGATGCACACTACATCCCCTGGAAACACTTGTTGGCAGCCCTCCTGGGTTGCATCAGGGCCAATATTTTGGAACACCAGAGCTCATTCCTGTTGGGCTCTGTGGCCACCACCGGGGGAGCTTCACAGCCTAACAAGTCAGGAATGCAGCCACACCTAGAGGTGCAGCCGGAAGTAGGTCAACGAGCACCTGCAGCACTTCCGGGTGGGCTATAAAAGGAGCCGACAGTCACCACTCCGAGCACCAGAGTCAGGAGGAAGAGGAGGAGGAGGAGGAGGACGAGGACGAGGATGAGGACGAGGACGAGAACGAGGACGAGGACGACGACAATGATGACGACGATGATGATGACGACGACAAAGCTTCCTTGGAGGAGTGAAGGAGAAAGAAGAGTGTTTTGTGGTGGTGTTTTGCTTTGTGCTTTTGTGGGTTGTGGTGAGTTTTTTTGGGGTGTTTTTGGGACTGTATAGGGCCTGTGGGACACGGGGAAGACATGCCCCATGGCTGAAGAAAAAATAAAAACCATTTTGTTTATTTTTATTCATGCCTCTGCTGTCAGTTTGTGTCGGGTCGACACATATATAGTGCCTTCCGTGGGCCTCTCTTGGAATGATGTTACCTGCCCAGCACACCACAGCGTATAAAAGCACACTGGCCATCATAGAGTTATAAAAGATATGAAGAATGTTACAACAAACATTAAAAGAACATAATTTACTAAGAAAAATGTGTCTGCTCTGTCCTTTCTTATATATTTTCTCTGTGTCCAACCTGTCATTGATGTGGACCCCCAAGTTCTTACAGGAGTGCATCTACATCCAGTCCCTGAATAGTGATCGATCATAGAGGCTCTTTGGTGTAGTGAACATCAATAACCAGTTCCTTCATTTTGCTGATGCTGGGCATCTTTCAAAGCCTCTTTGACACATTGATATTTCAATGCTCTCTTTTTCTCATTCAGGAGACCTTTTAGCTCCTTAGTAACCCAGTGCTTGCTGTTTGGAAACCAATGCACTGTCTTTAAGGGTACCACAGTGTCAAAACAGAAGCTAATATAGTCTGTAATGCAGTGACTGAACCCCTCATGAAAACTGCACATCATTTCCCAGTCTGTCATTTGGAAGCAGTTACTCTGAGCCATATCTGCCTCCCATCCCCACTTCCTCATTGTTCTGATGGTAACAGGTTGCTGTCTAATAACAGGCTTGTAGCTGGGAACACAATGAATCAATTGCTAGTCAAATATGCCCAAAGGTGCCAGAAGATTACACTTAGAGGCATCTTTAACATTTACATAGAGTATGTCCAGCTTGTAATATCCAAGAATGGAACATGACACAAACTGATGGAAGTTTGTCATTGTTTCTTGGTGGCTGAAGTTACCACATACTATAACTGCAGGGTCAGAATGAGTCATAACTAAAGTATTGGTGACAGGGTGAATTATTTCCATTTGCTGAGTACTCATTTGTGGAAGGAGGAATGTAAATATTAATAAGGGTGATATAACTTAAGATTAGTTAATTCTGAAATAGTTTGAATTTTTTATTGATGTGAGCCAAAACTCAAATACTTTTGCTTTTTTTCCAAAGGGCAGACTAACTACTATTCTTGTATTTTTAAGAGCTATATTGCACATGTATCACAACGTTAAGTACTGGTTTGAAAATAAAATTCAAGAGAGTCATCAATAATTAAATTTTCTGTAGTTGGACAGTAAATTAAAAACAAAGTATAAGAGAGGCATTGTACTTTGAGGTTTGTAATGTTATATTTGAATTTTCTTACAGCAGGCGTAAATTAAATTTTCATCGTCTTTTTAATGCCATGGGAACTAGTGTGTTTATTACGACTCAACAGATCTAATTTTCTTTCTTATGCCTTGTTACTTTCCTTGTATTTGGTCTCTGTGCCACGTGAATAGGTATTTTGACTTGTTATCTTTTTCCCACTTGTGCTTTGTTGTTTTATTTTCATTATTCTTTTATTGTTTTTTGGTGACATCACTTTGTCACCATTTTTGGAATTGTTTTGTTTACCTTTGTTAGCCATGTCTTCTAAGTCAATAGCATTTGATTTGATGATGCTGAATATTTTTAATATGAGGACATGGTAGATCTCAAGAAGAAGAAAAAAGTTATCATTTGCTTAGTGTCGATCATGGTAGATATTCTATAGCCAGAACAAGTACTTTAGTTCTACAGTTTTTTTGGACTTTGATTTTGGTATTAACCTTTGTTGTCCTTTTTGACTGCCATACGGGCTTATTGACTTTCACCTATCTCTGGTGTCACTTCTGTTCATTTACTAGTATTTTATATTTGGCAAAAAATCTTCAGGGTTCTGCTGTTAGAGAGGTCACCACACTCTGGAACTCTTATGTTAATTCTGTCTCTGCCTAACGAATTGGTGTTTTTATATCCTTTGAGTTCTATTTCTGTTTATTTTTTGCTAACTTTTGCTAAAGTTATTTTTACTGACATATTCTCTGTGATATTTTGTTGTGTTTTCTTTTCAAGTTATTTGGATAACAATTTTATTCTCTTGCCGGATACAACTTTTGTGTAAGAGGGCATCATTATGTCTCGTCATAGTTTGTATTTAGCCATTTTGATTTTCCAAAAGATAGTTTTTGCCCATTTATTTTCATCTGAACCATTTTCTGAGAAATATACAGGTTCAAAAGGGGTGTGTAGTGTTGACAAACCCTTAAGAAGCAATGTTTCTTTCCTTTTTTTAAAACCTGTAAGAGCCATTTGTTAGTTATTAAGGTTATGTTAAATTTATAAAAGTATTTTATTAGTTATGTTAAAATGTTTGCCTCTATATTAATGCATAGTCTATGGGAGATTCTGTTATATTCCCCACAAGCTAAATGGAATATTCCAATTATTTCTTGTCCCTTTGACTACAGATTAATCCTAGTTTATGATCTGCCTTACAAGTTGGTAAGGCATGGAAGACAAACAGCTTTCAAACCGTATCCTATAACATATTGTACTGACTACATTGAATGTATCGTACATATAGAAGATACTGAATGTAAAAAGTAAAGCATACTGTATGTGAATTTGCCATAGAGAAATAATGCAAACTTTAAGTATGAATGTAAAAGGTAAAGCATACTGTATGTGAGTTTGCCATAGAGAAATAATGCAAACTTTAAGTATAGAAAGTAACCGAAGTTTAACAAGGAAAAGCTAAGTTTGTACAAGAAACTTTATTTACTTTTTTGTCTTTTATCCTGTGGGTGTAATAAAAAACTTTTTTCTCTATTTTTCTCTGTTTTGCTTTGCATTTCCACTAAACCTTTTTAAAATGAACTTAATTGGACTGACAAAATTTCTATTGTTACCCATTTCACTCATTCTGGATCCTGTCTTGCCAAGTCAGTAGCGGCTCAATTTTAGAAAACAGGAAATGAACGTCAGCTATAATTTAAAAATTTAAACACCCTATTTAGTGAGTTCTGCAAATATGAGATCACTTACAAAATGAAGCTTCCATTTTTTTAATGCTGCATGCAAAAGGAAACTCTGCTTTTTCGCTCTCCACTACCTATTATTTTGTATTGTTATATTATAAGGGGGGTGGTTGCAGTGGGTAGCACTGCTGCCTCGCAGTTAGGAGACCCGGGTTCGCTTCCCAGGTCCTCCCTGCGTGGAGTTTGCATGTTCTCCCCGTGTCTGCGTGGGTTTCCTCTGGGTGCTCCAGCTTTCTCCCACAGTCCAAAGACATGCAGGTTAGGTGCATTGTCCCTAGTTGCTTGGTGTATGTGTGTGTGTGTGTATGTGTGTGTGTGCACCCTGCAGTGGGCTGGTGCCCTACCCGGGGTTTGTTTCCTGCCTTGCGCCCTGTGTTCGCTGGGATTGGCTCCAGCAGATCCCCGTGACCCTGTAGTTATGATATAGCGGGTTGGATAATGGATGGATGGATATTATAAGGGGGTACATAACCAACATAGTGAGATTCCAGATGTAGACAGTGGCAGACTGCTACATGTTGACCAAACATACAGATAGCAATTTGATTGCACTGTGTATACTTGACAATAACACTGAAATGAACTGATGACACTACATTGTTTATCAAAGGAAAACCTTAAATTTTTGAATAAGCCAACACTATTCTAAACCTGCATATCATTATTAAGTGGAAATAAATCATGATGAATTAGAATGAATCACATTTTTTTAGCACATGCCGATAGAAGTATACTGACTGACTGGCCATTCAATGATGGATTGAAATGTATTCAAGTCTGTTATATGATGAGGTACCTATAATTTTAGACTCTGATCCCAGTACAGCATTGTGATTTGTAGCAATTTTAAATCATCATTGAATGAATCAACTTTGAATCTTCTTTATGACATTATCAGATAACACCACAGGTGCTATCCCATGTAATAATACAGAGACCTGTTGCAATGTCTGTGAACCCTAATACCTCCCAGACCCCTGTCTAACCCACCCTCACTACTGTAGATGTTTTTCCGTACTCCATTGGTTCAGTTATTCAATAAGCCATCCAGATAATTAATGTAGGATTAAACACCTATTCACGAAACCACACTAAACCAGGAAATTGAAAGTATCATTTATGGTTCCAACCTAGTAAGGGGTTACTGCAATTAAGAAATCCAATTATACATAAAAAGAACAAATTCTCAACCCTCAAAACAGATAAATTGATAAAGAGGTAGTGTAGATAACGAACGGGATACTAGCATTTCATCCAGTAATGGCAAAAGGGTCAACATTTAAGAAACACATGATTATTTGCTTTCTTACCACAAACCATTATGCGAATATACTCAGGCAACACTGGGTACTTTGGCTAGTGGTTCAATAAACTTGTCATGCTCTCCATCTTCCTCCTGGGTTTTCATCTTTTGAGTGTGACTTTAAGTGAGTGCTCCCTTCCAGAGTTGGTTCCTATCTTATGCCCAATGCTGCCGTGATAGCCATGTAAAAAAATCTGCTATAAAAAAATCCGGGGCGGCACAGTGGCGCAGTGGTAGCGCTGCTGTCTTGCAGTAAGGAGACCTGGGTTCGTTTCCCAGGTCTTCCCTGCATGGAGTTTACATGTTCTCCCAGTGTCTGCGTGGGTTTCCTCCAGGTACTCCAGTTTCCTCCCACAGTCCAAAGACATGCAGGTTAGATGGATCGGTGATTCTAAATTGTCCCTAGTGTGTGCTTGGTGTGTGGGTGTGCGTGTGTGTGTGTCCTACGGTTGGTTGGCGCCCTGCTCGGGGTTTGTTTCCTGCCTTGTGCCCTGTGTTGGCTGGGATTGGCTCCAGCAGACCCCCTGACCCTGTAGTTAGGATTCAGCAGGTTGGAAAATGGATGGATGGATAAAAAAATCCTGAAAATAAAATAAAGGAGAAAAATACTTTCAAAAAGGTTACCAAATGAATATGCTGTGTGGCAAAAATACACAATTTGACTTAATTCTTATTAATTATGACTGGTTAGGGAGAAAGACAGAGACTTAGTCTGGAATTTAAAACATATCGAAAGTTTCAGTGAAGGCAGAGAAAGCTTCTGTCGACTGAAGGGTGTTGATAGTCTGCTACTGCAGTATCTCGTCCTTGACTGCTATTTTTATCCAATGTTAAATGACAAATAGAGGCCAGCTTCACAAAGGCCAGCAAGACTAGGAGAGAAAAAATGTCTGCTAAGGAAAAGCCAATGATGGAATTACTACTGCTACAAGGGGCATGAAAGTACTATTTCTTTCAATATAAGACATACATGTTTTACATTAAGCACAATATTTTAAATACCATGAAAGGAAAATGCAGGCTACATCAGGAATAAAACAAATGAGAGTTAAATATCAAGTTATGAACAACAAGAACATTTATGTTTATAGCACTTTCATTCAAACAATGTGGCTCAAAGTGCTATAGATGATGTTAAACAAGTAGTTACA
The DNA here is from genome assembly GCF_900747795.2 of Erpetoichthys calabaricus. NCBI lineage: Eukaryota > Metazoa > Chordata > Cladistia > Polypteriformes > Polypteridae > Erpetoichthys > Erpetoichthys calabaricus. The sequence continues at coordinate 64,753,259 of NC_041404.2, read as the reverse complement.
TGCAAAGAAAAAACAATTAAAATTAGAAAATACATAAATAGTATAAAAATTGCACACTCACACAAGATAGATATATAATTAAGAGAAACAGAGTCTTTAAGTATAGAATTGTTTTTTTTAAGTCTCTGAGTGATGGTTCAATAATAAGGCCAGGGAAAGAAGCACAAATAGAAATAAATAAATAGATAAATAGAAGTAAAAATACCAAATAAATCTCAGACAAGCAAAACTCTAGCATATCTAGTATTATGTGAATTTCCCCTTGGGATTAATAAAGTATCTATCTATCTATCTATCTATCTATCTATCTATCTATCTATCTATCTATCTATCTATCTATCTATCTATCTATCTATCTATCTATCTATCTATCTATCTATCTATCTATCTATCTATCTATCTATCTATCTATCTATCTATCTATCTATCTATCTATCTATCTATCTATCTATCTACCATTGAGACTGTGTCCATTAGGGTTTGACCTGTTGATCTCTAACAGGCTTTCCCACTTGACAACTTGAAAAATGCTGTGATCCCTCTCTCTCTGCCTCCTTCTCTTGATCCTGGTCTCTGTTTCTTCCCAGTAAGCCTTCACCACAGAATTATGTCCCAGTGTCAACCGGTTTGAGCCACTGGCTTGAACTGCCACTAAACACCATCCTAGGGTTGCTTCCAAGTAAGCCCTCTAATTACGGCCAGGATCAGAGACTGCAGGCTACAAAGACAGCAGGCTACAACTTCCCCTGTCATATCAGGTGCCCCTAAAAACTGAGCCCCCATCACACTTACAGTACTTATGCCAGAGGAGGTTTAGTATCCTGGACAAATCCTTTAAGGTTCTTTCTACGGTGGCACCCACTTCTGCCTGTTGTTTTACTTCCCATTAAGGTTGCCTTTCTGGAAAAACCTTAGTGTCTTCTCACTGTGTCATTGCCAATGTGATTCTTTCGGTCGTGAGTAGGTTTCTTGTGAGATTGTATGCTTTTATTATTTTTTTGAAAAATACTTTTTATCATACTCTACACAATAGGTTGCTTCTGGCATTTCATAAATTTTAAGCAAGCAAAACAATAGCAGCTGCTAATTTGCCTAAAAGCAACAAGCATAGGAACACATAAATAATAAATAAGAAACCAAAAAAAATCTTAAAAGACCTTTTTAAAACAGCTGTTTGACACAGAGGAAGAGAAAACAAATCCACATTGTATTATACATTTTAGGGAAAGAGCCTCGAGGCATCCAGGTAGGTGACAGAGTACTTAGTGGTTCTGTGTCAAAGTTCCCAGAATGTAAATGAGCCTGTTGTTTTGTATCCATCATGGGGTAATAATTGTATTCTGTGAAGATCACTGGTTAACTTTTACTTTAAATTTACCTGAGTGTGAATGTGACTTGAGATGGGTTGGCACTTAATACAGATTTGGTTCTGATTTTAAGTGTAAGTATTAATCATTTAAATGTGTGCTGTGAACATGAGTGGTCTTTACAAAATGCCCTGTAAAAAGATCTATATAATAAAGTTTGATCAATATACAAATAAGGCAGCTACACTGTATACAGCTTAGTAGCAAACCAGATGCTCAAGAGTAGAGTGCACAAGTTTGTATTTATTTTCTGCAAAAGAGAGACAGGTGGCTAATATGGTCTGTCTGGGTCATGCGTGACTGCCTGGCAAGTTTCTTATCATGTTTAACAGCAGAATCCTTAGGCTAATTTAAAAATGAGGGTCAGTCAAACTAGTTGACATACACAACCTACATAACCTACATAAACTGAAAATGCTAGATCACTGCTATTCTGCTTTTTTGTTTTTTTATTATTTGGCTTTTAGATTCTTCTATCCAAGCCTTAATAGTTCTTCATGTCAGCTGAAGCATCTTTTACTTTGTTGACAGCCTTAAATGACTTGCAGATGTATTGTCATTGGTATAAAGGAGCCTCAGTAGCGTTTCTTGTTGCAGTTCTGCTGAATAATTCATTGACTGAAAGTACAGGATGTGAAGCATTTTTCATTTTGACACATCATTTTGTTTTAATTCTCTGTTTCGCTTCTACCTCTAGGGGGTCCAGAGGTTGTCCTATAACTGAGCCGGCCCTTTTTATTAGGTTGCTGATTCTGTAATCCTCTCTTGAAATGATGTTACCGGCCCAGCACTCCACAGTGTAGAAAATTACACTGATCATCATAGAGTTGTAGAAGATATGAAAGACGTCACTACCCATATTAAAGGAATGTGGTCTCCTAAGTAAAAAGAGCTTGCTTTGCCCTTGCAAATGTAATTCATTTGTATTATGAGACCAGTCCAACTAGTTATTGATGTGGACCCCCATGTACATATATGCATGCACCACCTTTACCTCCACTCCCTGAACAGTGAATGGACATAGAGGCTCACTGGTACAGAAAAAGACATAACCAGTTTGCTGGTTTTGTTGATGCTGAGTGTCCTTCAGAGACTCTTTGTCAGCAGATTTCAATGCTTTCTTTTTTCCCATTCAGGAGACTTTTTAGTTTATAATAATAATAATAAATTTTATTTATATTCTCAGTAATCCAGGGCTTGTTGTTTGGAAAGCAATGCACTGTCTTTGAGGGTACTACAGTGTTAACACAAAAGTTAATATAGTCTGCGACGCAGTAACTTAGTCCTTCAATATCATTCCCATTTGAATCGCACATCATTTCCCAGTCATTGGAAGCAGTCATTCAGAGCTATTTCAGCCCTCAGGCCCCACTTCCTTACAGTCCTGATGGTAACAGTTTGCCATATAATAATAGGCTTGTAGCTGGTGTAAACGCTACGGGTCGTTGTTGCCCCATTAACCCCAACAGACAGATGCTCTGGACACTGAGTAAAAGTCCCAAGAAGTATTTTAATATTCTTCCTTCTTAGCGACAGTGCCTTAAGCACTCCAGCCACAATAATCATACAAATAAACACAATAATCAACACACTTTTCTCTCTCCAACTCTCCTCCACACCTCCCAGCAAGGCTTGTCCACCTCCACCCGACTCTGGCTCATCTGCTGGTTATACAGCAGTCTTTTTTATAGTCCTTGACCCGGAAGTGCTTCTGTCCTTCCAACCACGTGACTTGGGAGTACATGGCTAATCCGGTCTTCTCACAGCTCCTCCTGGCAGCACCCACAGTACCAAACAAGGTTGAGAAACCGAACTCCAAGCCCCAGGATGCCCTGCGGGAATCCAGAGCACCGCTACACTCCAGGGGAGCTGCCATCTAGCGTTTGGGGGAGGCAGTGTCCAAAAGTAGCTGCCTTCCCCCATCCTTCCATCCTTTGGGCATCCCGGCTGGGTTAAGCTGCCGGCTGTCCATCACACTGGGAATGAGATAAATCCATTTCTGATCAGAAGTTTACACTTAAAGACATCTTTAACATTTGAATTGAGCAGGTCCAGCTTGTTATTTCAAATGAAACATGTCACAAACTGTTAGAAGTTTGTCATCATTTCTTCCAAAGTCACATAGTTGAAGTCATCACATTTTATATCTGCAGGGTCAGAATGAGTCATCATTAAAGTGTTGGTGACTGATTTTTTTCTGTTGCTGTGTGCATTTGCAGTGGGAGGAATATAAACAATAATAAAAATGATGTAAATTACAGTATTTCCCTGGGCAAATAATGTGGATGATTTCTCACAGACAGAATTAAAATGTATAAATTGCAAACTGCAGTTTTAACTGTATTATGCTCCTTTATACAACATTCCTCATTCATGACCAGTCCTTCTTTCTTTTTTCCACACTGCTCTGGGTCTCTGTCTGCTCAAAGAAGATGAAATCTGTCCTGCAGTAAAACAATGTCAGGTATACTGTATCAGGTTTAATTCAGCTCTCTATAAAACACAAAATGCCACTGTACTTGTATGCACCATGACCCATTATGAGAACAGACAGTTCATCCTTCTTAGTTAAGATCAATCGAGCACTGCCCATTGCAGTGGATGGCAGAGCAGTTCTGAATCCTTATCATTTTGGTTTTAATCTCACACCAGCACATTGCTCTCTCTGTCTTCACACAAACAGCTCTTGAAATACAGTGAAACTGAGCTGCTTAAGCACTCACAGTCACTGCAAAAGTAGCCAATTGTGAGAATGTTTAATACACTTTTACTTTCTCAGTGTCTGTCACATTTCCAGGTGATGCAGAGGGTAGGTAGCCTTCAGATCCACTTTACAACCCCTAACAAGTTCACAACCTGCCCAAAGGACACTCCTGATGAGTTAACACGTGGGTTTGTGTTGGGAGCATATCATTAGTAAATTTTAAATCCATGTAAATCCATATATCCCAATTTGTGGTGGCTGCTATCAGTGACAAGCCAGGATTCAAGTCAAATCTGATCTTAATCAAGGCTAGTAAACCTAACTAGTAAAGCAAGTTCAGAAACAGAAAGAAAAACTGAGAGACAAAAAAGGCTGCTGCTTGTACAGTGCCTGGAAGAAGACAATTCTATCAGACTGAAAGAAAATTATCAGCTTAAATCATAAGGCCTGGAACCTTTTTTCAAAGAGCCACATTCCGCTTGTGCACTTCATTTTCTCACACCTCAGCACCTTACATTGCTAGGGGGCCTTCTGAATTCTCCACATACACAGACAATGACATACAAAATTTGGAGTAATCCATTTACTGTACATGCAACACATATTCAGGTTATAATTGGAATATGCCACCTACAGTGAATTTAAAAAGTATTCAGACCCTTTCACTTTCTGCACAATTTATTGTATTGTAGATTAAATTTTAAATGACTAAATTTGCCATCTGCGGTGGGCTGACGCCCTGCCCCGAGTTTGTTTCCTGCCTTGCGCCCTGTGTTTGTTGCGATTGGCTCCAGTAGACCCCCGTGACCCTGTAGTTAGGATATAGCGGGTTGGATAATGGATGCATGGATAAATTTGCCATGTTTGCCCATTAATCTACACTCAACGGCCCATAATGACAAAGTGAAAATAAAAAAGTTTTCAGAAAGGTTAATAAATTTATTAAAAATGAAAAAATGGAAACCTCTCTTTTATGTAAGTATTCAGATCCTTTGTTCTGGCAGTTCCAGATCGTGTTCAGGTGTATACTGATTGTTTTAATTTCTCCTTGAAATGTGTCTAGAACTTGATTGAAATCTAACTGAATTGATTGGACATCATTTAGAAAGGTGCACACCTATGTATGTGAGGTCCAACAATTCTCACTGCATGTCAGGGCAAAAACCAAGCCATGAAACCCAAAGAACAGTATGTAGACCTTTGTGATCAAATTGTGATGGGGCAGAGATCACGGTTAGGGTATAAAACCATTTCTAAAGCGTTGAGTGTAACCAGGAGCACAAAGGCCTAATAATTATGAAATGGAAGAAGTCTAGAGTTGGCTGTCCAGCCTAAATGAGTAACTGGGCAAGAAGGGCCTTGGTAAGGGAAGTTACCTAAAACTCAATGGTCACACTAACAGAACTCTAGAATTGTATAGGTCCTGTCAGGTGGGAGGACTGGCGCCAATGATCTTTTTAGCAGACCTGACTATCAGTTGTAGCCTGTTCTTGTCTTATTTAGTTGCTGATTCAAACCACACTGTAATAGATGAGATGATACTCAAAGATTGCTGTGTAGAACTAAATCCGCAATGGATGTGGTAGATTGAACTCCCTTAGTTGTCGAAGGAACTATATACACTGCTGTGCTTTATTTATTATAGAATCTATGTTTATCTTCATTGTTAATTCCCTGCTGATTACTGATCCCTGAAATGTGAAGGTTTCCATAACTAATACCTTATTGTTTAAGTATGGAGAGGGAAAGTAATATTGGCGGGCTCCTCCTGAAGTCCAAAGTGATCTCCACAGTTCTTCAGTGTTTTTAGCTCCAGATTGTTCACGGCACACCAAAGGGCCAGCTGCTCAACCTCCCTTCTGTATGCAGATTTGTCACCATTCCTGATGAGAAAGAGAGAGAGAGATAGAGAGAGGGGGGTGTGGTGGAGCGTTCCTGTACCTACCACATGATGGAGGACCTGCTTGCAGGGCTGCATGCAGATTAATGTCATACCTAGGACAAAGCAGTTGCAAATATATTTTTAATTATAGTTAATTTTTAGGGCAAGTATTGCAAATCATGTGGAGTTTACTTAAACTCTTTAGCAATATTTCAAGCTAGGACTACTGTATGTAAATTACTTAAAACTATTGTAATAGCTAATAGATGCAATACTTATTTGTTTAGATCATATTAATACCTTGACAAATTAATATATACTCACACTCATTGTGTTGTGTGTGTGTGTTTTTTTTTTTTGCAGATGTGTTGAGACACTATTTTCTGTTTTCCACACATGTGCCATTCAGAGGTCAAGTTCTACTTTAGTGAGAAGCTCAGCTATACAGAAAGATACACCCACAAAAGAGAATGTTGCCACAGACATTGGTCTGTTTTGTAACTAGCAAAGAAGATAATTTCAGGAACATCAAAAAATGAAAAAACGCTCTTACTGTCACAACCCGCCTGCGACTGCAGGCCTGCTGCTTGTAGCCGGGACCGATCGTGATCATAGTTGAAAAAAAAAAAACAATTCAGAGATGCCATGATGTTAAAATTAAAGAAGGTACAGTTTATTACATCCAATCCTCTTTCATTGCTCATAGGGTGCAAACATTTATATACAGTGACAAAAAAGTGTGAAAACAAGTGTTCACAAAAATATCAAGGCTGCCATTCCAAAAAAAAAAAAAAGTTTCTAGACAAAACATTCCTTTAACAAATTTAGCACTGATAATCTTTGACCAGTAAATGTTGCACAAATTTGTATAACTTTCTACTTATGTTTAATAATGGGTGATGTACTTTCAATAGAAATTAAGCTTTAAAATGTATTAGTTAATTGCTAGCAACTTTTTTCACTAACATAACCTTTTTTGTACTAGATTTTGTATAGATAGATAGATAGATAGATAGATAGATAGATAGATAGATAGATAGATAGATAGATAGATAGATAGAAACTTTATTAATCCCAAGGGGAAATTCACATGCTCCAGCAGCAGCATATTGATAAAAAACAATATTAAGTTAAAGAGTGATAAAAATGCAGGTATAACAGGCAATAACTTTGTATAATGTTAACTCTTACCTCCCCTGAGTGGAACTGAAGAGTCGCATAGTGTGGGGGAGGAACGATCTCCTCAGTCTGTCAGTGGAGCAGGACAATGACAGCAGTCTGTCACTGAAGCTGCTCCTCTGTCTGGAGATGATACTATTTAGTGGATGCAGTGGATTCTCCATAATTGATAGGAGCCTGCTGAGCGCCCGTCGCTCTGCCACAGATGTCAAACTGTCCAGCTCCATGCCAACAATAGAGCCTGCCTTCCTCACCAGTTTGTCCAGACGTGAGGCGTCCCTCTTCTTTATGCTGCCTCCCCAGCACACCACCACGTAGAAGAGGGTGCTCGCCTCAGTATAATAAATTTTGTGCAGTTAGAAATGTAAGATTAAAATCTTGAAATTGTTCTTGTCTGTATGCTCCATTAAAATGTTATTATGGATACAATAAATAGTTTTTCTTTTGAAAGATTTTCTTCTTTCTCTTCTCTTAAAACATGATTCAACATTTACTGTTTGTTTGGTATCTGAGTGATACATCAGTAGCAGTGAATTCAGTTTTATAGTTAGAAATTCAGGAAATGTTCAAAATGGAACTGGTCATGGTACATATTATCAACTGAACCATGTTTTAAATTTAACTGGTACCATGACATATTACCTTGGTGCTTGTTTCAAAATTCCATGGTGTCGTGCACTACGGCGTGACCAGAAGAGGGCGCCTGAGAGCCCCAAACCACAGTCCCGGCAATACACCACAGATTTAATAGAATAAAATAAAGATTTTTATTCTTTTCTCAGGCACCTTCTCGCAATCCTCTTATCCAATCACAATCACAACAACAATAATAATAAGCCACCAACTGTATAATAAATGATCTGTTGGGTCTTCCTATCCTTCCTCCTTGTTCGCCTACGCTGAGTATTGCCCACTACCTCCTGACTCCAACTCCACGTTCTGTGGCAGCGGGCTTCCTTTTATGTCGGACCCGGGAATGCTTCCGGTATCACCCCTCTAGGAAACACTTTCAGGTCATAGAAAAAGTAGAGTGGACCTCTCTCAGCAGCGCCCTCTACTGATTCCAAGAGACTCCTACATTACTGCACCTCTGAACTCCATTTCCGTAGCACCCCTGCAGGTGTCCCAGCTGGGCTGTTACACGAGGACCACTGCCACCTAGCGTATGAAGGATGGACCCACTCCCAAGTTCTGGCTTCCTTTGGTCCCTACATTATTTTATACCAGCTGGTCATGATATGATCTTTCTACCCAGCTGGCCAATAACATTTCTCTTGGGTCTCCCGTCCAGGTAATAATCCACGCTCTTCCCTGGCCGGGTTGCCTGTTCGTATACCACAATGGTAAAATTACTTAACAGTACTATATTATGGTACATTTACTTGCATGGTTTATACATAGGACTTTTCTTATAGAATTATGTCCAGTTCTGCTATGGGGAAGGCTTTCGCATCCTGCCACCATAAAACTGAATTAAGCGGAATGGATAGCAGTTAAGGTTAAATTGTGGGGAAACCTGCATATCTTTATTAAATACAGTGCATAACATGGTGTATTGCCAAACTTGTTAAATGAACAATTCTCAAACATGACTTCCAAATTAATTTAGAAAATGAAACCAACATTAACACACAGACCCATTTTATAAAATCTTAAGGATGAGATGTGGAAAGACTTGATCTCCAGTTAAGGATTTCATTGGAATGAGTCAAATGGGTGCTGTCCAGACTGGAGTCTTGCAGAAATTCATTTTTTGAAAAGTCATTACCACTATGTACAAAACTCCTATGAAAGTGTACATTAAAAGCACATTACAGCAACCTCTTTACCATTTTGGTGATGGACTTTATATCAGTCAATTTTAGTTCAATATTGTGGTGAATAATAACAAGAAAAGAATAAAGAATACAATTTGGAGTGTTCATAACAAAGGCAATGATTTACTTCATGCGGTAGAAGTACATTATAAGCAAGAATAGCTGTGTCAAATAATTAAAATATTAAAATGTGTGCTTTAGTTTAACTGTTTAAAGTCTAAATATTCTTGATTGTACTCATTTTTCACTCTCTGATAGATGTCCATAAAGTCCCAAATCTCTAGTAAAGGATCAAAAATCTAAACTAACATTATATTCATAATCACTGACCTTGAAATAGTCTAAAATGTTGCCCTACATACATATGTTTGCAATTTTTGTGGAGTGGCTCTTAGAGGAATATGACCACTGGTAATGAATCAGATATTAAAAATATCATATCTGTGATCAGCAACGCATGCCTATGTTACCCCATTTTTTCAAGTTTTTGTGAAAAGGAGTAACTTTGACCCCCCGCCCCCTGAATCCCATCAAGGGCTGAACCCCTGGGGTCAGTTGATGTGGCATGCTCCTTTTCAAGTCCATCTTATCATTTTTTGTGAAGATACCTTTTGGATTACTCCTTATCGTAAGGGTGTTATTTTCTGTGCAAAACATGGTCAGAAAATGGCCTAAAAGTGAAGTTTCTTAGATTAAGAGGGACAAATATAAGGGGGGAACACTAAAAAGCTCAACATCTTGCTTAAGTTGACATCAAGACAAGTCAAATGGTATATCATATGTGGGGATTTTCTTGTACCAGTAAGTCAGGGCACCGGGCAAAAACAATAAAACTGCAGTGATTTCAAAGCGTTCATAAGTAATTCATATAATCACAATAGCAAAGGACAGCAAAATTCATAGCACATCACGTAATGAACAGACTTTGATCAAACTGCTGTGCAATTGGCAAAATTTATATAAGAAAAACTGGACAAAAATAACTTCCCTTCCTTGTTTTATACATATTGAAGTCAAACAAAGAGTTCAGGTTTTATGCATGTATGACTATTTAGTTATTTTATGTTATTCTTAGAAGAACAATAAATCTGTCTGTGAATGAATAACCTAAGACACTAAAAGAGCAGAGTTTCACATAACAAGGTTCAATGAGATTTGGCCTTGATTCAGAACACAGAATGAGACAAGTTTACATGAGGTGTATTTATTTAGCTGACAATTTATTCTGAGCAACTTTCAAATCAAGATGGTGGAATTATTATCATATTTTTGGAGTTAGAGCCGTGGTAAGTTAAGTGTCTTGCTGAGAGTCACCCAATGGCTCAAGTGGCAAATGTTGAACTGAAACCTCATGGTTTTACTGTTCAATGGCATAAACAAATGAACTTTATTTTATAAGGCACTGTTTTTTAGTAAATGCCATCCCAAGGCACTTTCAAAAGTAAACATGCACTATACAACTGTTTATTTGTAATTTTTACAGTTGGACCAAAGTGACTTGCTTAGGGTGACACAGTGGGTCAGAGGCTGTAACTGAACCAGACACTTTATGGGTCAGAGGGCTTTTTCATAGACACAACACCACAACTAGTAGACCACTCAACCCTTAAATTATTTAGAAGGGGAGATTGTCTTGAGGTTAAATAGAGTACCATCCTGATAGCTAACAAAAAACAGAAAGGGTAACTGATAACCCAAGGACTGTTGCTCAGGTCAAACATTTCCACTCATATTAGAACCATTTTTCAAAGATCAGGCCATTCGTATTAATTTCAATATTACACACCATATTTCCTAACTGTACTTAATTTCTTGTGTCTGACACCCTTCTACCAGGCAACTAAGTTGATAAAAGTTAACATTTAAATTAAAGTCTAGTATTAATTTAGTTTTTCATTATAGTACACACATGTTTTAATCTCTGTGCTGGAATAACTTTGATAATAATATTCTGTATTAATTTCCAAGTTTAACCAGTAGGAGCCACCTAGACACAATCATTCCCAAAATAGTCACAGTTTCAAATATTGTCTATTTTATTAATAATGTACCTTGACAACCATGTTTGTATGATCAAAATAAGACAAAACAGTTCGTACTCTCTCCTTTCCCTCCTCCAAAGAGTTTTATCCTCTTCCTCCTGACGCTGATTCCTCAGGTAAGGCACTTGACCTGGGAGTACTTCCAGTGCCAGGGCATAGCCTGTTGGAAGCCCTTCCAAGTCAAGTGGAAGTCCATGAATCCCTATAGCACCCCCTGGCAGCACCCCCTAGAACTCAACAGGGCTGCTCCTCAGCACTGGAGTTCCCAGCATGCCCTGTGGGTGTCCATATGGGTGCTGAAGCCCGGTAACGCTGTCATCTACTGTATTTGGGGGGGCAGATAGTCTGAGCTGATTACTTCCTCCTGCCTCTGAGCCCAGTAAGGATCTTTGGTTCAACCCAGCCATGATGCCTAGTGAATCCACTTCTTCAAAGGCATCTCTTGCCTGCCTCCTCTCCAAGGCAGGACAGCCCTCACCTTTCTTCTCATGCCTGTTGTGGACTGGTCTCTCCTCCAGGTAAGGAACCTCGCATCCTTCCGGCCAGGACACCTGCCCATGCACACCATCCATCACACAAGATAAAGATTTATGGAATTTTTATGTAGTACTTTTCACAAGAAAGGATGTAAGGGCAGTGCTTAGTGCAACTGCCTCACGACATCTGACTTCTGCATTCTCAGTTCTGCAAGCTAAGTTCATGTGGAGTTGCCATGTTCTCCATTCACCTTATGGGCTTTTCTCTGAATACTCTAGTAATTCTCTGACATGACAAAGTCATGCACAGTATGTTAGTTCAAATGTTAACTAAGCCTTTCTGAGGGAGTGCAAGTGAATATCTCCCATCCAGAGTTAGTTGCAGTCTTGTGCCCAAGGCTGTCATGATACACTCTAGCTGCTGTGGCCCTGAACTAGATACACTGATTTGAATATGAAAGAATGAATGGATGGATATCTAGTATCATTGGCAGCAAGTAGTCTATCATCATAATATGGGTAATAGAAACAATTAAAATATATTACAATATGTAAAGGAAGGCAGGGTTGGACTGGCTTCTTACCTGGGTAATATCATTCCTTATCTACCTAAAGGACCCATATAATGCTTAGGGGACATAAATGGATGGATGGCCAAACTGGGAAGGTTTGTGTTTCTTTTTCCATTCATTCTGTAATGGAAAGACAGGTGGGGATGCCTGTCAAGGCTATATACCCCCTGAAGTGGTGCAGTGGTGGCATCCTTTGGCTGAATCACCCATGTGCTCATCTGAAGTGCAACCTGGGAATTGTAGTCCTGTTGGACAGCCCTGCAGAGTGCTGACAGGGGGAGATGTAGAGAGTGGGCTTCCATATTCAGAAGGGGTTTCGCCCAACCCGGAAGTGATTCCTAGGTGTAATGTTGTGGTACCAGAAGTTCTCCTGAGTCTAGCATAAAAAGAACTACCTTGCCTCACTGAAGGAGTTGAAGTTGGGAGAAGAAAAGGACAACATTCACCTGAAGAGTATTAAAGAAAGAGAAAGTGATTTGTGCTTGTGATGGAATTGTGTTATGAAGAAGCCTGGGAATGTATTTTTGTAAAATAAAAGTATTAATTTGAACTTGTGTCTGTGCAGTTGTGTCTGGAGTCTGAGGCTCCAAGATGCCCCTTACAGGCCACAACAACTGCTACAACAGGCTTGGGGTGCCATATTAAATTTTGCTACCCATTAAGCAAATTATTTATGGCTACATTTACTGTTTTGCAGCTTTAGTTTTTTATGTAATAGGTTCCTTATTGTGAAGAATGGTGTTTTTAAATTTTATTATTCTTTCTTCCTCTACTCCTTTGTTGTCTTCTTCTTATACTCAAAACCAATTTCTTTTATGAAGTCCCTTACAATTTTTCAGGAGCCAGCACTACTTATCTAAGAGACTGTCAGTAGCCTAATATGTTTTAATTCTCAGCCCCTACTCAAACACAGGATGAAATGCTCACTGTGACTACAGAACAGTGAGATTTGGTGGATGAAACAAAAACACCAATTAGATCTCATGACTCAAACTACTGGAAACTGTATATTGTACTTATATTGCAGCTTTGCTGTGAATACATTACAATTCCTTTTCCTCACAAATGGAATTTTTTTTAAGGTTACGAGACAATTCAATTCATTTTTTTATCTTGCTTATTCATTTCAGAAGCAGAATGAGTTATGTCAACCAGTTCTGGACAAAAGGTGATTGATGTTCTAGCCCAACACAGTTATACTGCCACCCCTGGCCAAATGACTTTTGACAACCAACCTCACTTGCATGTCTTTGGGACATAAAACACAGACCTGGTTTTCTACAGGAAAAAGTCTATGTAGATATGGTGAAAACATTGAGATGCCACAAAGACAGTGAGTAAGCTCTGAATCTGAGCCTAAGATTCTGGTGCTGTGATCCAACAGCAGTAACCATTATGGCATCCATAGTAAGAAATATTTCTTTGAATTGTATGAAGGTAATATAAATGCATCTTTTGGAATAACTTCAGCAAGACAATTATCTCCAGTGAGTGTTTCATTTAATTATTTAAAAATGGATATCTCTACATCACAAATCATTTTTATAGCTCAGGTCTGGCTGCATTTTATATTTTGTGGGGCTCCATTTAAGTGAGCATTAGCAGTAAAATTATCAATGAAATTATGAATAATTGCATCTGAATAACGTCAACAGATGAACTGGAAGTAATCCTTACAATTTGAAATCAGAGAACATAGGATTTGATAAGTAGAATTAAGTTTCTGAGAATTAAGTTTCTGATCATTCCTTAAATTAATCTGATGCAAAGTGTATCCCAGTACTGCGTTCTTCTAATAAAGTATTTATCTTCCCTGATGGAATATAATGCCAATTCTAAATGATGACTACAAAACAGAAGTTGTTGTAAAAAGCAATTCTCCAGTAGCAAAGAGCCTGAATTTGCAAATTTAAGAGTCTGACCATTATTCATTCATCCACTTACAAAAATTGCTTATTTTAACTTTAAGTTCTTTGTTAAACCGAGTCCTCACCCAGCAGTATCAAAAATAAAGCAGAAAGAAATTCTGGATGGAGTACCAGTGCTGCTTATTTCCAGGGTCCATTTGCTTACAAATCTAAAGTCATTAATTTATGAGACCAGATTTGAATTATCAATCAACCCAGTCTGAATGTGAGGGAAAAGCAGAGTATTCAGAGAATGCTCCCACAGAAATAGTAGACTAAGTGCTGGGTCACCATGCTGATAGCTTACTTTCACTAGCTTATTCTCAGATTGCTGATTCTGCTGTTGTTGCTTTTGGAAAAAAAAGAGGACACCAGAAAGAAGTTGAATTAGGCTATTTGTAGGTTTTGAAATTATTAACCAGGAAATACTAAAACTTGAAATAATTGTACAATTTGCTATATTTACAGTATGTGCCATCTTGCAGACCTTACCTCAATCAAATATTCTACATACAGAAAGTCATAGAATTTCCTCAGAAGCTTCCTTGGACCAATTAAACTGTTGGCAAGGTTCCATCTGATTATGAATAGAATATTTGAGGAGATTGATGTATTCATAACAAACTCTAAAGGAGAGTTACTGCATTTGTAAGAGTGAAAGCCTTATACGTGTCTATCCTCCCTGCCATCCATCTAGCCAGCCACACAACTATTGTTTTCATGACCCATTGCTTAGTTTGTTTTAAGTTATTATATACAGTACAACACCCCCCTACAATGCCATAAAATATAGAAAAGGTGATTTCTGTGGGTGTGTCCATTTCACAGAACTATTAAGGATTTCTAAAAACTGATGACAGTTCAGGAAAGCCCTTGTATAACTGATAAGCTCGTTGGAGAGCTGAGCAAACTAAAACTGAATCTTGCAAAGTTGAAGAAAGTAAATCAAACCCCATTTTATGCATTTTGAGAAACAGTAAAATTCAAGGAAACTACTATAGTGTGTAAGACACTGAAAAAAGGAAACTTAATATGAGTTTAATTTGAGATAAATCTAGGGACAGTATTAAATCAGTGGCAAAGGCAAATGCACTAAGAATAAAAACTATTGGAAAGAAAAGGTAACAAAAAATTAACAAAATAATTTATTGTAAAGTCATTTCAATGGATTTCGTTTTAGGAACAGCCATTCTGCAATGTAGAATCTCAAGAGAGATAAAAAGACAAAACATTCTTCCTCATCCTCAGTTTGACCATTGTGACCAATGGAGCCTCTCTAAGACACCTAAGCAGAAAAATCAAGACAGCAGAGTTGCATAAAGGCAAAATGGCATAGGTTAGAGAGAAACCAAAGGTTTGCATCAATAGATTATAAGATACGATAAAAGTAGTGCTTAAGGTAAAATATGTCAGCAACTGTATCTTTTTTGGGGGAAATCACTACCAACCAAGGTTTGAAATATGAAGGGGTCCTATGGAACACCCTGACAGCTTAGAAATCAAAATTGTGGGATGCCTAAAAATGTTTAAAAATATGTTACAGTGGTATAAATCATTCACTGTCAAATTGTCCCAAAGTGCAGTAAGCTCTTTATGGGAACGACTGGAAGGCATTTGTCTGGAAGTGATTCACAGTGTTGGATGGAGCTAGATCCTTTAGTGGAAGTGATTATCAAGGAAGAGGTGAGCATCCTTTAAATCAGAACAAATTCAAGAAAGAGAATGGAAACTTTCACAATAAATAAACAGGTTGGTGCCCCATGCAGACAAGCACTAAGCTACGTGTCTTTGAAGAGTATAATGGTGATTGCCAATATCACAATACTGAAAGTGTTCAGGTGGAGAGAACCATGAGGCTAGCTGTGCCAAGTATATATTTGTTGTTTCTTGTGTCCCATAAAAATGGGAAATGAAGTCCTCTGTCTCTTTAGGCTCTAGGTGCAGTGTTGTTGTACTGTATATTGTTGTTGAATAAACAAGCTCATTAATGGGGTGAATCCATGGCAGTTTTACTGAAAGGACTTCAATTCCCAGCAGTCACTGTACAGGGACCAATGGGAGTACACACTAATCACTAAATCACTATGGATCAGAGCAGTGCAGAAGTAGTCTTGCACAATGGTGCTAGTCAGTAGTACAAGATGGTGAGACATTTGTTTGGAGACTGAGTATCTGTATATAATACAATTTGTGCACTTAAAATTGGCATATCCAAGTTGTTATTCAATCTAGCTGATTTATTAGGTATTCCATAGTAACAGAATAAGATTTCCACGCTCAGCCAACACTAGAGCACTTATTGGACTCCACGATTTCCACACTGTTCCCAACCACTTTGTAGTCTCAGCATTTTAGGATTTTGTGCAATGCTTTGTACCAAGTGAACCATATCAGCAAAGTACCATAAATATAAATGAAGCACTTGAAAGGAATAAGCCACATCAAATAATTTTTGTGTAACTGTAGGAAGAATACATTTTTAACTTATGGAAAATGCTGAAACTTCCTCAAAAGAAAGACAAAAGGAGCAACTTACCTATTTTGTAAGAACAGATTAACAAATACAGCTTATCAAAGTCTGTTAACTTAGTGCTTTTAAATAAAATGTCAAGTTGAGAATTGAAGGTCATCAAGATCCTATTTTCAACTACATTGCAAGGTAAGTTATCAAATGTATCTGCATTTCTTTGTATAACAAATATGGTGTAATATCTGTGTGAAATGTACCCTAATCTATCTGTGTCACTGCGTTCTTGCTGAAGAAATGATTGCAAAGTCACAGCTGCCATTCACCTTTTTAACCATCTGCCCATCCATCTACTGAACCTAGTTAATTCAATTTTGGAGTCATGGTGAAGTGGATCCTATCCTGGCAGCAGTTAGCTCAGAGCAGGAACCAGCAGTGACTGGGGTGCCAATCCAATGTGAAACATCATTGATTTGTTCACACAGTAGGGTTAGACCGAACAGACTCAGCCTATTCAGTCTTTCCTTACTGGGGATTAAAAATGGAAGTTCATCTTTGAGCATTCTCTAGCATCACAATGTTCTTTTTATAATGTACACTGGTTCAAGCTCAGGTTTATTTAATGCCATTTGTGCAGAGCACAATGAAATTCTCATTTACATGTCTTACCAACAGACAAGCTGTTTCGCCAATCAATAAAATACACAACCAGAATGAGTGTTTTTTTTCAATAAGTAAAAGTTAATATTGTGCCTGAAGATATGGATAATGGAGAAGAGTACACTGGAAAATGGTAGGTCAACAAGAGAAACCAATGTGATATTAGTATGGAGGGTTTATAATTAGAGCACTATTAAACAAAACAGTAGCAATGTTTCATTTGCAGCTGACAAGCTATGAGTAAATACAGTTAGATCCATAAATATTTGGACAGAGACAACTTTTTTCTAATTTTGGTTCTGTACATTACTACAATGAATTTTAAATTAAACAACTCAGATGCAGTTGAAGTGCAGACTTTCGGCTTTAATTCAGTGGGGTGAACAAAACGATTGCATAAAAATGTGAGGCAACTAAAGCATTTTTTTAACACAATCCCTTCATTTCAGGGGTTCAAAAGTAATTGGACAATTGACTCAAAGGCTATTTCATGGGCAGGTGTGGGCAAGTCCGTCGTTATGTTATGATCAATTAAGCAGATAAAAGGCCTGGAGTTGATTTGAGGTGTGGTGCTTTCATGTGGAAGATTTTGCTGTGAACAGACAACATGCGGTCAAAGGAGCTCTCCATGCAGGTGAAAGAAGCCATCCTTAGGCTGCGAAAACAGAAACAACAACAACAACATTTATTTATATAGCACATTTTCATACAAAAAAGTAGCTCAAAGTGCTTTACATAATGAAGAAAAGAAGAATAAAAGACAAAATAAGAAATTGAAATAAGACAACATTAGTTAACATAGAAAAGGAGTAAGGTCCGATGGCCAGGGTGGACAGAAAAAACAAAAAAAAACTCCAGACGGCTGGAGAAAAAAATAAAATCTGCAGGGGTTCCAGGCCACAAGACCGCCCAGTCCCCTCTGGACATTCTACCTAACATAAATGAAATAGTCCTCTTTGTATTTAGGGTTCTCACAGAAGGACTTGATGATGATGGTCATGCAGACTTCTGGCTTTTAATCCATCACTGTTGGAACATCACGGTGCTTTTGCGCCACCACCAAAAGGACACCGGAAAAAAAACAGAAGAGAGAGTAGGGGTTAGTACAGATTTTAGAGTCACCATGAATAGTTATTATAATGAATTGGATATACAGAGTATCAGGATTAAATTAAAGTGAAGTTATGAGAAGGCTATGTTAAAATAATGTGTTTTCAGCAGTTTTTTAAAGTGCTCCACTGTATTAGCCTGGCGAATTCCTAGGCCGCCTCACCACTTCTTTAAAGTTTTGCTCTTGGAATTCTAAGGAGACACTCATTTGAGGATCTGAGGTTACGATTTGGAATATAAGATGTCAGACATTCCGATATATAAGATGGGGCGAGATTATTTAAGGCTTTATAAACCATAAGCAGAATTTTAAAGTCAATCCTGAATGACACAGGTAACCAGTGTAGTGAGATCAAAACTGGAGAGATGTGCTCGGATTTTCTTTTCCTGGTAAGGATTCTAGCAGCTGCATTCTGCACTAGTTGCAAATGATTTATGTCTTTTTTGGGTATTCCTGAGAGGATTGCATTACAGTAATCTAGTCGACTGAAAACAAACGCATGAACTAATTTCTCAGCATCTTTCAATGATATAAGAGGTCTAACTTTTGCTATGTTTCTTAAGTGAAAAAATGCTGTCCTAGTGACCTGATTAATATGTGATTTAAAATTCAGGTTACAGTCAACAGTTACCCCTAAGCTTTTTACTTCCGTCTTGACTTTTAATCCTACTGTATCCAGTTTATTTCTAATAGCCTCATTGTATCCATTATTGCCAATTACTAAGATTTCAGTTTTCTCTTTAATTAGCTTCAGAAAGTTACTATTCATCCATTCAGAAATACAAGTCAGACATTGTGTTAGTGAATCAAGAGATTCGGGGTCATCAGGTGCTATAGATAAATACAGCTGTGTGTCATCAGCATAGCTGTGGTAGCTCACGTTGTGCCCTGAGATAATCTGACCTAAAGGAAGTATGTAGATTGAGAAAAGCAGCGGACCCAGGATAGAGCCTTGTGGAACACCATATAGGATATCATGTGTCTTTGAGTTGTAATTACCACAACTAACAAAGAATTTTCTCCCTGCCAGATAGGATTCAAACCAATTTAAGACACTGCCAGAGAGGCCCACCCATTGACTAAGGCGATTTCTAAGAATATTATGATCAATGGTGTCAAATGCGGCACTCAGATCTAAGAGGATGAGAACAGATAAATGGCGTCTGTCTGCATTTACCTGCAAGTCATTTACTACTTTAACGAGTGCAGTTTCTGTGCTGTGATTTGTTCTAAAACCAGACTGAAATTTATCAAGAATAGCATGTTTATTGAGGTGGTCATTTAACTGCATAATGACTGCCTTCTCTAGAATTTTACTTAAGAAAGGAAGGTTAGAGATGGGTCTAAAATTTTCAAGAGCAGAGGGGTCAAGATTATTTTTCTTAAGTAGGGGTTTAACTATAGCAGTCTTAAGACAGTCTGGGAAGACCCCCGTATCTAATGACGAATTTACTATATCAAGAATATTATCGATTAGCACACCCGATATTTCTTTGAAAAAATTTGTTGGTATTGGGTCAAGGACGCAGGTGGAGGGTTTCAGTTGAGAAATTATTTTATGTAAATCAGGTAAATCTATCCTAGTGAAAGAATTTAATTTGTTTATAATGGAATACTGGGGTTTAGGAGGATCCTTAGCGTTGGGGAGATATACTATGTTATTTCTAATATCATTAATTTTTTGATTGAAAAATACAGCGATAGGCTCACAGGTTTTACTGGAAGTACTTAGGAGGCATTCCTTTGAGTTACCTAGGTTTAACAGACGATGAATCGTTGAGAATAAGACTCTGGGATTACTAGCATTGTTATTTATAATCTTAGAGAAATAGCAGCGCCTCTCAAGACGGACTGTGTTATTGTATTCTGTTATTTTAACTTTTAATATTTCATAGTGGATAGTTAGTTTAGTCTTCCTCCATTTACGCTCACCTCTACGGCATGTTCTCTTTAAATCAGACACCCTTTGGGTCTTCCATGCTATAACAATGCAAGAAGATTTTTTAACTGTCTTTACAGGTGCAACTATGTCAACAGCAGCTCTCACTTTAGTATTAAATCTTTCCACCTTATTATTTACATTATCCTCGCTATTATAGTTGGCACTATAAACGGACTGATTGCTTAGAACAGGGGTAGGCAATGTCGGTCCTGGTGAGCCGCAGTGGCTACAGGTTTTCATTCCAACCCAATTGCTTAATTAGAAACCAATCATTGCCAATTTCAGACCTTATTTAATTTTATGGCTTGTTAGTCTGTGCAATGTAAGGCTCTTATATCATAGATTTTTTTCCTTTCCAAGGATAACATCCAAATGATTTGAAGCCTAAAACAGATCATTTTCAGTCTGTCACATTTTTATATTAAGTGTTTTATTAAATCAAACAGTGCATGATGAACTGCTGGCTGCTTTGTCTTTTACATCTTATTGCTAATAAGGAGCAATTAAAACACTGAATGCAGCAGTTTAAGATTGATATAAGCAATTAAGGTTGGAGAACCTTAACAAGCGAGACCACTAAAATGAAGCATCAAAATATCACTTAAGCAATATGTGCTTCATCAGCAATAATTGAGTTCTCGTTAAGGAACTGGGTTGGAACAAAAACCTGCACATACTGCGGCTCTCCAGGACTGACATTGCCCACCCCTGGCTTAGAATGTTTGTAAGTTTTAAAGCTGCTGATGAGTCAAAGAAGCGTTTTTTTAACAATATGCTTCTCATGAGTGTTTTCTATCATTGTTTCTATATTAAAAACTCTGATAGACCAATATCAATGACCTGCTTTATATCAACTTTTAGTCCTTTAGTAATCGCTAAGTCTAACGTATGACCTGCTTTATGTGTAGGCTGATTAACGAGCTGTCTCAAATCAAAAGAGTCCAGGAGGTTCATAAATTCTTTTACTTTTTGGTCACACTGATTATCTATATGAAAATTAAAGTCGCCAACAATTAAGAGTGTGTCATAGTTTGTAATTAAAACTGACATTAAGTCAGAGAATTCCTCAAAGAAAGACGCGTTGAATTTAGAAGGTCTTTACATGGATAATACTAGAACGTGAGAATCTCCATGAATAACAATGGCAAGATACTCAAAAGACTTGAATTTCACCAATCTGAGAAATTGCTACAATATATAAATCTACAGTTTGATACATCCTGAGAAAGAAAGCAAGCACTGGTGAACTCAGCAACGCAAAAAGACCTGGATGTCCACAGAAGACAACAGTGGTGGATGATCACAGAATCATTTCCATAGTGAAGAGAAACCCCTTCACAACAGCCAACCAAGTGAACAACACTCTACATGGGGTAGGCGTTTCGATATCCAAGTCTACCATAAAGAGAAGACTGCATGAAAGTAAATACAGAGGGTGCACTGCAAGGTGCAAGCCACTCATAAGCCTCAAGAATAGCAAGGCTAGATTGGACTTTGCTAAAGAACATCTAAAAAAGCCAGCACAGCTCTGGAAAAACATTCTTTGGACAGATGAAACCAAGATCAACCTCTACCAGAATGATGGCAAGAAAAAATTATGGAGAAGGCGTGGAACAGCTCATTATCCAAAGCATACCACATCATCTGTAAAACACGGTGGAGGCAGTGTGATGGCTTGGGCGGGCATGGCTGCCAGTGGCACTGGGACGCTAGTGTTTATTGATGATGTGACACAGGACAGAAGCAGCCGAATGAATTCTTAGGTGTTCAGAGACATACTGTCTGCTCAAATCCAGCTAAATGCAGTCAAATTGATTGGGAGGCGTTTCATGATACAGATGGACAACCAAAGCAACCCAGGAGTTTATTAAAGCAAAGAAGTGGAACATTCTTGAAAGGCCAAGTCAGTCACCTGATCTTAACCCAATTGAGCATGCATTTCACTTGTTGAAGACTAAACTTCGGAAAGAAAGGCCCACAAACAAACAGCAACTGAAAGCTGCTGCAGTAAAGGCCTGGCAGAGAATTAAAAAGGAGGAAACCCAGCATCTGGTGATGTCCATGAGTTCAAGACTTCATGCTGTCATTGCCAACAAAGTGTTTTCAACCAAGTATTAGAAATGAACATTTTATTTCCAGTTATTTAATTTGTCCAATTACTTTTGAGCCCCTGAAATGAAGGGATTGTGTGATTGAGTTGTTTCACTTAAAATTCATTGTGGTAATGTACAGAACCAAAATCAGAAAAAAGTTGTCTCTGTCCAAATATTTATGGACCTAACTGTATATATATTTTCTTAAATTATCACCTATTAAAGAGTTTCACAGCAAAAGTGTTAAAATGGTCATGGAATTAAACATAATAGCATAAGCATACACTATGGTCTGAAAACACACACTAGAACGACTAAAAAGGAAGAAGATTTAAGAAGAAAGAAAACTTCTGACTAGTCTATCACAGTTGCAGAGAGGCATTATGCAGACATATTGCTGTTGGTATAAAGTAGCCCAAGTAGAGGTTCTTGACATACTTCTGCTGAATAAATCACTGGCTGAAAGTACTCTGTGTTAGTGTATCACAGAGAGGATGTGCAACATTGTTCATAATGGTATGGTATGTCTAATTAAAAGTATTATTTGAACCCAGGATTCACTTTGGTTCAGTTGTATTTAGAGTTTGGCTTCCTGAGATGCCATTTACAGGCTACAATGTATACATTATATACACACATATATAAATATTGTAAGCAAAATCCAAGAATTAGGTAACATGAAGATTAGGGATGCCACTGTGGGAAACCCTGCTTAATGATGGGAGAGTGGTGAAAAATAGTGAGTAGGTGCTCTGTCTTTCTAAGTCATAGGCTTGATCTGGAGCTTCCCGGATTAATGAAAGTGAAGTCAGATGACTTCCAGCTAAAGAAAATTGACTTAGCAACAGCGCTTCCTCTGCAGGAGTCCTAATGATGTCACCTACTTGCATATTCTTGACAATATATATGGTAAGAGTTGGACTTGATGGTCTGGCATCCCGACTGGGGTCGGTGATAGTCTTCTGTTTCTATCCCAGGATGGCCAAATAATGAATGTCCAAGGGATGAATGGATTTTATGAACAAAATGTACCCCATCACTAGAGGTGTCAGTGCTCCTCTGACTGGAGCCCAGTTTGGGCACCTGCAGGGATGCCTGGGACTTATAGCATAGGAGAGTGATCTTGTTGAGGTCCTTAGGTGCTGTGGTTGGGAGGCATGGTAAAGAATGGACCTCACTAGTTTGGGGAGCTTTTGTATGACCCGGAGCTGTCTCACTTCACCAGAGAGTCAGAAATGGGAGAAGGTGGACAACACTCATGGAGGAGTGGTGGAAGGAGAGAGGGAAGAACTTATTTTAACATAACATGGTGCTGGACTAATTTAAACAAGTGGCAAGTTACTATTGTAAAATAAATATTTTATTTGACCTAGGGCGGCACGGTGGCACAGTGGTAGCGCTGCTGCCTCGCAGTAAGGAGACCTGGGTTTGCTTCCCAGGTCCTACCTGTATGGGTTTGTATGTTCTCCCCGTGTCTGCGAGGTTTTCCTCTGGGTGCTCCGGTTTCCTCTTATAGTCCAAAGACATGCAGATTAGATGAGTTGCCGATCCTACCTTGTCCCTAGTATGTAGTTAGTGTGTGGGTGTTTGTCTGCCCTGTGGTGCGCTGGCGCCCTGCCTGGGGTTTGGTCCTGCCTTGCACCCTGTGCTGGCTGGGATTGGCTCCAGCAGACCCCCGTGACCCTGTGTTAGAATATAGTGGGTTGGAATATGACTGATTGACTTATTTGACCTAAAATTGTGTGTGGCTGAGCTGTGCCTGGTGTTTTGGGTTCTGGGGATCCCCCTGGTGACCACTATATATATATAGTTTGGGGTTTTTGGCCTTGTATACTGTAAAGCAAAATAGGAATACGTCAGTGTTTTCTCCTTAGTACAACAGACAATCAAAATAAGGCAGGTCAGACAATTTATAACGGAAGACAGGAAGTGATGAAATGATGGGGAAAGTCGTGATGGTTGATGGGAAAGTGATGTCATCATTGACAACCAGAGGTTAGAAAGGACCCCGGAAGTGGGTGGTACCAAAAAACCTCCGGGACTGTTTATGGCGGCGGTGCATCGGTCTTTCTGAAGAAACAAATGAAGAGAGGTTAGTACCCCGCCATTGTTCCCCGGCACGGCTTATCGCAGCAACCGTCGGGTCCTTAAGCTGCTCCCCATGCGCTTGTGCGTGACATGACCCCCCCACCAGCCCAGACCCACCGGGTTGGGCGGCCTGAATCGAGAGGTCGTGAACTCGGGAGAGAGCATCAGCATTGGCTTGAAGGTTACCCCAGCGATAAGTGACGGTGAACTTATAAGGCTGCAAGTTCCATTTTCAAGTCACTGAATGCCCGTTCCGTAACATTGTTCCACAACACATGTAAAGGGGCCCATTTCTTTGTCAAGTCCGTCAAAGGCGCTGCTCTCTCCGAAAAACAAGGTACAAACCGACAGTAGTAGCTCTCTAGTCCCAAGAAGGCTTGCACCTGTTTTTTGACTATTGGACGGGGCCATTCAAGGATGTCTTTGATTTTAGACCTCTTTGGTTTCACTAGCCCTCCTCCCAACAGGTAGCCTAAATACTTGGCTTTGTTCAACCCAAAATAACATTTCGGTGGGTTGATCTGAAGCCCTGCCTTCGCTAGCGTCAGGAGGACGGCGTAAACCTGTATCACATGTTTCTCCCAGGTGCTGGAATAAATGACCACGTCATCCAGGTAGGTGGCACAACAGGACTGGTAGGGCCGTAGCACTCTATCTACCAGACGCTGAAAGGTTGCTGGTGCCCTGTGCAGTCCGAATGGGAGGACCTTGTATTGCCAGTGTCCACTAGGGGTACTAAATGCTGTTTTTTCTCTTGCGGATGCCGTTAAGGGAGTTTGCCAGTATCCCTTTGTTATGTCAAGAGTAGTCAAATAACAGGCCGTCCCCAGCCATTCGAGGAGCTCGTCCACATGGGGCATGGGGTAGACATCAAATTTGGAGACTTGATTAAGACGTCATTACAAAATCTCCATAAACCGTTCGGCTTAGATACAAGGACGATGGGACTGGACCAGCGATTATGACTTTCCTCAATGATGTGCATGTCCAGCATGCGCTGGACCTCCATTTCCACCTCTGCCGATTTTGCCTCCAGGAGGTGGTAGGGGCATTGCCTGACTACCACCCCCGGGTCTGTAAATATGTCATGCTGAATCAGCGAGGTGCGGCCTGGAACAGACAGGATTGCTCGTTCGAGTTCTCATCGCTGGAGGGGTGTCAGATTGTGAGGTTAAGGTCAGCTGTTTTTGAGAAAAGGGAGAGGATAGGGCCGGCAAGAGGAGGGTCTTCCCTATCCTTCCACGGCTTTAGGAGGTTGACGTGATACACCCTCTCGCTTGGTTGACGATTTGGTTGGCTTACCAAATAGTCCACGAGCCCTTTTCTTTCCTTCACCTCATAAGGGCCAAGCCAATGTGCCAGCAGTTTGGAGTGGGAAGTGGGCACAAGCACCATTACTCAGTCCCCCAGTTGAAACTCTCGTAAGGAGGCGTTTCTATTATAATACTGTGTCTGCGCTGCTTGAGCTTTCGACATGTGGTCTTTTAATAAAGGTCTGATTTTTCCCAATCTATAGCATAATCGTGCGATATACTCTAATATATTGGTGGAGGGAAGTGCCTCACCTTCCTATCCTTCTTTTAGGATGTCCAAAATGCCCCGGGGCTGGCGTCCGTACAGCAACTCAAAAGGGGAAAACTCCGTAGAGGCTTGGGGCACCTCTCAATAGGCGAAAAGTACCAGGGGTAATAGCTGGTCCCAGTTCCTACCATCCACACTGACTACTGCTGAGCATCTGTTTAAGGGTTTGGCTAAATCTTTCCAACAACCCGTCCATCTTAAGATGCTGAATACGGAGTAACTTGGCAACCTCCCTGAACGTATCCAAAGTAAAGGGTGCACCTTGGTCCGTAAGGACTTCTTTGGGTATGCCCACTAGGGAGAAAAGCCCTACCAATTCCCATGCGATATTTTCCGTGTTAGCGGCTCCCAGGGGGACTGCTTCTGGGTACTGGGTTGCATAATCGACCATAACTAAAATACTGTATATTTATGGCCTCGCACTGAAGGTTCCAGGGGTCCTACTAGATTGACACCAATCCTTTCAAATTGAATGTCTATGAGGGGGATCAGAACTAGAGGAGCACCACCCTTATGGGGTGTCTGATGTAGCTGGCAGGTCGGGCAAGACTGACCAAAACATTGGACCTCTTCATTGATTCTGGGCCAATAAAATCTGAGTTTTACTCGCTCCAATGTTTTCTCGGGCCCCAAGGTGGGCGCCTAAGAGGTGGGCGTGAGCCAGTTCGCAAACCTCTCGCTGGTAGGTTTGTGGTACTAGCAGCAGCTTCCTCCTCTCACCTTCATGTTCCGCAACTTGGTAAAGCAGATCATTGTCTAACACAAAGTAGGGTCCCGGTGGTGTGGAATCCACGGACGATATGTCGTCTACGGAAACGATGGCATTCCTGGCGAACTTCAGGGAATCATCATTCCATTGCTCTCTTTTAAATGATGCCAGTGTAAAGCGAAACTGATGCTCCATGCTGGTGAGTTGGTCCAGTGCCTCCATTCCCTTGCCTGCTGGCCCGAGGTTACGCCGTAGCGTTTAAATATCTCAGTCTTAAGGAGGTCGTATTGGGCGGCCTCCTCCTCAGGGAGATTATCATAGGCGCGCTGCGCGGGCCCTTTCAAATACGGTGCCAGGATGGAGGCCCACTCCGCCCACGGCCATTGATTCCGAGAAGCGGTTGTCTCAAACACCGACATGTACGATTCAATGTCATCCGCCTCCAAGAGTGATATGATAGGAGGTGGTGGAGGCCAAGCGGGCTCAGGTTTCACCACTTCTGCTGCAGCCTGCCGTCCTTTGGTCTTCACTAATTCTGCTTTGGTGGCAGCCTGATCCACTTTACGAGCCTGCAGCTCGTTAGCCATGGTGGTCAGGACCGCATTCAGCTCCTGCCCTTCTGACATTTCGGGCATTGTATCCTGCTGACTACACCACTGTAATAAAAAGCAGACACAAATATGAAGATTTGGGGTTTTTGGCCCCGTATATTGTAAAGCAAAATAGGAATACATCAGTGTTTTCAGAGGTTAGAAAGGACCCCGGAAGTCTTTTGGTACCACCCACTTCCGGGGTCCTTTGTTTATGGTGGCGGTGCTTCGGTCTTTCTGAAGAAACAAGAAAAGAGAGGTTAGTACCCCGCCATTGTCCCCTGGCACGGCTTGTTGCGGCGCGGTCCTTAAGCAGCTCCCCATTTGCTCGTGCATGACAATATATGTATATATACATACTAACTGTAATTTGTAGTCAAATATGTTACACTGTGGACAATTACTTGTAAATGAGCTTTGTGTATAACAAAGGTACTCTCTACAATTAAAATGAAAATGTTATCATCACTTTTTTTATTACAACAATATCAAGAGCAAGGCCTTCATTGCAAAATGGATACATAGGAACAAGCACAGGCAATCACTTTTAAGTTACAGTTAAGTTAACACCATGTCTTTGGAGTAAGGGAAGAAACTGACAGAAGAATACAGGAAGAATCTCCCCTGAGAATCAAGCTGGGATCAAAGCAATTTGATGTGGCAACCTGGTGCATTATATTGTTTTTTTTTTCTTATGTTAATATTTAGTTTTATTTACATTTTAATTATGTTGTTCAAGTAAACAACGTGAAGCACTAACACTCTTCAGCCTAGCTAATCTAATGCCATTACTGCCCTGTTAAAATTCAGTATTAGCTGTCTTTTTTACAGTAGCATCTTTATCATCAGCATTATTTTGATTAAAACACCGGAATGTAGTCTGAAGGCTGATTACATTTTTAACAAATTTAATTTCTCAAAAAAGAAGAGCTTTATTTTCATCCAGATAGGTTTAGGAAGTTATAAAAGGGTATGAGTGACTCATTACTTAAGTTGACCAGACATTTCTCCTTTTTTATATATTTAGGTGGCCCACCTTATTCTTTATAAAAATATGTGTGCTGTATTTTATGTATGGCTAGTCTTTCACTGTGGTAACTTTACAAGACATTGCATCATAAATGATCCCACCAGCCCCCCTTCTCCCTTATATCAGTTCCTGGAGAATATATTCACTCCATCCATGCTTGCCTTTGGCCCAGAAGGATGTTGATCTCTGTTACAAAGAACAAAAAAAGAACACAAAACTCTTTCTACATTTACTCTAAAGATGCTTTATTTGTTCGTTACCACCTGTTTTTTCCTAAATTATGGATGTATAACTTTTATTGCCACTGTTTACCTTCATCCAACCATCCATTATCTAACCCGCTGAATCCGAACACAGGGTCACGGGGGTCTGCTGGAGCCAATCCCAGCCAACACAGGGCACAAGGCAGGGAACCAATCCTGGGCAGGGTGCCAACCCACCGCAGGACACACACAAACACACCCACACACCATGCATACACTAGGGCCAATTTAGAATCGCCAATCCACCTAACCTGCATGTCTTTGGACTGTGGGAGGAAACCGGAGCGCCCGGAGGAAACCCACGCAGACACGGGGAGAACATGCAAACTCCACGCAGGGAGGACCCGGGAGGCGAACCCAGGTCCCCAGGTCTCCCAACTGCGAGGCAGCAGCGCTACCCACTGTGCCACCGTGCCACTTGTTTACCTTCAGTTTCATGTTAATAAAAAGATTAACAATTTATTAAGTTCACAGTTTCTAATTTTACAGTTAATATTTAAATGATGACTAATGATTTAAAAAAAACAAACTGTCAATTTTCAGAATTTGCACAATGCAGTTTTATGATTACCCATTTCAGTATGGAAAGAGTCAGCCGTATATGTGGTGCAAGACAGTCTCAAAAAATAATGAACGCTGCAATTATTCAGGAAGAGAATCCAAAAGCAATATTCTACATGCATTCATTAACTAATAATTGAACTGTTAAACTAAAAAGTTAACTGACTAAGCATCTAATACCAAAACTCTTAAACTAATAATTACACAATATATGTCCAGTAGTGTAACTAGCTGATTGATTGCTTAATTGAAGTTTGTGGAAAAATGTTAATCCCGCTTGCTCAACAAGTAACTAAATATGCTGATCAATTAGTAAAACTAATACTTTGTGTTAAAATAATGAAAAATTTAAAATTAATTGTCAGAAGAAATTAGGGTATGGAAAAAAAAACACAAAGTTAAAAAAACAATTTCTTTAAGAATACATAGAGATTTTTCCCCCCAATTTTCTGAAACATCTGAAGTATTTTTTCAAGATTCCTAATCTTGCATCACTTGACCCTCAAGGACTCTGGCTTCTCAAGGCATGGAAACATAAAAACACAAAAGCCAACCTCAGTTTTGGAGTCTCTGCACTTCAACACCCCATAACAGATATAAAACAGTTCTGAATAATTGCCAGAACAAGCACAAACACAGATGTCAGAGATCATAACAGAAGTGTTGTATGGCTGTTTATGGTATGTAAATGCTCAACGGTACAGGAACACCAAAAGCCACTATAGGCCTTTTTGAAGTAGCTCCTGAATCTGGAAATGTCAGAAGAACCAGAAGTAAAATCACTTAGAAGGTGTTCACTTCCACCTCTTGATGCCTCATTTTGATTTAATGCAGAGTTGGGAGACAAAAGGTAATTGTTTGTTAGCAGGCAAGAGAGACAAGAGAGTCTGGAGGATGAAAAGGAAGTAGAGGAGGATGGGAGATGGAGTGAAATGGGGATGAAAATGGCTGGTCTTACAAATCAATCCCATACTTGTATATCGGCCCAGACTGGGTATTAGGGGGCTGGGGAGAAATCACACTGGCCTGGCATGTTGTTTAACTGACTTGCCTTGCACCATGTGTGAATATAACACAGAATATTTACAGAATACAGGAGGAGAGTAGGCTAGAATATGCGATGAAAAGAAAATGGCCAAGAAGGGCTGAAAGAGAGCAAGTGAACTCCTGATGAGACCCTGGAGTTGATGAGCAGAAATTGTTCATCTGGCAAAAAACGTGTCATATTTTGCTATGTCCTTCTTTCTTACCACAGTCTGTTGACTGATGCCTATCATGTCATTGGCTTTAGTTACTAGTTCTTGCTGACGTTGTCTCTGAAACAAGTGGCCTTTGAATGAAGCTTCTCCATACTGAAGTTTGAACTCTGTTACACAGGAGCATCTTGAAGCCTTTATGCTGATGTCAGTAATTCAGGAGATTTTCGTTGGACTTGAACTGACAGTATAATTTCCAAGGATGCAGAGAGCAGTGAACTCTAGTGCCACCTGCTGATTTACTTGGCGATGGTAAAACCATCTTTATATGGCATGGCATGGACATCAGTTGTGTGGCCTGGGTGGGTGTGAGATTCCCAGTCTGAATTTTAATCCCAGTTCGACTCTTTCCATATAGGTAAACCTCTACAAGATTCCTATGTGGTTTGTTTCCTGTGTGTTGTGTTTTGTTGTACTTCATACTTTCCCTTCCCTCATTATTAGAAAAATAAAAACCCTCAAGCATCTATATTATTTTATCCAAAAGTGCAGTAATACACATGTTAAACATTATTATGCGCTTTGTTTTTTTTATTCTTTTGCAAATAAACAATTTTACACAGTTAAACAGTTATTTATTTTACTGGTAATTTTTAATTTTTAGGCAGTTATCTCCCTGTTCCTAACTGGGGCAGCCACTTCTGCTATAGTAGCCATTAATACAAAATTTAAATATGGGATCATTAACATAAAATAATTTTTTTAACTCCAGAAACAAGGATGGTTCCAGGTGCAGTCAAACACACCTGTGTAAAGCAGAAAACACCTGCAGCTGGCTGTCCTTCTTCCATATAGCAGTCTGCTGGTCAGGCAGTGTGGTCTGCTGGCTGAGATGTTAGACTTTAAATCACAAGAATGCCATTTTAATGCCTGTTTCTGAATCATGATGTACACCAGAAGCATTTACTTAAGCTGCTTATACATCCATTGTAGAACACACACAAAACGTTTTACCAAGGTTCAGTACTTACACAACACCTTGGAGTAGTGTGCACAAATGAAAGGTGCTATATAACATAAATGTTTAGTATTTGTTGAAGATTCTTATGGCTTATCCTCTTTTCCTACAGTAGTTTTCTTTTCTTTTGCATTTACTCATTTGTTGCTCTTCTCATGCTGTAGTTCATCCCTCCCTGACTGTAATTTACATCTAGGTATCACAGCCAAGGTAAAAGAAAAGCAAATTAGTAAGGACTAGAAGATGTTGAAAAATTGAGAGGGATAACCAGTTTTAAGGTTGCAAAACAGAGCCACGAATCCTGACCTGAGAGTCAACAAGCACCTGCATCAAGCCAGTACATAACCCAAGAGTCAGAAGTCCAAAGAAAAAGCAGTGGTCCTAACATAACTAAACATCCATTCCCCTAACTAAACTAAATGCAAGAGACTTCATTGCTTGATCCAAACCTTACATCTTATGGGATGCCATCAACCTAAAATACTATGGGGGTCATGAATAGTGTTGAACAGTGTAATTCGCCCAAGTAAATTTGTCCCTAAAAATTCACAATGCAGTCGGCTTATGTAAACTTTTTTCCTAGCGCCCCATGATGCTTTTCAAAACCAATGTGACATCACATAGTGTAGCAGTTATGTTGGACGGGGGGGATATCATTACCCAATCTACGCTACCTGCCTGACTCCATTGCAAATATGCAGAACTTTCACACATGCACACTGTAAACGTACATATCCTCACACTTTACAGAAGTGCCTAACTAGCTTTGTGCACACATGAGTAATTTTACAGCATATACATGTATGTGTAATGTCACTGCGTGATTAGTACTCCAGCCAGATTTGCATCCCATGCATGAGGGGTACATTAGCTGGGTCTAATGAGAATAATATTATTATTTAATTGTTTTGCATAGTTTCATATATATTGTGTCTTCACTGCGGGATTAGGCATTCTATGCTTCATACTCTGCAGTGCACAACTGGTAGTGACATGGACAGCTCCCTTGAGTATACAATGTTGATCCTTCCATCACTTGCTCTGTGGGTGTTAGTTAGTCGTAGTGATAGCAGCTCAGGAGACACAGAGAAAGAGATAAAGGACTTGGAGCATTTAATCTTGGACCTGGACCTTTAATCTCAAGGAGCACTGGTGCTTCACAGGCCTGGTCAAATTTTTGGCCATAATAATCAGCCAAGCATGGTTGGCAGATGCTAACCCCAGCCCTAGTTAAAAGACCATTACAAGATTATAATCCACACAAATTTAGTTCAGTTTCTGTTTCCCTACTAATTTTAATGCATTTCCCAGTCAGTCAGTCAGTCAGTCATTTTCCAACCCGCTATATCCTAGCACAGGGTCACGGGGGTCTGCTGGAGCCAATCCCAGCCAACACAGGGTGCAAGGCAGGAACAAATCCTGGGCTGCCAGCCCACCGAAGGACACACACACACACACACACACGCACGCACCCACACACCAAGCACACAATAGGGACAATTTAGGATCGCCAATGCACCTAACCTGCATGTCTTTGGACAGTGAGAGGAAACCAGAGCACCTGGAGGAAACCCACGCAGACATGGGGAGAACGTGCAAACTCCACGCAGGGAGGACCCGAGAAGATAACCCAGGTCTCCTTACTGCGAGGCAGCAGCACTACCATTGCCCGCATTTAGGAGATGTTCAAGAAATTCATTGAAATTCAGACTGAAGTAAATTCAGTTGGGTTCACTCATTACTAGTCATGATGTCACAGGTCATGTACTGTAGTCATCTTGGCACATGATAGCAGCCACTAAAACGTTAGCCATCAGAATTTTGCACAAAATGGCAGTATGAGTGAAAATAGCAGTAAATAAAATTCTGTTAATAGTATAAACTGCATAATAAATTATTTAAATATTATTCCCAAGCATCAGAGACCATCCTTGACACCGGAGTCAAGAATGACCCTTCAAGGGCCACTAATCATGGGACTACGATACCTCCGGGTGCACTGAATCCCTCATGACCAGATACACTTTGAAAAGACAGAGAAGTCTGAGCTTTACTACACAGAAACAATTTTCAGAGACACACAGATTGTCCTAAATGAGAGCAAAATTATTGTTTCTTGTTATAAGTCACAGAGATTGAATATGCAAAGCAAAGACTAGCTGGGAACGATTAATTGGGTGAACTTTGGTGAAGAAACAAAACAAGAGTTATACTCAACAGAGTGCTTTAATGAAGAACCTGGATTTTTTTTTTTACCAAACAAAACATTTAATACGTTGGCGAGAGAGTATTTTCTTTATTTTATGGATAACATTGCAAAAATAAGTCACTACATCATTTCTCTCTTAAGTGTACATCACACAGCATGACGCCAATACTAGAAATCATGGCAGATCCCAGAATTGTCACTGGCTGCATTCTGTTAGACTGCCTGACATGGATTGTAACAGCCCTGCTGAATTCGGCTGTACCGTTTTCTGCTGTTTGGACCTTACTCACCATTGTTTAAGGGAGCAGGCACATGTCCAGAAATCATCAAATGCAGGCAGTCAAAATGAGTTACCACAGTCTGAATATTTTTAATATCCTTAGTGTAGTTAAAAATGCAAATGATCTGAAGATGTCTCCATGAAAAACTCTGGCACCATTTAGTCAGTATGTGTCTCTGGGGGTGAATCTCATCCACCGGTTAATAATTTCTTTCTTCTTACATGTGGGGCCAGTTCCCCAACACATTTTCCACATGACATAAATGACAAGTTAATATGATATCAAAACATTTCATAAGAATCCAGGTGACATTAAACATGAGAACTGTGTGAAAATATCTCATTTGAATTCCCATACTCCTCATCAAAGAAGTCTTTATTTCCAAAAAAAATACAAATGAACATTATTCAAATGAAAGAAACTAAAATCCCAATCACACTCCAATTCTTTGTAAGGGGCCTTTGCTCCCACACAAATTCTTATCATTTTGCTGCTTTTGCAGATGCAGTTCCATAAAGTCCTTTGCGTCGAAAAGAGATGAAATTGAAACATTTTATCAACAATACGTGAGAACTTTTTTAAACTGTGTCATTGCAAATTTTAAACCCGCTGCAAATAATGAAAACATTATAGAACATTTTAAAGTAACTGCTGTAAGAATGGCTTACTTTGATTTAGTGAGTGGGCTAGGGCTGTAATTTAAGGGGCTGGGCTGTAGTAAGAGTCTCACTTCTTCAGTGTAAACAGAGCTAATCAGTTTCTTCCTTCTACCTTACACTTTGAACACTATTAGCTTTTACCAAAGACTGAGACGTCTTGTTATCTAAAGGTAAGCTATTTGTATTTTACCATTTATTTATTATTTCTATTATGTAAGTTTAGTCAGTAGCCTACTAAAATGTCTCTTTTGAGAAAATTGAAAATGAGTAGATATTTTAATTGAATTAAATGTATTACAAAATGTAATAGTACACATTTTGTAACATCAAGCATACAATAAAATATAATTTATTTATAATTGAACTTTTTTTTGCAATCAATAGATCACTATCAGATATTAAGGCAAGGAATTATATTATATTATATTATATTATATTATATTATATTATATTATATTATATTATATTATATTATATTTGAGAGACAAAGCTTGCGACCTTTAGGTTTTGTCACAACAAATTATGTCAAAAAACTGCAAAAAAAGACAAATGTACAACTTATTATAGAGAAAGATACAAATATAATACATATAATATAACCATAAAATGTCTGTATTCAATATTGTAGCAGGTGAAATTCCAAACGTAAATTCATACTGTTAACAGAAATACATTTTGTGTACACATGCACATTACTATATGCCCTTATTCCTAACTCTAAAAATATTTAGCACTACACTGTAAATTTCTATGTACAGCCACTACAGTTGCAAGTGAAATTATTCTATTAGGGTGCAATAGTTTTATGTACTTAAATATTTGTTCTCCTCTTTTTGCATTGTCTTATTTTACTCAGTATGGTACAGCACACTCTCAAACTGGCTTAAGGATCAGGATCATGGGATTCAAAGTCTATCCAGCATGACTGGGCACAAGGCACAAACTAGCCCATGATGTGATACCAGTCCATCACTGGGCTTACTCACGTACACATGGTGCCAGTTTAGAATGTCACTTAGCTCACACATGTTTGAGTAGGTGCAAATGTGTCAACTTTGCACTGACAGGGACCAGGCATTCAAACTTAGGATGCACGATCCACGAGACAGCATCACACCCTCACTGTACCACTATGTTCCCCTTTATTATATTATATTATATTATATTATATTATATTATATTATATTATATTATATTATATTATATTATATTATATTATATTATATTATATTATATTATTTTCTAACCTGCTTAAACCAGAACAGGGTCTTGGCGCTGGACTCTGTCTTAGCTAGCATAGGGCACAAGACAGGATTCAACACTGGACTTGGCACCAGACTATCACAGGGTGAACACACACACACACACTCACCCACACACTAAACACACACTAGGGCCAATATAACATTGCCGATTGACCTAACCTGTATGTATGGACAGTGTGAGGAAACCGGAGCACTCTGAGGAAACCTACACAGACACGAGGAGAACATGCAAATGCCACGCAGGGAGGACTCAGGATGTGAATCCTGTCCTCCTGAGTACAAGGCAGCTGCGCTACCACTGTGACACCTTATATTATCAATACTTCCATATTATTCTTATTCCATTACTGTCCCAGCAATACTGGTCAAATACAGAAATGAACAACCACAGGGCACAGACATTCAAATACCCATACTAGCATATATCCAACCTACTTAGAGCTGACATTTAACCTAACATATATCTCCTGGGGTTGTGGGATGAAGTAGGTATACAGGTAGGAATCCTACACAGACAAGGCAGTAATAGACAAATTCCATAAAGACTGTGAAAGGACTAGGAATAAAGCACAGTTCCCACAACCTGAGACGCAACATTACTAACCATTGTTGCTGCTATTATATTATATTATATTATATTATATTATATTATATTATATTATATTATATTATATTATATTATATTATAGAGGTTGGGAGCACGAGCTGATACCACACCCACCACTTGCCACACCCACCACACAACGGACCACCTGGATTGGGACCAAGTGTAGCGATTATATTATATTATATTATATTATATTATATTATATTATATTATATTATATTATATTATATTATAAATCTATCTTTATCAACCCCACTTAATTGGATTTAAGGTCACAGGGGCTGAAGCCCAATCTGCTAGTCCATTGCAGGGCACACTCATACACATCCAAACTCACTCATACTGGGCAATGTAGAAGTGCCAATCAATCTGACATGCACATTTTTGTGAAGTGAGAGGAACTGGTATATTGGGGAAAAAATAAATACACATCGGGTAAAATCCACAGAAACAGTGGGTGGGCTGATTCTTGTAGCTTTGAGACAGCAGTACTCATTTATTCCCATTTGCTCTATATTATATGATTTTTTATATACACCTAATTTAGATAACTTCTTATATTAGATTGTCTTATATTATTAATTAATTTATCCATTTTCTGAATGTATTTTGTTTTCAAGGCAGGGACTAACGTAAGCAAATGCAAAGATCCATTCGCATTGAGCCATTTAAAAAGAACAATTTAAACTAAAAGGCTATCTGTGTCTTTGTAATTGTGTTTGCCAGAATACCTGAAGGAATCTTATGTGAACATGTAAAGAATGTGTGAACTCCATATAGCATTTATATTTACTGGTGATTCTAGCTCGTGAATGACTCCAGTCTCTTCTCACAGGCCAAAGAGATGATGGTGTCTTAAGACTGGCCTGATGTTTGTGAATGTGATGGTGTGCTGTGATGGACTATAATCTTGTTCACTGTTGGCTTGCTGTCTTGTTCCCATTGATTCAGGAGTAGACTCACTGCAACGCTGAAATGAAAAACTATCCATCCATCCATCCAAACTATTAAATGCCAAATTTAGATTATGACTTTCTAACGTGTGTACTGTATGTTATGCTGGCATTTTGTTTTATTTGAAACAACAGTAAGGTCACAGTATCTTATTGAATTGTAATAATTCTACAAAAGCCACATATGGCTTACACATAGATATTTTCTTGTGAAATATCAGCAATGGTATTTGTTTACCATATAATTTTTATGAAAGCAGGCTTTGCATTACTATGCTTTTAAGGCTTGTTCACCATTTCTCTGATTTCTAGTTATCCACTACTTATGTGGCATTTTTAATGGTAGCTACATTACGCTACATTGCAAAGTCTGCAAGTTCTTTCTTGCAGAAAAATAGCATAATTGTTTTAAAGTTTTAAAAATATTTTATGGGGCACCTACAAGAGAGGATTACAGAATTTTAATGAAAATTCCTCAGATAATGTGGGTACTTATTGCCAGGCTTCTTGCACAGTTAGAGTTAAATCCTCTTACTGTAAACCATCCCATACTTTAGAGTTTTAAAATTCTATGCAACAATCATCCTCTCAAAATAAATGAAAGATGAAAATGATTGTAAATACTTAATCCACAAAGAATGACTTTTTCAGAATGAGCGCTTTAAATTGTTGAAAGTGTGCTAAAAGTGTGTGGTTGACTGATGTAGAAGTAACACTGTTTACTAGATGAACATATTTCATTGATTTTCAGTACAAGTTGATGGCTTTGTGTTGGTAGACTTCGTTGTGTCTTTCTCCAAGACCAATATGGTTTTAACGCAACAATGAATATTTTAATTGT
Organism: Erpetoichthys calabaricus; assembly: GCF_900747795.2. Lineage (NCBI taxonomy): Eukaryota > Metazoa > Chordata > Cladistia > Polypteriformes > Polypteridae > Erpetoichthys > Erpetoichthys calabaricus. Next base: position 64,715,189 of record NC_041404.2, on the reverse strand, counting down.
GTAATTGGACCGTGGTTGTCCATACTAAATTAAATGAGAAAATGTGTTAAGCAGATTATTTTTAATCTAATGTAAGCAACATGCATGATGAATTCTAAGACTCCTTATGAAATGTTCATTCATAGCTTACAGTAGATCTGTAATAACTGAGATTTTGAAAGCTGTGATTAGTACAATTTTAGCAATGATTTAAATTAGGAAATGTTTCTGCCTTCTGAATGAGATCTTTGTTTAATTAGGCTTCTTGTTTTACTGAATCTCAGCATGGATGTTTCACAGCAAGTCAGACAATTAAAGGAGAGTCAATGAGCCAGAAGGTTTAATTACAATAAAAGGCTTGTTTGCTGCACTCCTTAAATTTAATTAGTAAACATGATTATCTTTTTATACACTGCCTAGTTGAATATGAAGTTAACACTTTTTTTTAGACCATTAGAACCATCTGGACGTGAACAGGCCATTCAGTCCAACAAAACTTGCCAGTCCTATCCTTTTAATTATTCTAAAATAATATCACGTCTAGATTTGAAAATTCCCTAAAGTCCTACTGTCTACCACACTACTTGGTAGCTTGGTAGCTCACTTATGAGCATTGTTTTTAATTAATTGTAGCATATGTGAGACTAGTTCACAGGTCTTTGTTATTTGAATGTATTATAGACCCTCTTTTAGTCTAAACCTTTCTGAATGGGTAGACACTTCTAACAAGAACACACTGCACAATACTTCTTCTTCATTGACATTGGTCAGAAAGGACCAATGTCAATAAAGAAGAAGTAACAGCTTCTTAATTGACATTGGTACTATGTCAGGATTGAGCCCCTGAACTTCCATGATCATGATGATTGCCTAGACATCTTCATCTGTTGCTTGGAATTATTAGTCATGCCACAATCACATGAGGGGAAAAGCAAAGGGATATAAAAAGTGATCTGGACAAGAAGTAATTGTTCTGGCATTGTGCATTATGGTTATTCCAAAAGTGTTACATTGAATTTGGACTTAAATTTAGAATTTAGTATATTGTATCTAGTGTTTTCACCTTTTGTACTTGTCTTAGGTCTTTTGGTTACCTTTACCTGTTTCATTGCCGAATTTGTACTTTGAGCTCCTGTCTGTTTTTTTGGCCAATTGTGAAGCACCTTACCAACAATCATTACGTTAACAACAGCTTTAATAACACCATAAAACAAAACATAATATTAATTTTCAAAGGCTGGATCAACCTGAATGGCAATCCTGAATAGTCATACATTCAGCAAGTAATAATTATATTGTTAGCTAGAGCAGCAATTGCAACCACCCTGTTACAGAACATTACAAAATGAAGTGATTGAATGAAAAACATTTTTTGACTCACTGACTGCTGTGACATTTCAAGAGACTATAAAAATGATCACACAGCTGTTTTTTTAAATCAAAATATATAAGTAATTGTGGATACACTGTGTAATCCTTCTTCTGATTCATGTTAATATGTAAAATATCAATTACAGGCACATAGTAAGATGTTAAGACAGCATTTTTACAAATTTCCCTGCAGCAGACCTTTTAAGCAAGAGCACAATATGTATTAAAACAATTTTTATTAACAATTCCATTTGAAAGCATTTGTCCTAATTCAGATTCACCTAAATTGTATTGACTGTGAATTTGGTCTTAGTAAAAATAAAAAAAAACATACAATTTACCAGTGTAAAAAAAAGTGAATGCTCAAATAATCCGATTAAAAAGATGCTATAGTGTCAGCAACCTGAATGCTTTAATCTATAATTACAGATAATTTGAACCCTAACTTCCTTGTAAATTTAACAAACTTCGGCTTTTATTGTTGCTGGAAATGTCTAACTTACGAAGATTCTAGTGGCTTATCATCCTCCAATGAAAGGACATTTCTAAAAAACCGGGCAAGATATGTATTAATTGGAAAAGCATCATAAAAACATTTCTAACGGTCTGGGAACTTGTAAATGCTTTCAGACATATAGTATAGATCTGAAATTAAAATGATTCAGGACATTTGCATGCTCTATCAGTGAAGCATAAAGCTGCCCATAAGTTACAAAATTAATAAATGAATAAGGAAAACATGGAAAACCAAAACTCAAAAGTATTAACTAGCAAAGACACAATGTGACTCATTTGTCATAATCTCCAGATGCTGAGCTTCTGCAACTACTGGTGCTTAAATTAGAAGGAAGCCCCCATGTCAAAAATTGGCACATGTGCAAGAAAAGTGCCCTTAGAAACAAGTGCCATGATAAAATGAATGACATCATAATTTATTTTGATTTGATGTACTTTGTTATTACCTGAGGGGAAATTGTCTTTTTGCATAACCTTTGGACATCAGAGGGCAGGGTCATCCATTGTACAGCACCCCTGGAGCAATTTTCCGGTTAAGGGTTTTGCTCAAGGGCCCAATAGAGTAGGAACCCTTTAGGCATTAATGAGATTTGAACCGGTAACTTTGTCAATACCAGTTCATATCCTTAGCCACCACTCTGATCAGCATTATTATTATCTTTCCCTAAAGCCCTGTTCTATTCACTCATGAAGCAGAGTCCATATTTTGAACTTAGGGCTACCATGAGGGTGTGATGGTTGACTTGATGGATAAAGTCCTACTCAGTAAAGGATGAGTGCCAAGTATCCTGGATATTACCTGAGATTTTGTTGGTGTAGTTTTCCATCCCTCTCTTGACCAGCCCGAGAGCACCACTGGTATTATTGTGATTTTCATACCCACATTTATAATTATAATTATTATGTAACTGAAAATAATGTTAAACAAAAAAATAATTACTTTAAAGAGAAAAATCTAAAATGCAACAAAATAATCACAAGCTAACGACGAACAAAAAATAGCTTAAAAAACATATGCTATTACCGTGTGTAAAGATCACATTGCATGTTAGGCTTCATATTATCTGTACAGTATTTTAGGAACATCACAAAACTGTAACAAGGGTCATCCACTAATCAAAAATAGACATTCTATTTATTTTAAGGTACAAGAAGTGCCTAATTCATATGTGAAAAAAGAGCAGTTAAGTCATATTAGTATTTTATAAGGTAGATGCGTGCAAACCTCCAGACAAAGAAAAAAAATCTTGTAAATCTTTTTCAAGAAATTCTGTATTTTTGGACTGTTGTAGAAATGTACAAAAAATGTACTTGTGTTATAATTAAACATTCATTAACATTTACAGTAGTATATAAAAATGTGTTAAATAAATTTTTATTAAAGCTTTCCTCCAAAACTTTATTCCAACAACCGGGAGGATCCGGATATCATCTTTTTAATGTAACGTTTACAAATTCCAACATTTTTCTCCAATATGTTTCTAGAGTTTAGATATTTGTGAATTCATGGGATGTTTTTGTTTCTGCCTTAATGGTGGACTCTGACTGGGTGTCTTTCCTCCTATCAGCTGTTTTCAGCAAAGTGGACTTTCCTCATCATCTCTAGCTAAAGATTAGATCAGCAATTTAGAGTTATTACCTTCTGCAATTTTACAAAACGTAGTCCAAATTAGACCATTACAAAGCAATACTGGCTGTTTAGAAAGATAAACATTAACTAGAATTGTAACTGAACATTTGCCCAAGACACTCAGGGGGAAAAAAACTGAATGTCAGCAGAAAAAACATTATCAATTAATGTGCAAGCTGTTCTAGCCCAGGAGCAAAGTGTACAGAACAGAAAGTAGAAGAAGATATAAGATACTACCGATGAATGCAGAGAAACTTCCTCTGATGAAAAAAATCTCACAATTTGTGTCAAGCACTGAGAGTTTTGAGGCTTAATCAGTTTATAATCACCTGAACTAAATTTATTTACCTTAAAATGGATTTATTTTGGACAGTCTAGAAAGTGCAATAATGAATATATGGAAGGTTATAAACTGATTGTTTTATTCAAATTGAAAATGAGATATTCACCTGGTTTCCGTACTGTTTCAGTAAATGGATGGATGGATGGGTGGATGCATTAATTAATCTCCATTTGCCTGGTGCAAACTATCATATTTTCTTACTGTTTACAGTATATTCAAATTACAGTCATATGAAAAAGTTTGGGAACCCTTCTTAATTCTTTGGATTTTTGTTTATCATTGGCTGAGCTTTCAAAGTAGCAACTTCCTTTTAATATATGACATGCCTTATGGAAACAGTAGTATTTCAGCAGTAACATTAAGTTTATTGGATTAACGGAAAATATGCAATATGCCTCATAACAAAATTAGACAGGTGCATAAATTTGGGCACCCCAACAGAGATATTACATTAATACTTAGTTGAGCCTCCTTTTGCAAATATAACAGCCTCTAGACGCCTCCTATAGTCTGGATTCTGGATGGAGGTATTTTTGACCATTCTTCCATACAAAATCTCTCCAGTTCAGTTAAATTTGATGGCTGCTGAGCATGGACAGCCTGCTTCAAATTATCCCATAGATTTTCGATGATATTCAAGTCAGGGGACTGTGACGACCATTCCAGAACATTGTACTTTTCCCTCTGCATGAATGCCTTTGTAGATTTCGGACTGTGTTTTGGGTCATTGTCTTGTTGGAATATCCAACCCCTGTGTAACTTCAACTTTGTGACTGATGCTTGAACATTATCTTGAAGAATTTGTTGATATTGGGTTGAATTCATCCGACTCTCGACTTTGACAAGGGCCCCAGTCCCTGAACTAGCCACACAGCCCCACAGCATGATGGAACCTCCACCAAATTTGATAGTAGGTAGCAGGTGTTTTCTTGGAATGCGGTGTTCTTCTTCCGCCATTCAAAGCGCTTTTTGTTCTGATCAAATAACTCAATTTTTGTCTCATCATTCCAAAGCACTTTGTTCCAAAATGAATCTGGCTTGTCGAAGTGAGCATTTGCATACAACAAGCGACTCTGTTTGTGGCATGAGTGCAGAAAGGGCTTCTTTCTCATCACCCTGCCATACAGATGTTCTTTGTGCAAATTGTGCTGAATTGTAGAACGATGTACAGATACACCATCTACAGCAAGATGTTCTTGTAGGTCTTTGGAGGTGATCTGTGGGTTGTCTGTAACCATTCTCACAATCCTGCGCATATGCCGCTCCTGTATTTTTTTTGGCCTGCCAGACCTGCTGGGTTTAACAGCAACTGTGCCTGTGGCCTTCCATTTCCTGATTGCATTCCTTACAGTTGAAACTGACAGTTTAAGATAGATAGATAGATAGATAGATAGATAGATAGATAGATAGATAGATAGATAGATAGATAGATAGATAGATAGATAGATAGATAGATAGATAGATAGATAGATAGATAGATAGATACTTTTTTAATCCCAAGGGGAAATTCACATACTCCAGCAGCGTCATACTGATAGAGAAAATATTAAATTAAAGAGTGATAACAATGCAGGTATACAGACAGACAATAACTTTGAATAATATTAATGTTTACTCCTCCAGGTGGAACTGAAGAGTCACATAGTTTGGGGGAGGAACGATCTCCTCAGTCTGTTAGTGGAGCAGGAAAGTGACAGCAGTCTGTCGCTGAAGCTGCTCCTCTATCTGGAGATGATACTGTTCAGTGGATGCAGTGGATTCTCCATGATTGACAGGAGCCTGCTCAGTGCCTGTCGCTCTGCCACGGATGTCAAACTGTCCAGCTCCGTGCCTACAATAGAGCCTACCTTCCTCACCAGTTTGTCCAGGCGTGAGGTGTCCCTCTTCTTTATGCTGCCTCCCCAGCACACCACCGTGTAGAAGAGCGTGCTTGCCACAACCGTCTGATAGAACATATGCAGCATCTTATTGCAGATGTTGAAGAACGCCAGCCTTCTAAGGAAGTATAGTTGGCTCTGTCCTTTCTTACACAGTGCATCAGTATTAGTAGTCCAGTCCAATTTATCATCTAGCTGCACTCCCAGGTATTTATAGGTCTGCACCCTCTGCACACAGTCACCTCTGATGATCACGGGCTCCATGAGGGGCCTGGTCCTCCTAAAATCCACCACCAGCTCCTTGGTGTTGTTGGTGTTCAGCTGTAGGTGGTTTGAGTAGCACCATTTAACAAAGTCCTTGATTAGGTTCCTATACTCCTCCTGCCCACTCCTGATGCAGCCCATGATAGCAGTGTCATCAGCGAACTTTTGCACGTGGCAGGACTCCGAGATGTATTGGAAGTCCGATGTATATAGGCTGAACAGGACCGGAGAAAGTACAGTCCCCTGCGGCGCTCCTGTGTTGCTGACCACAATGTCAGACCTGCAGTTCCCGAGACGCACATACTGAGGTCTGTCTTTAAGATAGTCCACGATCCATGCTACCAGGTATGAATCTACTCCCATCTCTGTCAGCTTGTCCCTAAGGAGCAGAGGTTGGATGGTGTTGAAGGCGCTAAAGAAGTCCAGGAACATAATTCTTACAGCACCACTGCCTCTGTCCAAGTGGGAGAGGAATCGGTGTAGCATGTAGATGATGGCATCCTCCGCTCCCACCTTCTCCTGGTATGCAAACTGCAGAGGGTTGAGGGCGCGATGAACCTGTGCCCTCAGGTGGTGAAGCAGCAGCCGCTTCATGGTTTCCATCACATGCGACGTCAGAGCGACAGGCTGGAAGTCATTCCGCTCACTAGGATGTGATACCTTTGGGACTGGGGTGATGCAAGATGTTTTCCTAAGCCTCGGGACTCTCCCCTGTTCCAGGCTCAGGTTGAAGATGCACTGTAGAGGACTCCCCAGCCCCAGCGCACAGGCCTTCAGCAGTCGTGGCAATACTCCATCTGGACCCGCTGCTTTGCTGGCACAAAGTCTCCTCAGCTCTCTGCTTACCTGGGCTGCTGTAATTGTGGGTTGGGGTAAACTCTCTCCTAAGCTGGTATCAGCAGAAGGATGTGTGGAGGGTGCAGTACTCCGAGGTGAGAGTGGGTTAGGATGGTCAAACCTGTTAAAAAAGTTGTTCATCTGGTTTGCTCTCTCCACGTCTCTCTCGATGGTGGCACCCCTCTTCGAGCTGCAGCCAGTGATGATCTTCATCCTATCCCACACTTCCTTCATGCTGTTATTCTGCAACTTCTGCTCTAGCTTTCTCCTGTACTGCTCCTTCACCGCCCTGAGCTGGACTTGGAGTTCCTACTGCGCGCGCTTGAGCTCATGCTGATCTCCGCCTTTAAAAGCCCTTTTCTTCTGGTTCAAAAGGCACTTGATGTCACTTGTAATCCATGGCTTGTTGTTAGCATAGCAGCGTACAGTTCTTACTGGAACTACAATGTCCATACAGAAGTTGATGTAATCAGTAGCGCAGTCAACAACCTCCTCAATGTTCTCACTATATGATCCCTGCAGGATAGCCCAGTCTGTAGTTCCAAAGCAGTCTCTCAGAGCCTGCTCTGCCTCAGGGGACCACTTCCTGAATGAGCGTGTGGTTGTACGTAGCTCCCTCACTCTTGGTTTATAGTGAGGCTTAAGCAGAACCAGGTTATGATCTGCTTTCCCAAGCACAGGCAGCGGGGTGGCGCTGTATGCGTCTTTAACGTTTGCATATAGTAAGTCAATAGTCCTATTTCAGCGGGTGTTACAATCCACATACTGGGAGAAGGCAGGTAATGTTTTGTCCAGCGTTACATGGTTGAAGTTTAGAGGTTTAAACCTCTGAGATAGCTTTTTGGAGCCTTCCCCTAAACCATGATACTGAACAATCTTTGTATTCAGATCTTTTGAGAGTTGCTTTGAGGATCCCATGCTGTCACTCTTCAGAGGAGAGTCAAAGGGAAGCACAACTTGCAATTGAGCACCTTAAATACCTTTTCTCATGATTGGACACACCTGTCTATGATGTTCAAGGCTTAACAAGCTAATCCAACCAGTTTGGTGTTGCAAGTAATCAGTACTAAGCAGTTACATGCATTCAAATCAGCAAAATTACAAGGGGACCCAAATTTTTGCACAGCCAGTTTTTCACATTTGATTTAATTTCATACAACTAAATACTACTTCACTAAAAATCTTTGTTCGGAAAACACCCCAGTACTCAGATGTTCCTAGGAAATGAAAGACATACCACTGTTATCTTTTTCGTTGAAAGTAGAGTAAATTATTATGCAGACTGAGAGGGGTTATATTGGCTAATTTCCAGCTCAGACACCTTTAGTGTGGGTTCCCTTACCAATTTGTGTTTCTTCACACAATCTAAAGACATTCTGTCAGGATGCCAGTTAACATTTATTTGTCCTGTTATGGGTGTGTGCGAGTGTGAAGGACTCGAGTCCCATCCAGGGCTAGTTCTGATGCCCTGAGACCCTGCAGTAGATAAGGTGCATTCAGAAAATAGAAATCCTCATGTAAGGTATTTACTGGCAATCCATTTGACTTCCCATTTCTTAAATGATCCCTAATGTCTGGATTCATTTACAAAATGTCAGGTGCCAATGACTAGTCCTAGTTCTTATGAAAAAAGGACATATTGCAAGTGAATGTTTCCCAAAATAGGTAATTTTTTCATTTAAGTTTTAATTTCCTACCTTTTGCATTCATAGTAATGCAGATACCATTGCGATATACTGTATCTTTAGGTTTATCGTGAGAAAAGCTGCAATGTGCAGAATGGTTTAAAAAGTGTATGTCTTCTTGAAAGAAAATTCATTGCACTTTGAAAATGTCACTTATTTGTCTATATTTTAGGTTCAGGGCACAGAAAAAAACCTCTCGTAATTTCTTCACTTTAAATGTAACCATCTTTGCAGATTTTATATGCCCACATTTCAACTTTACCATTATAGTACATTCCACTTTTACCAATGATCTTTTCAGAAAATAGTTCTGTCGTTTCTTTCAATCTAACCATTCTACCAGAGGACGGATAGTGGAAATGTTAATGATATCTTTAGTTGTACGTAAAGGTTAACTGCATCGAGATACAATTCATTTAAAGCTCACATTTCACCAGGCCGTAAAATGAATTTGCCATTTAAGATAATTCATTAATTAAAGTGACACACTTGATAGATTAGTTTGATTCTAACAGCTTTTGCGTCACATTAACTCTGTCCTGATGTACCTAGCATTGTGCTTTGAACTGGAATGGACTTTAAACTCAATTTTTTTATTACATTTAAGTTTTATATCTGTGGTCTAAGGGCTAAAGAGGCTTATGAACTGATCTGTATGTCTGCACTCAGACTCAGCTGAAAAATCTCATTGTTAGCTTGTTAATTTGTGTAAATGTGAAATTTAACTATGATATATATTGCTTGATCTGGGAGTCAAAAATGTGGGGAGAGGTCAAAGAGAATTTTATGCGGTCTGTGCAAAATGTTTGACTACATATTTGGAGTAATCATTTCTGTTCAACACTAGCTAATTAAATGAAATCATTAATAATACTAAAAAGTACAGAATGCATTATTTGTCTTGTTCTTTGTTTTTGCTTTTGTTTAAATCATTTTATTTATTGATATATATTTTATTAAATGTAATTCAGTCATCTTTTTTTTCTTGGGTGTCTGCATTTTGTGCATTGAGTTCAATGGATTGTTTTTGGGTGACCAAGTTTTTGTTGACATTTACCAAGAAAAGATGCAAAAGTTATGAAAATGAATATTCAATAATAAAATCATGGCTGTGAAAAAGAGAATGGTAAAAGAAATAATGAAAATAAAAACAAGAACCCCTTCCCACCTACTCACCCATAACACACATGCTTACAATGGCTTTGAACATTCAGATTGGAAAATATATGGGCTGATGATGCCTGTACACACCAAGGAGAGAAGCACAACCCTTAACAGGGAGCCCCAGAGATGAGAAGATCAAGAAGGAGATGGCAATGAAGATCACAGGATACTCATCCCCAGATTAGCTACACCAGAACCTGCCATTTAGCAATGATAAGGCCAGAAGATCCATTAATCCTTGCAGCTAACAATTTAGGAGAAGAATTAATATTGAGTAGAGATGAATTCCAGAGGTTAAAAGGAGGAGGAAGGAAGTCTACAGTGAGCGGCTAGAATCAACATGGCAGCAGCTGTGCCCATTTAAATTAAAGTTCTGTGAGGTTGAATGAAATACAGAGGGAGTGATCGAGAGGAGACGTCCAATAGATGGAATATTTGAGGATTAAAGAGATGTTGCTAGAAGGTGAAGCTAAGAGAAAGTTGGAAACAGAAAACCAAAATGCAGAAACTGCTGGACATTCTGTGTGCTAGGGAAATTTTCCTGACAGAAATGGCAATTTGCATCCAAAGTCACACCCTTAACAAAGTGCTTGTTGTGGGCAAGATAAAGGCAATGATCAGACTGAACCTGAACATTTTGATGGTTGGAGTTTCTGGGGAGGCATTTGCTGCCATATTGTTAATAACAATGACTCCAAATCCTAGTCAAACAACACAACGTACCCTCAAACTTCTAACAGAGAACACATCAATGTCTAGAAGGAAATGTTTGAACTAATAATTTTGTCAACACTTATTGAAGATTGTTGAATACTGACCATTAACCTTGTTTTTGAACTTCTAATTTTGGATCTTGCTTTTGTTTTGCTTGCCATTAATTAGATTCCTGTGTTTGTCTGCGTCCAGTCTGCTGTTTTATCTCACCCCAAAATAAGCTCTGCCATTTGTTATTAAAAAAATAGGTATTTGCTTGGAATTCCTCTTCAGCATGAATGTAGCAATATGCTCTATGTTTCACCAGTACTAACAATTCTTACTTTCATTTCTAAAATTAATTTAATGTTTTTTGGACTTATCAGGAAAAACGGAAATAGTGTCCAGACTTGTTTTTGTAATATGGGTGAAACATTCATGCATTTACTTTAAATTGTAAGGAAAAACTACACAAGAAAAAAGAAAAAACTAAATAGGCGCCGGATGAACTTCACAAAGATAGTGATCGATTCATTACTAAAGTCATGGCTCTTGGAAGTAAAGAGCAAAATCAAGTTACACAGTGAGGATCTCAAAAGTCTTAAATGAAGCATTACATTTTGTCAGTGTTTCATGCCTACCTGTAAGCAACCCTTGTACTGCAAATCCTTTTCTTTACTTTACAGATTATTAACATGAAAAAGACAGAGTCAGCTACTGCTGTGTCTGGGTACATAGCTTTATAATCAGTACAGGAATGTGCTTATGAAGCATTCAGTGATCATATTAAAGTGTGTTTAAACTAAAAGTCAAATCCATTAAACTATTTTTTAGCAGTATATTGAATCTTTGCCATTCTAGAACTGTCATGACATTAAATACACAGCATTTAAATATTCGTTTAGAAAATAATTGAAATGATAAGATCTTAGCATTCTAATCTGTTTAAAGTGAGTAGCTGGAAGCATTCTTCTCAATTTATTTCCATTTTTTTTATCATTGTATGTGTTAGGGTATAGCGGGTTGGATAATGACTGACTGACTGACTATGAAGCTTCCAACACTGTCTTAAGCGATGGGAGAGAAGACCACTTTATTTAAAAAAAAACACCCAAGTGAGAAGTGCTAACTATTGGTCATTAAATTCATTAATTTTCTACTAGGTCTACCCAAAAATATTAATTCATTCATCTACTCAAAGGGGTCATTAGAGCTCAGACAAGTACCAACCATTGATGTGTGTGTTTAGTCCATTACAAGATGCACAAACCAGGCCTGTTTAGATTTGCTAATCAATGCAATGCCCACATCCATGGAATATGGTAGGAAGTGTAGTACCAATAGGCTTGCAAATGTTGCAAAACCTGTAGGAACTTAAACTCTCAACCTTAATCTGTTATGCAGCAAAAGCCACTGTGCCACTATGCCCTGCTTAACTAAACCTACTTAACTAAACCTATTCAGGGTCACATGGGGTGGACAGGGAGGAGTCTATTTCTCCATCATTTGGTCCAAGTTGGCAAATGCTAGACATTGTAGTATGTAGTAGACATTGTCATATGTGTGTTCTGGGTTTACTTTGGGGTTTGAATCATTAGGGACCAGTTCCTGTTGTTTATTCTTAAATAGGATAAGTATTGAAAAATGCATTTTTAGTGAGCATTCTGTTTTTTTAATCATGTGATCACCATGGTCAGGACTGTAAATTTGATTTCCTTCATCCTTCAATGGATAAATCAACTTCACTTCTCTTAGTGATAGTTTTTCTCTCAAGTAGGCTCTAATGGTTGCATTGTAATTTTTGGTTTTGACTTCTTTCTGAGTTTGTCTCTTAAATAATGTTTTTCCCATTGTTTCCTAGTAATGTTTTAGTTTGATTTTAGTTTTTAGCCTCTGCCTATCTTACACAATGCCTTGGTTTTAGTTGTTCATTTCCTTGTATTTCTATGTATTTAGATCATGGCTGCCACGCGTTCCCAGCATTCATTTGATGCGTCCTCTGAGCACTTTCTCAGAAATTAATGCAACGCATGCACAAGTTGCAGTACCGGCTAAAAGTGGGGGAGCGCAGTGTGATAAAACTTGGAATGTGACATTAGAGTCTCTGTTTACTATCAACATGTGACAGAAAGCCTCTATGTGGATCCTCTGGGATCGATGTGCGTGCTTCCATGTTTGATGAATGGTTTGATGTGGTGAAGCAAATGCATTTGTGGTGCTTTTATATTCAAGCGTTCCCCTAACGTAATGACATGATACATTTTAAAAGTCTCACATACCATCTTCTGTGCCGTCTTTTTTTATTTTTTGCACCTTCACAACAGCATCAGAATGTACAGCAGCGTATTTGAGCCACAGAGAAAAAAATTAAGAGCATGGTGAAAAGGTCTATTTTGTGCTTTAATCTGCTTTAATCTCGAAATGTCCACTTTAATCTCATAGTTTACTTTATCATTAAAGTAGACAGCCATAAACCTCATTTTAAAACGACCCAGTTGTTAATCGCTACGTGCTTCTGGGGCTTCCTCCTGACCTGACAGCAGAAATCGCCGCACACATTACACATTTAGAATCCTTAGATTTATACTTGATATCATTTTCATGGTGAAATGCATTAAAGTATGTATGTTACATTTTACAGACAAGTCATTAACTTCATTTAAATAATGAATATTGATAATAATTACAGATGTTGTGGCAGCACGGTGGCAGAGCGGTAGCATTTTGCAGTTTGCATGTTTTCCTGGTGGGTTTCCACAGTGAGCTCCGGTTTCTTGCTTAGCATTACACATCATGACACACACCAGGTTTCCATCCAAGGAGTTTTTGCGAAAAAATATTTAGCGCTTCAAATTTTTTTACCGATATAGCTGATGGAAATGCTAATTATCAATAAAATGTTGTACATGTCGACATAATATTTTTCCGTTTAAGTTTAGCGCATAAATTCCATATCGATACTTCAGATGTCGCAAAAACTACATTGGAAACACTTTTTGTTGGAAAAAAGGGCTTTAACGCAAATAAATGTGTCACATTTTCATCACGTGCAATCAAAACAAGAATGGCGGAGCGGTTCGCATGGTCTGATGAAGAGAGTTTTTTTTTGATTAAAAGTCGTTATTTTGTATTAATTCAAATTTCAGTTTTAATTAAAAAACCTTAAGGGAAGCAGGTTACAGTACTAATTCAGTTGTTATCGCACTGAGAAGGGATGTTGAAAGGTAGGCTCACCTGTACAGATCCGATGCTGCAAACACAGCTGTATCATGGGCACTTCCAGGAGTGCCAACGCAAATGTCTCGTATCATGCACCTGTCATCAACAAGGGCCTGGAGAACAATAGATGGCCACCCTTTGCGATTAATGTAATCGCGGTAGCCTTCCGTCGGGGGAAGAATAGGCACATGCGTGCCATCCAGCGCACCGTAAATCTGTGGCACAAGATGCACCAAGGAATTGCAGTATGCAATTTCATTGGCCTCCGCTACAGTCGGAAGTCTGATATAACGCCGCATTAATTTTTCTTTAATAGCGGTGCACACAGCATATACACATCGATGGACGGTAGTTTTACTAACCCCGAAGGTTTCTCCAACTACTCTATACTCGACGCAGGTTGCCAGCTTGTAAAGGGCGATGGCAATCCGCTTTTGGGTTGGAACCGGTGGTCGGTGGCAACCTGTGATGGGCGCAACATCAGGACTGATGAATCCACACAACATCTCAAACGTCGGCCGTGTCATTCTAAAATGTTGCAGCCAGAGATTTTCTGTGAAGTGTCTCTCCACCACCTCCTCCCAGAAGGTCTTATTCCGTCGTCTCTCCCATACCCGTGGGTTTCGTCGCACTGGGGTACTTTCTTCGAGCTCTAGGGCTATCAGACAAGCAACTGCTTCATTCTGCTGTCGTCTTCGGATATTATGTACAATTCCAATTATTTGTGAAACTGAAATAACAGTAAGCTGGCAAATTTCAAAAAACTGTCTGAATAATCTCTCCATTTCTTTGTTTCTTTGTTTAGTGGAGGGGGTGTAACGTGGAAAACAAAAGGTAGATAATTTGCGACATACACAAAATTATGTATGGAAACGGTTCAAGGGCAGATTTTTTTCGCGATACAACAAAACTTATGCGACAGTTCGTTTTGGGGGGGATGACGTCATCACGCACACCATTTTATCGATAAAAAGCCAGTTGGATGGAAACAGGCTGGAGACAGCAAATTTCGCACATTTTTTTTACGTATATTCTGTTTGTCGATAACAAAACGTCGCAAAAAACTGGATGGAAACTTAGCTACAGTCTTGTGTTTCCCAGCAATCTAATATGGGGTGATTGGCTTTGTGCCTCACAATGTTCAGAAATGGAATTTAAACCTAAGGTGTGAAGGGAACAATAAAGATGGAAAGAAGCTTGAAACTAATTATTTTTGGTGGGCACAATGGTGTAGCAGCAATTAGATTTGATACTTCACTGTACTTTGGCCCTGGTTCAATTCCAGGTTGAGGTGCTTTCTGCATGGGGTTTGTATGCTCTGATGTTGTTTACTGGCTTTCCTCTGGGGACCCTTGATTACTCCAACAGTTGGGTTGTGTCATATAGAGTGAATTACAAAATATTAAAATTACAGGAAACCATCCCTTCATATTGCAGTAAATTACCAGCTGAAATGCATTTTCCTTCAGGTTTGATAAGCCCCAGAATACAAACAACATCATCTCCAGTCCTCTCAGTGTACAGACTTTACGACTTTCCCCCCTACACATTCTCTCACTCAACCTGCATTAAATATCTCTGAAGAGGATGTGTGCCAGCTCTTCAAAGGACAGCATGTTAAGAAAGCAACATGTCCAGGTGGGGTCTTACCTTCCTGCTTAAAAATCTGTGCTGATCAACTAGCCCCTGTCTTTACTCAGATTTTCAACAAATCATTAGTGCTGTGTGAAGTTCCCTTATGCTTCAAATGAGCCATAATTATCCTAATTCATAAAAAATCCAGTATACCAGGACTGAATGACTACAGGCCTGTTGCTCTGACATATGTAGTCGTGAAGACCTTTGAGAGACTGGTGTTAGTTCATCTGGAGAACATCATAGCTCCCTTGTTGGACCCCTTGCAGTTTGCTTATTGTGAGAATAATGCAGTCAACATGGGTCTGCACTACATCCTGCAACATCTTGACAACCCAGGGACATATGCAAGGATTCTCTTTATGGACTTCAGCTCTGCATTCAATACAATAATCCTGGAATCCTCCAATCAGAACTCACCCAGTTTTCTGTCCCTTTCTCTAACTGACAATTGGCCAATTTCATGACTAATAGGAACCAGCAGTTGAAACTGGAGAAACTTATATCTACCTATGGTACAATCAACATGGGCGCCTCTCAAGGATATGTGCTCTCCCCACTGCTTTTGTCAAACTTATCAAATATGTCACAGATATAAAACACAGTCATCATTGGGCTCATCAGGAATGGTGATGAGTCTGCATACAGACTGGAGTCTGCATAGCTGGCCATTTGGTGTAGTCAGAACAATCTGGAGCAAAACTCTCTCAAAACTGTGGAGATGACAGTGGACTTTAGGAGAGGTCCCACAATATTATCTCCTCTTTCCATACTTAATACTGCTATGAAAGTTGTGCAAACCTTCACGTTTCCATCATAAAAAAGGCACAACAGCGAATGTACTTCCTGTGACAGTTGAGGATGTTCAGCCTTCAACAGAAGCTGCTGATTCAGTTCTACACAGAGGTCACTGAGTCACACTGAGCCGTCACAGCTCATCCATAACAGTTTGGTTCAGATCAGTGACTAAACATGACAAAAACAGACTACTAGCGAAAATATCATTGGTGCTAGTCTGCCCACCTTACAGTACCTGTGCTATTCTAAAGTCAGGAAGTGTGCAGGGAAAATCATCACCGACCCCTCACATCCAGGCTACAACCTTTCTGAACATCTTCCAACCACCAGGTGTTATAGATTAATATATGGCAAAAAAGGAGATATAAGAACAATTGCTTCCCACAGGCTATCAAGCTCACAAATGGTTAATTTGGCTTAATCAGGCTTAGCACCACAACCCCCAGGCCTCCCAGGGTCTTGCACTCTTCTTCTTCTTTCGGCTGCTCCAATTAGGGGGTGCTATGGCGGATCATCTTTTTCCATATTTTCCAGTCCTCTGCATCATACTGTTTACATATTTTTAATGCTAGTTTTTCAGTGTTTATTTCAGCATTTCTTGCACTAAGTTGCACTTTGTATGCATACATATCTCTATATATTATAAGGTGTTTGAAGTGTTTTGGGACTCCCACCAATGGAACGACACGCCGTAATGCGCCCCAAAGTGCAATCGCAGAGTCTGTGGAAGACAGTTTATCTGTTTCTAGGGCAACTGCGGGCTCCTAACACTACAGCAGTTCGCAACTAAAGCAGATCTGAGTCGATTGCGCTTGTCGTCGATGAATAATGCAAGGAACATTATAAATGCAGGGAACAGTATTACTTGCCCACTAACTTGGCCACGACCCTGCCTGATTGATGTGTTTGTGTATAGGAGAGTGGTAGATCCCACTAGAGTAAATAACCGTGTTGTTCCTGTTTCAAGTGGAATAAATTTGGCTTTGCTAAAGTACTGAGACTTAGCCTTGTGTTTTGGGGTGCAAGACAGGGACTCACACATCACAATTTATAAAATCCAACATCCGTCTGTCTGTCTGTCTGTCTGTCCGTCCGTCCGTCCGTCTGTCCACTTTTCACAAGAGAACTACTTAACAGATTTAGATCAGGGTTTTTTTTCTATAATTTGCTTGAATATTCCGGTTGATTTTGCGACTTCTCTCATTGCGATAAGTATCATAGTTTGCTTGCAGAAGCGATTTATTTCTGCTAATCCAAGACAGAGGCTGCAGGCCAAGGGGAGGGGGGAAGCGTGACGTCAGGAGTGGGGAGCTGGGTGGGGCCCTCCTCACTTACACACCAGCCTCCGTTCGAGATCAACTAACTCTCGTCACATTTTGGAGCATACTTTGCCTCTGCTTAGCCAGAGATACCTGTTTGTTTATTGATTTTTAAAGTTTGTCCTGTTTCACTACTACGCGGGACGTCATGAGTGGGGAGCCAGATGGGGCCCTCCTCACTCATGCGACAGCCTCCGTTTGAGTTGGTCTACCTCTCGTGACGTGTAGGAGCGTACCTTACTTCTGCTTAGCTAGCGATACCTGTTTGTTTATTGATTTTTAAAGTTTGTTCTGTTTCACTTGTTTATTGATTTTTAAAGTTTGTTCTGTTTCACTACAACACTGGCGAAGCCGCGGGGGAGAGCTAGTACTGTATATATCTTTACATGCTTTGTCTTGTTTTTTTTTATCTCAGGTGTGTGACTAACAGTTGTGTGTATGTGGGATTATGCTAACTTATACTTGGAGAGTCACCAAAACCAGAGTCAGATTCTGATTCTGATTCTGATTAGCAGCACTAAAATGGCCTTGGTGTATAAGAATAAATGAGTGTGCATTGCCATTTGTGTATTAATGAATATGCATGGTTGGAAGCTCTGGTTCTGTGTACTAGGAAGAAAAATGACCCTGAAGGTGCTGAGGAAAAATAAGACATGGGAAACGTTAGATCCCCTAAGATGAGTTATTTGTATTGTGCTTTGCCATGAGTCTGCATTTAGGGTGAGCACCAGGAGGGGTAGGGAGAAGGTGATCAGTAAACTTTATGATGTGCCTTTTGCAATGCCTTCTTTTGAAATGCCCTAATGATTAGTCCAAGACTGTGCTCTAAATTGTGCTATCTTTCAAAATAACTGTTTTGAAGTATTGGTAAGTTTACTGAGCTTTTAGGAAATAAAATGACTAAAAAAGCATGGAAATAAGACAAGGGGGTCATTTCCTTTGTTAACTTCATAGGATTACACATGGACAGTGAAAATGGACTTTTTAGACTTTTTAACTAATAAATTGCTTTTGCTGGATTAACAATTCTTGTAATCCTAAATAAGCACATTTTACATCAGCCTTGTTACATAAAGCAATGATAAACAAACATGTATTTAAACAAATTCTCATGTTGACAGGATATTTCAGTAATGCACCTGATTTGAATCTTATAGTGCCTGGCAGAAAGATATTTACAAACTACTCCTATATTTATGGGTCACAGATCAAGACCGTAGCTATGATTTCTACAATAAAGGACAGCTTTGGATTTCTGAATAATATTCATGAGCTGCCATTTAAAAAAAAAAGAAAAAATCCATCTCCACTGTCTTGATCTAAAAGGAATAATACAATAACTTAAAAAGGATTTTTAAACATCTCATCCACATTACTAACCGAGAATGGTAAACCAGATGGACGCAGGGACATCCGGCCATGGGCCGTGGACGCAAAAGATGTACTGCGCAGGCGCCCCACAAATCACCCCCCCCCCAAGCAACCCCCCCTCCAAGCAACGGGAACTGGATGGAATGCAACGTAAAATAAGAAATGAGGCGCCGTGACCACAGAAAAAAGGAGTCAGACGCCGGCGCCGTACACAGCGCCGCATGAAGCCCATTGCACACGAAACGAGACACACACAAAGAGGAGGATTCAACAAGCCCCTAGCACACAAAACAAAAGAAGCCGTGAGCGCCACACAAAGCCCATTGGACACGAAACGGGACAGACTACGGACATGGCACACAAAACGTACACAAAAACGACGATTCAGACCCGCGAACACACTAACATAAATAAGAAATGACACACAAAGCCCCATTTCTGAAGGAACCGTCCGTATTAAACATACGTCATCTCAACACGTTCACACTATGCAGCATAGGTGGATCTCATTACAATGAGGCACTATTAACCGTTCAACCGCAGAAAAGGCTCCATATTAACAGTGAGTGCGATCCTCCTTATTACTTATCCATATTTCTCACGCTGAAGAACAAACAAGTAATGAATTCACGATCACGGGTACAAAACGATACGGCTCGGATAACGGGACCAAACACACGAACCCGCATGAAAAAACAAAATACACGTCGATGCCTACAACGCGCTTCTGAAACTCCGGAAGAAAAAATGTCTCGGCTCCAAAAACGCAAAGCTCAACTAACACAGTTACAGAGACGAGCCCAAATGGACAGACACACTGAACGTGGACGCATGCAGCGCACGTCTCACAGTGCTGCATCGAAACAGGCACGGGTTCAAAACGAAACACCTCCGTCTCAGACATACAAAAACGGCAGCGAAGAGACAACATAAATAAACGCAGACGTCTACAACGCACATCTCAAATGCCGGAAAACAAGCAGGCGAGGCTCCAAAAAGAGAAAGCTCGACTGACCGACATACAAAAACGGGCAAGGCTCGATACAAACAATGCACAACGTAGACTACAATGGACTTCTCACACAGCACAGGCGAATCGATTACAGCTCCAAAACAGCACGTCCCAAATACTGGACATACAACGACGCGCCTCTCAAACGGCACAAGCAAAAGATACACATCACGGACATCAACTCCAGACACCTGCTAAACGCTTGCGCCACTTAGCTGACAACGTGTTCAATAATGAGTCCACTATTCAGGAAAATTCATTGGGATTAATAAATGTCATTTGCAATCATTGTCATTCACTTAACTTCCCTGAAGAAACAACTGGCAATACAAGTAATTAATTTACATGTTGTTGTCAAAAGGGTCAAATTAGACTGCCTCCTTTACATTCATATCCTGAATATCTACAGAAGCTTCTAACTAATGATGTACCTGAAAGTAAAAACTTTATGAACTGCATTAGATCCTACAAATCGGTATCCACTATGAACATGAACAGTAGCACTGCACGTGACATCCGTCTTGCAAAACTGTTATGTATTGATGAATGTACAATGGCATCCAGTCACTTACTCAACACCATTGATAAACTTCTACAAACGTTTATGAATAATAATATTCCCTTTGGAGGAAAGGTACTTTTATTAGGAGGAGATTTTACACAGTGCTTAGCTATTGTTCCACATGCCATGCGCTCAGCTATTGTTCAGTCCACCTTAAAATACGCAGACAATTGGCATTGCTTTCAAAAGATACAGTTAGTACAAAACATGCGATGTCTAGATCCACATTATAACAATTGGTTATTACAACTGGGAGATAGTACACTCACCAATACAGATAGACTTCACCCAGATATTATTACAGTTCCTCAAGCCTTTATCTGCGACGACTTAGTTACAGAGATATTTGGAACAGCAATCTCATTAGACCAAATGCCCCTTTTAACACAACACACTATATTATGTCCAAAAAATATTAATGTGGATCACATAAATACCCAAGTCATTGCATTACTTCCTGGAGAGACACAACTCTTTCTAAGCTCTGACAAAGTTGACTCTGATGATGACAATGACCATCTTCATTTCCCCTTAGAATATTTAAACACTATTTACCCAGCCGGATTAACACAACACAATCTTAGCCTTAAAAACAGAACAATAATCATGCTATTAAGAAACCTTAACACTAAACAGGGTTTATGCAATGGCACACGTTTGGTCATCAACACCATGCCACACAATGTTATTCAAGCGACAGTTCTTAAAGGATCACATGCTAACAATACTGTTCTGATTCCTAGAATTGACCTTACAAGTTCTGACCTGGAATTACCTTTTACACTTAAACGGCGACAGTTCCCCATTAACCCTGCATTTGCCATGACCATCAACAAATCACAAGTACAAACCAAGGACAACATTGGCATCTACCTCTCTGAACCCGTTTTTCGACGTTCATCTGACATTACAGTTAAGGTTATCAGTGCTCCATGCCAAGGAAAACTCATTCAAGGACAATACACCATCTTTACTACTAATGTTGTGTACAAAGAAATTTTCCAATAAACCTTTACACTGTGCCACACACTTTATTGTTTGCTTTCTATATGCATTATCTACACCTTCACACTATTCTATATCTCATTCATACATTACTCTTTGTCATTTCCCAACACCAGGGGTTGGCGAGCGAAGCGAGCAGGGGGCAGAGCCCCCTAGTCCTTGCAGAACTGATTTTAGGGAGGTTTGAGTGAGAAGCATGCATGCAGTAAAAGAAGCAGGTGGCCATGCACAAGGGAGTTGGAATTGCTGGTATCAGGGTCGTGGTTCCCTTTGGTGTTTCCTGTATGATCAACACCTTTGTAGGGGGATCTTCTTGGGGTTTACAGTCCGATGTGCACCGTAGTTCCCTCTTGTGGGCTCCAATTTAATAGGCACCCTTGTAGGACGGGCTCTTTTTGGGGTTTTCAGTCCAATGGGCAAGCTTGAGGGGTTCCATCTTTGTGTTTCCTGTCCAACTGGCATCCTCGGGTTTCAAGTTGGGAAGAAGAGGGATTTCCGGGAGACTGGGAATTTGTTGGGGGAGTCTGAGATATGACACTGATTTCCGGGAGTCTTGGGATATCCGGAATTACTTGATTGACTTAAGATCAATTCAAGGCGAACATTACAGAAAGGGATGTCTTTCCAGTGTGTTTACATTCAAGCTAAGGACTATATGGAACCATGCTAACCAAGGTTTATGCTTTGTTTCCACTGTATTATTTTGTAATAGTAATGTAGCTTTTAATTTAATGCCTGACCTGTTTTCTGCTGGGAGCATGTCAATGCCACCAAGGTAATGTCATGGGAACAGACTGGTTTCAGAAAATTAAAAGCTGGCATTGACTTTCTTCATGTGATTTTTAAAAATTGGCTTCAGTTACTTGTTTTTGTTTTGTTCAACAGTCAATTTTTGTGTAAAATGCAAGTCAAACACTTATTGACCATGTTGTAACAAGGTTTGGAAATATTTTAAAGAGACTGGAAAAATGAACGTTATTGAAAAACAGATTGAAAAAATACATACAGTAAAAGCTCATCTAAGTTTTTTAAAAAGCATCATGAAGAACCTGGAGCCATGTTGTCATACTTGTTTTGATTTATGATATTAGTGGAAAATTAATATTTACCCCCTAGCTGTGTGTCAATTGAAGATAACATCATGGAAAACGACACAAAAACATTACTAAGAAGGCCACTGAGTGATTACTTATTGCTAAAAGATTATTAATAAGAAGAGTGGCTGTGTTGGTCTGATTCATACGTGGACTTCTTTGCCAAATATATTTGTATACTTATGACTGATAAAGTTTAGCAGTGGCTGAACTTTTTATGGTGTACTGCTAAGCTAATTTAGACTGCAAGTTTAACTATTAGGTCTTACATTCCATGCAATGATGAGGATTTTGTCAAATTACCCATGTTTGGTTCTTATTTAGCTTAATGTACATCACAGGAACATTAATGGAAGGAATTATTAAGAATAAGATTGAGCAAAGCATGGCAAGAGCAGGAGTTTTACTTAGGGCGGTCGTGTTTTACTAACATGCTAGAATTCTAAGAAAGCAACAAAAGGGTATGATCAAACTGGAGCATATGATATTGTTTATCTGGACTTTCAGAAAGCATTTGATAAGGTGCCAAATGAGAGGTTGGGCATCAGACTAAAAAAAATGGGAGTACAGGGTGCGGTGTATAGATGGATACAAAATTGGCTCAGCTACAGGAAGCAGAGGGTGATGGTGCAAGGACCTTAATAGAATTGGCTGATGTTAAGAACGGTGTTCCACAGGGGTCAGTGCCAGGATCGCTGCTATTTTTAATATACAGTATATAAATGATTTGGAAAGGAGTATAAGTAACAAGTTGCTTAAGTCTGCAGATGACACCAAGCTAGGTGGATTGGCAGATAATCTGGAATCTGCTGAATCATTACAGAGGCATGGGCAGATTTGTGGCAGCTGAAATTTAATGTCAGTAAATGTAAAGTATTACATGTAGAAAGTAAGAATGTTAGGTTGAATACACAATGGGAGGTCTGAAAATCAAAGTAAACCTTATGAGAAGGATTTAGGAGTCATAGTGGACTTGACACTATCAGCTGCCGGACAGTGTTCAAAAGCCATTAAGAAGGCTAACAGAATGTTAGGTTATATAGCACGATGTGTGGAGTACAAGTCCAAGGAGGTTCTGCTCAAGCTTTATAGCACACTGGTGAGACCTCATCTGGAGTACTGTTTGCAGTTTTGGTCTCCAGGCTACAAAAGGACAGAGCAGTGCTAAAAGATGTCCAGAGAAGAGCAACTAGGCTGATTCCAGGGCTACAGGGGTTGAATTATGAGGAAAGATTAAAACAGTTGAGCCTTTTCAGTGTAAGCAAAAGAAGATTAAGAGGTGGCATGATTGAAGTGTTTAAAATTATGAAAGGAATAGTACAGTGGATCGAGACTGATATTTTAAAATGAGTTCATCAAGAACATGGGGGCATAGTTGGAAACTTCTTAAGGGTAAATTTTGCACAAATATTATTACAGTAATCCCTCCTCTATCGCGGGGGTTGCGTTCCAGACCCCCCCGCGAAAGGTGAAAATCCGCGAAGTAGAAACCATATGTTTATATGGTTATAATATTGTCATGCTTGGGTCACAGATTTGCACAGAAACACAGGATGATGTAGAGAGACAGGAACGTTATTCAAACACTGCAAACAAACATTTGTCTCTTTTTCAAAAGTTTAAACTGTGCTCCATAACAAGACAGAGATGACAGTTCCGTCTCACAATTAAAAGAATGCAAACATATCTTCCTCTTCAAAGGAGTGCACATCAGGAGCAGATAATGTCAGAGAGATAGAGAGAAAAAAACAAACAATCAGAAATCAATAGGGTTGTTTGGCTTTTAAGTATGCGAAGCACCGCTGGACAACGCGGCTGCAAGGAAGGGAGCAATATAAAGGTAGCCTTTCAGCATTTTTTTAGAAGAGCGTCTGTATCGTCTAGTGGTGCGAACACCCCCTCCGTCAGGAGCACAGAATGTCAGAGAGAGTGAGAGAGAGAGAGAGAGAGAGAGAGAGACAGACAAAAACAAACAATTAAAAATCAATACGTGCCGTTCAAGCTTTTAAGTATGCAAAGCACCATGCAGGAAGCATATCGCTTGACAAAACAGCCACATTTAAGCCCAGCAAGGAAGAGAGCAATGTGAAGGTAACCTTTAAGTGTTTTTTGAGGAGTGGCCGTATCTTCTAGGGGTGCAAACAGCCCCCGTGCTCACAATAAATCGAGGAGATTTATTTAATACGTAATACATGCTCTGATTGGGTAGCTTCTCAGCCATCTTCCAATAGCGTCCCTTGTATGAAATCAACTGGGCAAACCAACTGAGGAAGCATGTACCAGAAATTAAAAGACCCATTGTCCGCAGAAATCCGCGAACCAGCGAAAAATCCGTGATATATATTTAAATATGCTTGCATATAAAATCCGCGATAGAGTGAAGCCGCAAAAGTCGAAGCGCGATATAGCGAGGGATTACTGTATGTTTTTTTTTGCTTAATACAGATAGCGCACCCACCACATGACGATCCACCTGGATTGGAACACCTTAGCACCACACTGGAACAGTGTGAGGTTTTTTATGCATACCCCCAACCTTAATACAGAGAACTATTGACACTTGGAATAAGCTACCAAGTAGTGTGGTAGACAGTAGGACTTTAGGGACTTTTAAAACTAGACTTGATGTTTTTTTAGAAGAATTAAGTGGATTGAACTGGTGAGCTGTGATGGGCTGAATGGTCTGTTTTTGTCTAGATTGTTCTAATGTTTTAAAAATTAGAGTGAAAGAGCTGTGGAAACACAGATATGTGGTACAAAGGAAATCTTCTTTTTACAACATATTAGGCGAATCTACTCATGGTAATTTGATTTAAATAATACTAACTGTTCCTGAGAAATAAAATTGATCAGTAATTAATTTTATTTTGTATGTTTTGAGTGTAATGCATATTCCATTGCTAACACCAAAGGACAGTGTTTTCATTTTGCTTAAGTGTCATTATCTTCAACCTGAGATATTAATCTTTTGCTGCTCTGGTTATTTGGTAATGGGAACTTTTCCTTTTGGAGATAAGTGCTTCTATACTATGTAGGCAGTCATGCAAATTAAAAATGACTAAATCAAGTTAAGTTGGGTACACTGTACTCATAAAGGCTTTAATCACTGCAGGATTATCTTTTGTTGTATAATGTTCCTGGCTTTCCATTATTTTAAAATGATCTTTGAAAGTGCTCTGACTGTTATCAATTGAAAGCTCGACTGAAATGATAATATGCTCAAACAAGACTTTGAACTGTAAATAAAGTTCATTTAGATGACATATAATGAACAAGGGATTGGAAAAGAAACACTTGATGTATGTACGGTTTGATGTCATGTCTCTAATTGAACTACATTAATTCCAGCCAGGCAGAATTTTTGTTCATTTCAGCAGGGTTTTATTTCAATAACCTTTGAAAAATAGCATCTGTCAAATAAATTTGGCATATGCAAACAATAAAAGCAGAGTCTTTTAAAGAAAGTTGTAAACAACGGTTTCAAGGCCATCAGTGTTTTATGGTTCTGTATATTCATCATTAGACTCAAAAGCGAATTTGTACTTTGATACGTAAGATACAATAAATCTCAGATGAAAATAAAAAGTAACCAATCAGCTTTTGAGTTTATGTCCCCATTCACGGTTACACAGTTTCAGAACCTATTCACCACATTAGATGTGTCAAAACACATTTCTGAGTGCAATATTAATCCACCAACACATTTACTGAACTGGGCTGGCAAAATCATAACAAGAAGGTGTTGTGCACCACTGAGCGTGGAGTGTAAAAACTCAGAAATGTTTTAGGTAGTCAACGTATTTGTTCAGTGATAAATGAAATCCAAAGGAGAACTAAGGACTGAACTAAAAGGAAAACTTGAAAGAATCAAGCAGTTTAAACAAGCAGAGATTAAGACGTGACATCAGTTTTTTAAATTATGAAAGGAATTAATATGGGCTTTTACTTTAAACTGAGTCCTTCAACAAGAATACGTGAACACCAATGGAAATCGGTTAAAGGTATATTTCTCACTAATGTTAGAAAGTTCTTCTTCACATAGAGAACCATATCCACATGGAACAAATCCCCAGGTAGTGTAATGGAGAGTAGGAATTTAGACAGCATCAAAACTCGACTTGATTTTATTTTAAAAAATTTAGGAGGCTAGGATTGGTGAACTTTGTTGGGCTGAATGGTATGTTCTCGTCATAATTGCTCCAATATTTTAAAGATTGTGAAACAGAAAATGACACAACTTTTTTTTTAAAATCTTAGATGATTCTGGGTTTGCAACCAATAAGCATATGATAGTATGTCTTGTGATTAAAGTACTGTAATGTTAATTTTACATTTATTGTCATTATAACATAATACAATAAAATTCTTACTTATAGATCTCCATTGGACAGCCGACAAAAATACTATACAAAATAAATAAATGAAAAGTACACATAGCATGCAACATTTATATACACAATATTTGCATTCTTATGATTGTCTGCTAGAAATTGTCTCTGAATCTACTGGTGCGAGTGTCGATCGCCCTGTACCATTTATCAGAAGGGAAGAATAAAAAAGTGGTCATGCAGGATGACTGACATCTTTAATTAAACTGTTTGCTTTTCTAAAGTAGAGAGCGTTGTATTTGTCCAAAACAGAAGACACCTGGGTGATGGTAATGTTCTTTACAAAGCAAATCATAGGAAAAATGTGAACAGACGTCCACAAACTGTTGTATCTGTAAGGGATTGCAGAATGTCCTGGAAATCTGCACTCTTAATGTGTTAATATACTTAACTCTTTGAGGGATGAATATTTTTTCCAAAAAACATAATTTTCTGAAAAGCAATGGCTTCACACAGAAATACGTAACATAACACAACATGAAACATTGTTGTTACATGCTGTGGCTGCAAGTTTGCCAAGAATTTCTGCCAGGCTGTCTTCACGTGGCTGGGACAGCAGCAGTGGTCACTTTCACAGTGTATTGCAATCTGGATTCTACCTCTTATCATTGTTAAGGGGCAGTCCTCCCAGGCGAACAGTGCCATAGGCATGTCAGCTACTTGAACCTGTGCAAGCACCACGAATAGCTGGGGACCAATAAACTGAAGCCGGAACCTCACATTAAAAATCTGAGTCTGACAAATCATAGTCCAGTTCAGAGAGAATAGACAAAACGTTATCGCCGGAATATTCTGTTTTACGCATCTGCTTTGATCTGTCGTCAGGTGTCAGGGCCATTTTTGCTGTTGTTTGTGCCTTGCTACTCATGGGAGTGCAGGAAATCTTAGTCAAAACACAACTTTCCTTCAACCAACGAGACTCCAACTAAAACATAATGGTTGGTTTTGTCACATTTTACAGTTGATTACCATCGTCAAATTCTCCT
This sequence comes from Erpetoichthys calabaricus, assembly GCF_900747795.2. Classification (NCBI taxonomy): domain Eukaryota; kingdom Metazoa; phylum Chordata; class Cladistia; order Polypteriformes; family Polypteridae; genus Erpetoichthys; species Erpetoichthys calabaricus. Next base: position 64,687,441 of record NC_041404.2, on the reverse strand, counting down.
TTTGACAAAAAAGACATCAGCACTGAAAGAGTTAAATTGAGCACTAAAGTTTCATGGAACATCAAACATAATCATGAATTCAGCTAAAATCCAATAATAAAATAAAGTAAAATAATAAAATAAAATAAAATAAAAGACAGCTGTAGTTAGGATATAGCGGGTTGGATAATGGATGGATGGATGGATGAATATATTTTACAAAGCACTTTTAATCACGGAATACATGGAAATGGAACTGGTTATCCATTTTCATTGTTTATAAGTGGATCTAGACTGGTTGTTACTCTAAGAGCGTGCTTTGTATATAAGCAGTTGGAGGTTGTGATGTGCAATTTTGGCATTCCAATGAGGACAGATCATCAACTGCACAGAAATATTACCAAAGCAACTGGAAAAAAAAGATTTTTTAAAGCTATTAGAGGTCATTCAATTCATTAATCTTTATTTTAAACAGTGCCATTAGCAGCATGTACCCCCCAATAGCAAATTTAAAAACCCCAAAAATATAACATTCTCATATTCCTAATCTGATTTAGGGCCTATCTTGAAGGCAGTTGATGCAGTTACCGAAATACTGTATAGCAGCACTAGAATCTGTGCAGAGAAGTCAAAGCAAATCATTCCGTGCTTATGAGCAACTCTTACAAATAAAGGAAATTAGACATCTTTAGTTTTGAACAGAAAAGGCCAAGTTCAAATGTATTTCAGGTCTTTAAAATTCAAGGGCATCTGTACGGTTGATTCTGTAGAAATGATTGATTTTAACAGTGCATTGCATACAGTATGTGTGGACATCAATGGACATTAAGATGAAGCGTCTTCAAACTAGAGTTGAGAAAATACGTCTTAACACAAGGAGGTGTGGGAACAATTTAAGCATGTAGTTGAAGTATTGTAATCTGGGGTCTTTTAAAGTAAATCTAGACAAAATATTGGGTAAACTTAGCAATTAGTGGTGATCAGCAAAACATCCGAATTTTGTTCTACATACAGTTTTGCAAAATTCACTAAAAGAAGTTATTTAGTGTTTTCAAAGGCCTTTTGGGTGGAAGCAAGAAATTTTGCTCTCTGTGACCCAGTTAGTTGTGTATTGCAGATAATTCACAGCACACCACTAAAATCAATTACATATATGCCATGGATTTTGTTTGCATCACTGCAGATAAGCAAAAATGATTCATCGCACACATTACTGCATTTTCTGGTCAGGAAAATGCACTACAACAATGCCCACCTTTTGCTTTGACCTAGCAACTGCACTTTTCCTCTTTCCTGATTCCTGCTGATGAGGCTGAGGATATGCACTCTCCAAGCACCATAGAGGAATGCAGTGAGTATCATTTTTATCACTTATGCATCTTTAAGATTGCGACTGCTAAGACTGCCATTATTATTGGCAAAGTGGATACTGTACTACCAGAACAATCACAGCACATGTCTTACAATTCGACCAAAAGTCTATAAGTGGTAGGAATTGACTCTGATATTATTGTTTTTTCACTGGAGAACTTTATTTAAACACCAAGAAACAGGCATACATATACAGAATGAAATTATTAAAACCCTCTCAGTCTGAAACTAAACACCTTTATTCCTGTGTCAATGTTAGAAACATGGGTTTCATAAAATGTTTCTGTGTTTCACTGCAAATACAGCTTTGTGTGAATCATCTGTTTATCACTAGCTATTAGCTAAGCAAACAAGATTAATTAACTAAATCATGTCTTCTTGTCTGTGAAATCTGCTATGATTTTATGTTTCTTAGACAACACAGATAAAAATGAATGTTTGCCTAGCTTTGCTCAATGCTCTGCATATTATGGTTCACCTTATCAGCCTGTGCTTAGGTTGCTCTTATCTCTTTGTCTTTTGCTCTCTACTCCTTTCTTTCTCCCACTGATTCTCAGTATTTACAGTACATAAGTAATAAGAAGGCGGCACAGTGGCGCAGTGGGTAGCGCTGCTGCCTCGCAGTTGGGAGACCTGGGGACCTGGGTTCACTTCCCGGGTCCTCCCTGCATGGAGTTTGCATGTTCTCCCCGTGTCTGCGTGGGTTTCCTCCCACAGTCCAAAGACATGCAGGTTAGGTGGACTGGCGATTCTAAATTGGCCCTAGTGTGCGCTGGGTGTGTTTGTGTGTGTCCTGTGGTGGGTTTGCACCTTGCCCGGGATTGGTTCCTGCCTTGTGCTCTGTGTTGGCTGGGATTGGCTCCAGCAGACCCCTGTGACCCTGTGTTTGGATTCAGCGGGTTGGAAAATGGATGGATGGATGGAAGTAATAAGAGCGGGAGAAAATTGTCCCTATTTGACCTTAACTTAAACGATTCTTCCTAATTTACTGTCCACATGGAGTCTATGTGTTCTGTTTGTGTTTGTAGTAGTTTTTCTTAGGGAATTTCAGCTGTCGCCCCACATCCCAAAGACATGCAGGTCATGTTTATTGGTAACACTACAATTAGGGTGGAAACTCTGGCTGAAGTAGGAGGATGGATGGATGGATGGCTGAATGGATGCATTTATAAAAATGTAAACTATCAGTTTTTTGTGGTCTTCCAGATTTAGTGTGGCTTTTCTTACAATCTGATTCCATCACCTGACTCTCTCTCAGCATAGTACAGAAATTGACGTTGATTAAAACAATATTGCTGTGTAATCAGCATTTGATTATGTAATTTGTAATACTACTGTGTTATTTTCTCCGTATATTGGCTTGCTTACCCTTTAATAAAATTCAGATATTAAAAAAGGAAAAAAAAGTAATATGTCTGAAGTGTTTTGTATACATTTTTCAAAAAAGTTAGCTATAACGGTTGTGAGATTTTTTATGTCTTAGTTAAGCTTTTTCATGAGCACCATCTGTTAGATATGTGGAACAAGTAATGGCATCCTTTTTATCATTTAAGGACTTAAGCAAATATAAATTACTGATATTCTTTTTGCTGAAGACAACAGTAATTAATTAATTCAACTGGCAAACATGGCACTCATTCTTCATGGTTTAGGAAATATCCTATAAGTAATAGGAAGGATTATAAAAGGGTAAATCACTTTGTTCATTGAAAGCTGGGCACCCCGACTCTGGGTGCAAGATTAACATAACAATATGAAGAAATAAAAATATATTGGCACATGGCATATTTGTGTATGCCATATGCCAACATTCTTTATATGAATCATTATTCAAAAGATTAAGTAAGCATATGTACATTTACTTAGTCTCTTTAATAATAAAGTTAAATAAGCATTGCATACAAATTAAACATCGAATGTAAATACCTCACTGCGGTTCCCTAAGAAGGATTTGCTTTGTTTTAGTTTGGAAAAAGATCAATTTTAAGCAACATCTTCCATCTTTACTTTGATAGTTTTCTGTTATCTATACCAGTGATTTGTATTTTCCTAATTATTTTGATTTACAAGACTTTTGGACCACTTAATTGGGTATTCAAGGTGAAAGCACATAGGTATGGATAGAAAGGATGAAAATGACAACAAAATGAATGAAATTGTCAGTCTGTCTCTTGAAGTTCTCAAGCTACATTACATCTCAGGTTATACCTACCCCTACATTGAAAATGGCAATTCCCACCTGAAGGCTTCCAAGTAGCCTTTGGAGTTACTGAAAATTATCATGTTTGTAATACAGTAGCATTCTACAAAGTGTTTATGGGTCTTTAATGATTTTTTTGGTTCATACTTTCCTAAGTGACATCCTTCTTCTGACATAACAGATTCTAATGCCTCCTTTTCACTTGGCAATAACGTGTTTCATATCTGAATGATATTTAGCTGGATCAAATTTGCCTCTAGTGTCTGCATTGTGTCTCGATGGAGATCTGATGTTGTCTTCCTCATGCAAACCTCATATCAGCTTTTGCTTATGTAGCACATTCACATTGGGTTAAATATAATTGCATTCTTTCTAATGCCCACTAAATGTGCTCTAAGCGATTCAATCACAATCTGATCATAAATGCATTGGTTTTTTAATTTGGTCAGGTGCTATCTCATTATGGATTACCAAAAATGTATGATATCATCATCTGTAAAGGAGGCCTGAAACGGCCTAAAGTTACCTAGTAGCCTTTGGGAGAATATCCATCAAATGTAATTGCTGAGAAAAGGTGAAATATTTCTTGAACCATGGAGATGCAAATTATCATTCACTCTTATTTTTTATTCTCATTTGTGTTTCTGAGAGAGACCAGCCAAAGCCATTAGTTGTAGTCTTAAATCTGCAATCTGTCTCCAAACCAGCATTTCCTTTTGATTTTAGTGATCTGGAGCTGATTTTAACATTTGTCCACATCAGTCCCCTCTCTCTAAAATTTCATTGACTCATGTTAAATTAAAATATAAGACATTTGAGAAATAAAGATTATTCAGTTCATCCTGTTAAAAAACTGGGAAGGTTCCAAAATTTGTGTGCTTCAGAATTGGGAAGGCTACAAACTTTTTGTGCTTCAGAATTTTGTTTTTGCTTCACAAGATTTTTACATTTTGAAAGCTTACTTTTTGAGTTTTGTTTTTATATATGAGTTTTATTTCTTTATTTGTAGATTTATATTGTTTTATTTAAATGGTATGTTCATTTTAGAAGCCACTACAGGCAGTTAATGGATTGCTAGGGGGTCTTGCCTGGTTTGCCAGGAACCTCCACTCTGGTTTGCTTCTTAAGGACTCACTTACAAACTACAGTGTAGCACAGGAGCCTTGTGATCTGAGCTACAAATCGGATCAGTGAATAAGTGTGGTTGACCTGGTTCCAACTCACAGCTCTGTTATTATGACTCGGGTTTAATCTTAGTGTTTTGGCTTTGGTAAAATAACAGAATGTTGGTGATTAACTTTTTGCAATTCTTATGAAATTCTACAGTTAAACTCTTTGGCTTGAAAAACAACTCACAACTGTTAGAAAAGGCTTCTTTCTGTTTTTGATTTTATTTTCAGTCTTGGGTGAAGACTTTTTTTTTAATTACTCCAATAAGAAATGCTTTAAATATAATAGTTACTCCTAAACAGTCATTGCCAAAAAAAACCTTTTGGGGTGGTCAAATTGGGTTAAGACAGAAGTTAGGCATCTAAACTGTGGAGATGGCAGGCTGCTTTGTGTTTTCTTGCTGGCATAACACATTAAACTTCTTTGGCTAGCTCAGATTTCCATAACTCTTTGCACAAAGAAGTACTACCTGGCTAAAGTCTTACATCTACTTTTTTCACCTTGCTGCTACATCAATTTTTCAAAATGCCTTTGAAAATTATAAATATCTGGATTAGGTCCATATGTAGCCTTCTCCACTCAAGAACAAAGTTTAACTCCCTTAGCCTGTATGAGTGGGATATGCTTTTCAATCCCTGGATGCACTTGGTAGCAGTCTGGTGCCAGTCTGTCTCTATTTGTTGTGTGGGAGCTACAAATGTACAAAATGCTCCATATGGGTTTGCAACCAGACTGTCTTTACACAGATAGAACTCCACAAACAGCACCTCCCCAATGAGCTCCAGGGACGCAAACTCAACAACTGTTTTCGCCATTCAAGTCAAAGGAGAACTCATGTGGCCAGTCAGACTTCTGAGACCAGAGGGGTCTCTTCTTTCCAGTGGGCTCTTTCCTTTTGTGCCCTGCTACTTGGCTTCACTAGCATTTGAAACAGTAGGAACAATACACCCTTAATTTTTCACAACATTTTTCACAATATAACCTGACATTTTACTTGCTTCTGCACATTGCCTAGATGAGGTTGTTGTGTCAACATAAATCCACTTCAGAAGTTGCTTCCTGTAGGTCAGAGCTGTCCATCCTGTATTTGTAAATAATGTTAACTTTTCATTTTTCTACATTCCAGTGTCCAGATATTTTTGAATCGTTTTTGCATTTTCCTCAGTAGACTCTATATGCTTTAAGGTGTTTCCTGAAGCTATGAGTGTGTTACTGAAAGTGAGTCCTTTTTTTAGGACTAAGGACACATTAATCTTACATACTGCCAACTGGCCTCCTTTCAGTATTGTTACTAACTTCTTAATTGCTTTAAAACATTGTCTCAGATTGACAACTAAATGGATTACCTCCATCCGTTACTCTCCTTCACCAGATTCTCTTCTCCATCAGTTGGGATTTCCGAAGCTGATGGAACACATGTTTAAATCTGTGTTTTTATTAGTAATTTATCCTTTGAAAATCAGAAATTAAAAACACTCAAAAACAAATAGAAAAGGTCAAAATCAGACTGAAAAGTACATGAAAAAAACAAAAAGTAAAATGAAAAACATACTGGTGAGCCTAAAAAATAATTAAAAACTTTAAAACAAAAAAGAAACATGAGATTTAAGTGCAAGAGGGAAAACAATTTAAATTTGCTGTTTTCTGGTTTGTTTTTGTGAGTTAAGGCCCAATGTAGTCACCCTTTTAGATTTTACACAGTTCTTTTACTTTCACACAATGTTGACGATGCCATCATATTTCGTTTTAGAAAGGTCCTTAAATTTTAACCCGACATATCAGATTTACTATTAATGCAATGGAATAAGTCAGCCCAGCCCTTAATAAATGTACATATCTGAAAGTAAACAGCACTGAATGTGGTACAGAAGGGTATATAAAGGCTCCCTTCTTTTTCCATTTTTAAAGAGTGCTAGCTTACTGTTCCTTAAAGCTTTACTGCCTTTATTTCACGTTTTTTGGAAAAGGATTACAACATGATTGTGGTGAGTAAGATATGCTTTTGAAACACTAGAGAAGCAGAACATGCGTGATAAGAAAAGTGGCTTTCACGTGGCATGTGTTAATCCTTAGAGATGACGATCAGAAAAGCAATTTTAATACAAAAACTGACATTAAGACACTCTATTTCATTTATTTATATCTGAATATGGATTTTTAATCGCAGTATGCTCATCATCTGCAGTTTGATTTTCAGTGGCTGAATATGAAACAAGGTGTGCAGTTTATAACATTAGATTAAATGACAACTGGCATTTTTTCTATATCTTACTTAATGAATAATCAAGTTTTTGGATATTCTAAGAAAAAATATGATCATTATTACATGTTTAAAATTATTAGTTTACATGAATAAAAGTTAGGGTAATTACATTTATAAATGAAATGTAAGGAGACTTTTTACATTTTTTCCATCTATTTAGCACTCACTCGTTCTCCTTCAGGATCACAGTGGAGTTGGGGTCAGCAAGAGATGGGATGCCAGTCAGGCCCAGGGCAAACTCACTCACTCATGCACACACCCATATTCACACCCACTAATGAAACCCAACAAGCATAGGATGTGGAAGGAAACAGAAGCATCCACAGAAAATCAACATGAATACAGGAAAAACGTGCACACTCCACACTGAGAGTGGCCTTGGCAGCAGCTACAATTGTGAGATGGCAGTAGTCAAATCTGTGCCACCATGTCACCCAGTGGTGATTATTTAATTCATTACTTGTGTAGTATTAATTAATTTTCTTTTTGATTAGAGGAAAATAAACAGTTAGTGCATGTAATGGTGATATACATATGTGATAATCTGGATCGTGTTAAACTATACTTTAATAACCAGCAAAAATTCTTGGGGTTGAAACTGAATTTTCTTCCGTGCATCTAATGCAGTTAAGACTTAATTCTACCAGTTAAATACAGCATCATTGCCTTCTGTCTCCGTCTAATGTTTAACTCCTTTTTATGCTTCAATCATATGTTAAGAAATACAGTAATTCTCTTTGCAAAACAGATTTCTTATTAATTTAATTCTAAGAAAGTAACATAGTGTACACTCAAGCAGATAGAATCTGATGAATGTATACAACAAATTACTTCAAAATCAATCTAGAAAGAATAACAGAGAAATAAATAAAAAAATTAACAAAACAAGAATTCAACCCCCAACAAGACCACCAGCTCAAAATGCAGCTGCTGCTTCAGTACTGGAACAAACACACTGGTCTCATTTCAACTCAACTGGCTCAGCTATGCCAGATTTCTGACAGATAATGAATCACTTATTAAACTGCGCTCTAAAGTTAAAAAACTGTCAGCAGCAGCACCCCAAGATACCCATCTGCTCTTCTTGCTCTCCTGAACATTTGCTACAAAACTCTTTTTCACACATTTTGTAGTATTACAGAAGTGGGGCTTCCTGTTTGTGAATCTGTCAACCATTGTCTGAGAATAAGATTCCATTAAGTATAACATTTAAATGAAAGCTGAGGACACACTTGATTTGGAACTGTTCATCCCACATTAACTCTCTGAAAGGGACTCAATCCACGTTTGAATCAACTGAAGCTTCTCCGTGATCAACTGATGCCTCCGTTTCCACAGCGTTACAGTGTTACAGTCGAGCAGCTATTACTGTTAGTGTGGCCTCCTCAAGGTTTTGCTAATATCTTTGTACACTGTTGTCTTCTTTTGACTTGCATAACTTTATCGGTTTATTTTACTAATGAGATCATTGCTTTAAAATACAATTTAGTGCTTTTACTGATTGATTCTGCTTATTTGAGAGAGTGACCTTTCATCGGCTACGGTGGACTGGAGCCCTGCCCAGGATTTGTTCCTGCCTTGCGCCCTTTGCTGGCTGGGATTGACTCCAGCAGACCCCCGTGATCCTGTGTTAGGATATAGCGAGTTGGATAACGACGGACTGACCTTTCATCTGTGTTTTTAATCTTAATAAGGAAATTATATTTTAATTGGCAAAGAGTATCTGATGACATAATGGGTCTTTCTGCTGCTCATCTGTTAACATTTGTGATACATTATCTCTGATGGTCAAATAGCACATATAAATAATGGTGTGTGTATTATGTGCGACAAATTAATTAACTGCCATTATTTAAACAAATCTTAACATTTTAACAACCATCTTCATTGTTAGAGTTTTTATCTTTACTTCTTAGTGGACACATTTTACTATACTTGCACTTGGTACAGATTTGGGCTATGAAATAGCAATACACAATTTAAATTCTAGGTATTGTTAATTTAAATCCATTTTCTTTAAAGCCACAATATACTTTGTTCTGGTTCTGATGCTACCTAAAGAGAAAGCGATAATGTTGTGAAAAGATATCTATCTATCTATCTATCTATCTATCTATCTATCTATCTATCTATCTATCTATCTATCTATCTATCTATCTATCTATCTATCTATCTATCTATCTATCTATCTATCTATCTATCTATCTATCTCACTTGAAGAAAACACAAAGCATAAGTGAAGTGATTATTCATTTCTGAATCACAAATAACACACAAAACACCTGAAGAGTAGACGAAACAACAGGCTAAAAGGGCCAAGCGCAGGCTCCAAAGTAGAACTCAGATTTTGGTATGGTAAATGTCATTTTTATTTGTTAATAGTCACAGCTGTATTTTGCCCTTTAAATTTTTTATTTCTTTAAACCTCTTTTGCTTTTTAAATTTAAACAATCATCTGACAAGATAAGAATTCTTCAGCCTCACGGTCATATGTTAGTGTTCCAATTCTTCCTACTTAATTTTACAAAAAGGTAAATGAAGTTTATTGTAGAAGCTGCTGTTTTATATCATATACAGTATGCCATCTGATGACACAGATTATACTTATAACTATTTTCCCAAATATTTTCTTTTTTCTTTGCATCGATTGTTTCACACATTATATACCACCTCACATATGCTCAAAGTATTGCTGAGTTCTCTAAAATGAAGTTACTAAATGTTGGTGTGTGAGCTAACTGATCCAAAATTGACTGACTGTTTCATAAACATGCTATTCTTCAATAGAAGAGATATCCAAATTGGCCTAATATATCTGTACATTTCATGTATTTTTATTTCAGAACATGATGTTACTAAGGAGAATGTTGCAGGCCACCCAGAGTCTTTCGCGGAGAAAGCCGATGGCTACAGATGGAGAAGAGACAAATCTCAATCGCTGCCTGGCCACCATCGACCTTGTTGCCCTGGGAGTGGGAAGCACACTGGGAGCTGGAGTCTACGTACTTTCAGGAGAAGTGGCACGTGAAACGTCTGGTCCCAGCATTATGATCTCCTTCCTTATTGCAGCAGTGGCTTCTATTTTTGCTGGCTTGTGTTATGCAGAATTTGGTGCCAGAGTACCCAAAACTGGCTCTGCTTATTTATATAGCTATGTGACTGTTGGTGAGATCTGGGCCTTCATCACTGGCTGGAATCTGATCCTTTCTTATATGATAGGCAAGTATCAATTTTGTTTTACTATGTGATACAGTGAGAATAAGGCTACTGGAAGGTGATGGCCTCAGTCCATTTGTTGAGCAAAGGCAGTTTTTTGGCCTAAGGGAGCATTCTCACATTTCTTAACATAAGAAATACCAAATAAACTATAAATATAACAAAAAGAAAGGATTAAATTTAACCCAAAAGATGACAATACAGGGCTTTGGATGCAAAAGGCACACAAGTAACAGAACAATTCAAAATAAAAAAGTTTCTCTTTGCCCAGTCTCTTCCACCTATCTCCACTGGACTTAAAGTTCAACTGCCATGTGTCCCTGCATCTTACTGGGTGGCAGAGACATATTAGATAATATTAGATAACCAACTAAGGGCATGATGGACTTCAAAAACACTTTCTATAGTCCCCCAAGTGCCCTGGACTTACGTTAGTGCCCCAAAAGCCATTTGCTCCTCAACTCCATACACAATATTTGGGCATAATGCAGTGTCACCTGGACATCCTGAAACTTGACTCCTGTTTTGATCAAAGGGAAACATTATGTCACAATTGTAGTCCCTATTGAGCCCTTTTCACAGCTTGTTCTATGCAATTGAATTGAATTCAATTAATTTTAAAATTACAAACTTTACTGACAAAACTGTGTTAAAATGATAGTAAATCTATTTCAAATTGATAAACATAGATAATTATAATAAAAGAATCTATTAATGCATGTCCAGATATCTTGGTGTTAAAAGGATGTGGACAGATAGAACTGGAACTTCCTAACTACAGTTCATGTAGGGATTTCTATCTCTAACAGGAGCAAAATGTCTCCTGTCTCTTATACTTAATGGTTCTCTCACCTTCTGTAATAACCTTGTCCTTCTCCAAATTAGTGAAGCATTTTTTGTTGAGCACCACTCTCCACACCTGTCATGAATTTTATTTTGAAGATTATTTTGTGCAAATGTTTCCAAGACCAGTTGCTTTCTTGATCGGCTTATTTTTTGTTATGTTCATAGATAGCTTTGTATTTATTAGCCAGTGAGTTTCACAAAAGCCCATCTAACTATGTGTCAAGAAAATGATTGGAAATACTGAACCTTGAAAAAAACTCTTTATTTCTTTGACTTCTTTGATAAATAAAGGTTTCTTAGAAATAAGAAACTGATTAATTTTTACTAGCCCATACAGAAAGGAATTCACACAGATTTAGCATAGCAGTCTGTCAGAGAAACTCCCCACAAACTCCGCTCCCTGTATATTGACTCATCAACTTCTATCCTGCTGATCAAATAACAACAATTTGTGGTTAAAGTGGGCCAAGGAACATAAACACTGGACACTCAAGGGCTGAAAAAACATGGCTGCTGTGTTGAATTTTGGTTCTCCTTGATATTTCCTGATGGATATGGCGAAAACTTCCAAGGCTGTGGAGCTCCCATAATTAATATGAGTAGTGACGGTGCTGATGTGATAATGGTGGTGTGTTGATTTGAGCAGAGCAATGCCACAGGAGCTCTGAAGATAACTCATAATCTGGTACATCTCTTCATTTCGGTTATATGCTGTCCAATGCTCCAGCAGGACAATTTTCCATGTCACAAGGCTAGAATAGACAAGAAATAGTTTTATAAATGTGACAGTGAATTCACCTTAATGCATGACCTCACCAGTGGCCAGATCTGAATCCAATTTATAATTAGCAAGTTGAAAAAGAACAAGCAACTTGATTTACACATCAGCCATGGGACACTTTGTAATCAATATGGGCCAACATCCCTACACTTTTGGAACCATGTTGAGCCTATACCACAAATAATTTAAGCTTTTTGTGGTGGCCACTCAGTGTATACCACATTTGAGGTCTGATTTTGAAGTTTGAGACACCTTCAGACTGCCTTGGACAGAAGGCCATCTTGCAGATCTTCAGATCACAGTTTTACTTTTAACTTTTCTGGCATACAAACCTGAAGGGCTGAGCACTCACTCAGTCTTCAGTTTGTCTGCGGTCAGACTGTAGAGATTTACTAATGGAAACACAGGGATATTGCAAGTGTTTCATGGTAGCATGGTGTTGCTGAATTTTGTAGACAAAATGGGCAAGGTTAATGCTCATTTCACTTTTTCCTTAAAATGAAAGATAATTGTGCAAAGCAAATTTTGATTAAAATGTTTTTGAAAAACATCAAAGGTGTATTAGAATGGTGCAATATTATAATTACACAGTATGTGTCCAAGTGGGCCATAAAGACTTCAGAGTGAATGGTCGCGGTATATACAGCAGCTGGTTTGTGCCAGAGCTGACTGTGACTGTGCTCCAGGACCTCCAAATGAACTGTGGTACCCCAAAATCTGTATATTTTTAAACAAATAAAGAGATAAAAGAATTGTGAGAGAGGCAATGGAGACAAAGATACACAGGAAAGGGTTGAGGAGAGCAAAACCTCTAAAATGAGTGTAGTGCACAGAGGGTGGATGACACAACAATTTTGCAAGATGCCCAAGTGAAATACTAATTTATATATGCAAGTGTATTTATTAGGCAAATTACATAATTCAGCATTAACAGTGTTATGCTACTTTGCCCAAATTGCCATTGTCAGCACAAACCTATTCCTCCTCTTGGCAGACAATATGAACTTTAGCCCCTCATAATTTATAAATTGAGTGCTAGGTGTATGGTAAATATGTTGCTGCCTATGAAAATGATAGTTTGTGCTTCTATATTCCTTCCATACACAACAAGAACACTACTGCACCAGAGGAAACCTTTTTTCAACTGACTTGTGGTAAAAAATGGGATCTTTAGAAGAAATGATGTAACAGAAGCTTGTAAAGCATGTCAATAAAATATGCTTGGACTGATTCATCTGAAGGCAACTTGTGACTGGCAAAACAAACATGGCTATCTTACTGTGTATGATTTCTACTGTGTATAACAGCTATTTAACTCCATTTACAAGGGGACTAAACCAACAAAGTACAATCAGCATGTCTACTGGAATTACAGTCACACTTTGCACCTCTGAGGGCAGAGCGCACTTTCACACACCTCCTGACATTACTCTCAGTGAGTATAGTTGGAAAGTAATCTTAGGAAGTAATCTTTTACACCTAATGGCCAGAACAGAGGATACCTGATAAAATCCTGAGGTCACCAGGCTCTGGGTTACCTGGTTCATTCTGTCTTCTACCTTGTTCTTTGTGTGTTTTAACAAATCTGCATTTATATGTATACCAGTTCTGTATTTAGCAATTAGAATAATCTATACTTTTTATTTTAACTGAGAATTCAGTGAAGAACGCTTTACAAAAAATAAGTTGTATTGCATCGTATTGTCTTATACTTATAAATCTAAGTGTTATGGTTAGCACTGGAATGCATCAAAAAGTAATTTGAGAGTCGTAAAAACAAATTAAGTCATTATCAAAAGACTTACTGAGAATGCGTTAGACCCTAAATAGAAACCCAAAGAACTGTAGTCAAAATACTAATGCTAAAGTTAGGAACTGAGAGATCGTAGAGGGTAATAACAAGAGAAACAGCACAAAAGACTTTTTGTAGGAATTTGCAAGACTTGGATAAATACAGGTCTGATGTGCTGATCTTCATACTGTGGAATCAATGATGTAATTCATTGCAACCAAAAAAGCAACATGGCAACTGTGACCCAAAGTGGCAGCAACCAGAAGAAACCAAAATGACAACAAGCCATTTCAAAATAAATAATACAGTAATGTGAAAACGAATGAAAAAATAACAAACAAGGGAAGAATATAATTCAGGAAAAAGATCCATGACGTCATTGACGTCACTAGGGTTAGTGTCTCACTCAGAGTTCTAACTTAGCAGAGAGATGATCATACAATGTAACGCATAGACACCTGCCCAGTTAGTGCAGTGTGGTAAAATTAATGATGCATACGCAGTTGACAGTTTCGTCTTGGTTTCCCTTTGTGATTTCAGCCTGCGGATACAAGATTGTTTCATTGAGCAGTGTGATTACCCTTGGTGGTTTCACCCAGAAGCACAGCACAAAAATTTTATAGACATTTAATTGGGTGTCCCACTGGTATCATTGGCACACTAAGATTCTTGTCCTCCAATCAAAGCAGATTATTGACATTTTCCTCAACGTTTTCTATGTGTAGCGATTAAACCATGTCCACAGTTTATTTGGACTATAGAGTGTATAATATACCCCAAACATGCTGTACTGTATCAGTATAGATACTTTTTCAACATCATAAATACAGATAAGAAAATCTGATGGCAGAATACTATATAGTAAAATACAATATTATATTTTTGAAACAAGAGCTGACTGTTAAAAGTGTAACAATATACTGTATATGCCTCATAATGTATATATTTCTTGTCTTCCTGGTTTGTCCTTTTAAGGTGCTTCAAGTGTTGCAAGGGCATGGAGTGGGACATTTAATGACCTTGTTGATGACAAAATTTCCGAGTATTTAAGCAAGCACACAGCAATGAATCTACCAGGTCTGGCTCCCTACCCTGACTTTTTTGCAGCTGGCCTCATTTTACTACTAGCAGGTATGTCATTGGCACCTGTGATTTGTTAGCTATTAAGAAATGTTGGGAATTATTCGTTTTTTCAGCTCAGATGGACAGAAGACTCCTCCAGGGATACTGTGGGAGCAGGCAATGGCTCTTGGAATCTAAAATGGAAAAATAAAAAAAATAAGGATGAATGAATTAAATTGTAAAAAATATGGATGAATTAAAATGTAAAAAAAAGAAAGCTTCTATTAAACTGCATAATGCAACAATTTTTGATATGTTGAAACTCCAAAGTGCCTTCTTTTCATAGTGTATCTTGGTGTCAAGTGTATGGTGGGTTGGCACCAAAACAGTGCAATAAATGACAAAAGCTAATGTTTAAATGTCTCTTTTTTATTAATTTAAGGCCTCCTAGCTTTCGGAGTAAAGGAATCTACAACTGTCAACAAAATCTTCACTGGCATTAACATTGTGGTACTTTTGTTTGTCATAATCGCTGGATTCATTAAAGGAGACATTAAGAACTGGGAAATTACTCCAGATGCTCTTTTAAATATCACTGATGGGTATGTGCTTATTTATTTATTTAACACAAACTAGAAAAGTTTACTTTTTTTGAAAAAGTAAAAGGTGTTGCCAAATAATTTAAAACAGTTATATTAAAAACTTAATTTTACATATTTTCTATGAGTTGGCCTGACTTCGCTATTCAATTTCTATTATTTGTTTCCGCATTAAGATTTTTTCTTCCTACTCCGTTTAACTTTTTCTTTAATTTAACTTGAATTACTTGTTAAGTATCTGGCTTCAAGAATTTCAACAGAATACTGTGCATTCATTCCCTTTAGAAAAGAAACTACAAGGTGAGTGTCATCAATGGACTAGAAGACAAGACACTTTAATGAGTCCAGTTCTCTTTCCCTATTTGTGATGTCTTTCATTGGGATCGATCACCTAATATCAATTCTGTTTGTTTTAGAAATTGGCAGAATCATGCAGAAATGAAAATGAATTGAGAAGCAAGGAATTAGAATTTTTTTAAGGAAGTTATAATGGATTGTCAGCAAAACAGACAGCAGTTGAACCACAGAAATCTAGAGTTAGTGTTAACTGAAACCAAAATGTCAACCAATAAGTCAAATCAAGATGTTGTTCTTACCAAACTTAACCCTATGTAAATGTACTCCTAATTTTTCGGAGCTAGTCTTTCATTAGGTGTTTTCCTAATCTTTCAGTGGCCATTTTTTTTAGCGGAGACCTGATTTAATCATATGTTGCATGTTGTCAGTACCCACGACAAGCAACAGACATTGTTATAGACATTATGGCAGCACACATGAAAAACAACACACAGAATGATGGTGCCCACAGAGAAATGTCAAACGCAACTGCAACATGATAGTGTCACAAAAATATCTCCAAAAATCATACTTTCAAAAAATAAACAATTTAATAACAATATGCTACTGTTCTATCAAAAGAGGCAGAAAAAGGTTTCAGAAAAGGGCCAGGAGAAAAGATGTGGTTAACGTATCGTGCTAAAGTCTTTATCACAATTCCATCAGATCATTCGACAATGCCTAAATGCAAACTGTAAATCATAGTTCAAAGAAACAAGGCTGACGTTCAAAATGTCAGGAAACATCAAAACAAAAATTATTCCAGGTAAAGCTCTTTCAGATCTTGGATAATGCAGGTCTATACATGATAGCCTAAATACTTTCAAAAGGTTGTGTATTCCCAGAGCATCATTGGATAGATCTCCACAGAAATGGAATACAAAAGTTAGAAAATGGCGGTGTCAACAAATGAATAAAATGATGTGGTGTAATAACAGGAAAAAGGAACGACTTGTAAACAGAGAGTTAAAAAAATAAGCTGACATCAAATGTGAATTCTCCAAAATCAATGTGAAATTTATCTCTAATGGACACTAGAATAAAAATAAAATTTAAAATACTGACAATTACCATACTGAATATAACGATTAAAAAAACTAATACTTATTAAAAAATAGAAATGCACAAGGAAATGACCACAGCTGAGCAGTTTATTATATAATGCGAGGGTGTACCCAGATGACAAGAGTTAGCTGGGGCAAAAACATCATCAAGATGGCAAAGTGGTGGGCATTTGCAGATGGTGGAAATCATCAGGCATGGCAGGGAAACCAGTGTATAACAGAGAGAGTTGTATTCTGAGTAACATTTCCTTCCTTGTCAAGGGGAAAGAAAATGGCATCAGGAAAGTCTGGCAGGAAGTATCCATTATGGACGCTATGGGCACTGTTGCCCCGTGAAACCCAATAGACAGATGTCCAAGACACATGTATAAAAGCACTAAGAAGAATTGTTTAATATTTTCTTCAATAAAGTGCACAAAGCACTGTAATACAACAATAACAATCCTCCACTCCCAGCAGCCTTGTCACCCAACCTCCCAACTCCGGCTCAGCTTGCTGGGCCTCCAACAGTCCTTTGTATTTTCCATGACCCGGAAATGTTTCTCCTCTTCTTCTGGGTCAAACACCACATCATCCTCCTCAAGCATCCTGGAAGTACTGTGGGCTTCCGTCCTCATGACTCTGAAGTACTTCCGGGTTGTAAGAAAAGTAGGAGTCCCCAGGTCCTTTATTAGCTCCCCCTGGTGGCACCCACGGCACCCAACAGGGCTGAGAAAATAGACTCCACGTCTCACAAGTGGCACAGTGGTAGTGCTGCTGCTTTGCAGTAAGGAGACTGTGGAAGATTGTGGGTTTGCTTCCCGGTTCCTCCCTGTGTGGATAGTGCTTTGAGTAGTGAGAAAAGCGCTATATAAATGTAATGAATTATTATTATTATTTATTATTATTATGAATCAGGGGAACATTTACCATCCAGGGGAGCTGCCACCTAGCATCCTGGGGGAGGCAGTGTCCTGGAAAGGCTGCTCTTCTCCATTCTTCCCATCCTGGGACGTCCCGGCTGGATTGAGCTGCCGGCCGTCTCTCACACCATGTAACAAAGGAATTGACCCCAAAGTGATTCATGGCTTGGCTAGCAGTTGGGCCCAAGAGGAGGTTTTTCTTACAGCAGAGGGAAGGTTGACTCTGGAGGTTTTGGGAGAAGCTCACTGGCAGGAGGAAAAGAACATCAGGCTTGTCTGACAGACAAGGAGAAAGCAGCCACCCCACCAAGTAGATAAGGATTCAGGACTTGTGTAGACAGCCCCAAAGAGGCATTAGGGTTTGGTTTATCTCTTTCTTCATCCCTCCCTTCTTTGCTTTATACATTAAACAAACTTTTTTTAAATTATTTTTGGGCTCCTTGACATCATTCTACTTATTCTCCCAAAAGACAAAGAAAAAGCAGAGAGTTCATATTTGATTCCTTCTCATCCTACATCAAGTAAAAACACATTAGATGAGGTATTTGTAGAGTTTTCAGCAATACTACCAATTGGAATTTACTGTACCTCACACAAAGTGTCTCTTTAGTACTGGGAAATTGTAGTGTAATTTAACAGCAAAAACTAAAACAATGCAGGAATACTGTAAGCCGCTTACCAATGCTTCATCACCAGTATTACTAACAAAAAGAAATAACTGACTTTTTAAAAGCAAAAACATTGACAGTGCACACACACACACACCTGTTTATATTCAGTTTTAGCACAGAATCTTGTAAAACCTCTTAGCTGGTATGTAAACCTTAATAAAAAGACATGAATATTGACATTTCTAAATGTTTTAAAACATAGAAACTTTACACGTCTTATCAGGTTTGAGCCTTCAGGTTAAAGTTTTACTCAAGAAAAAAGTCTAATAATAATGCATTTTATGTAAAAACAGCCATTTGCTGTGAGGGCTCTCCCTTTTGCTTGCAGTTACCATGGACATGTGTAAGTGATAACATGATTGCAGGATTTTTTTCAGCAAACTTCATTTTATTATTAATTGTCAAGAGACATAAAGTTTGCTGCCCTCACTATTAAGAAATTATATGAATGGTGCTGCCAGCTAAGAGGACAAGAGGAAGGTCTAAGAGAAGGTTTATGGATGTGGTAAGAGAGGATGATGAGTATAACAGAGCAAGATGCAGAGGAGAGGAAGGTATGGAAGAAGATGATCCGCTGTGGCGACCCCTAATGGGAGCAGCCTAAAGTAGAGAAAGAAGAGTGGATATGATATGCATGTGTTTGCACCGTTTAATTGTCCGACACTCTGTTAGGTCTGCTATTGATAATAGTATTTTGAGCAAAATGGAAACAAATTTTTTGTTGTCAAGTATTTGTTTCTGACTTTTTTTTTTAATTAGCTGAAAATGATCTAGAGGTAATTTAGTTTATGTAAATGGCCTGTTTAACAAACATCATTGCAACCTGTATGATTTATGAGAGACAACTTCAGTGCAACAAATACAGCCTATGTGGACTTTTTCCTGTGTTTGTGTTTCAGCTAGAGGGATGATACACAGAACATTGTTTTCGTTCCATCCATATATATAAAATAGATAGAACTTTATTTGTCTCCAGGGGAAAATTTGGATTTTTATAGAAACTCTTCAAATAAGTTAATATATAAATAAAGAGATAAGTAAGTAAGTAAATAAATATGCACACAGTTTGGTCTGAATACACACTGGAATAACTATAAAGCAAGAAAATTCAAAAGAAAGAAAAGTTCAGACTTGGCTGTCGCAGTCCCGGTGAGGCATTATGCAGATGTATCGCTGTTGGTATAAAGGAGTTACAGCACCGTTTCTTGACGCACTTCTGCTGACTAATTTGTGGGCCGAATTTACTCAGTGTGTCAGAGGTAATGTGATAAATATTGGGGTGCCAATCTGGTGGTCCCCATTTACTTCCAAAACAAAACGAAAGCACAGACATTTCACCCTCTGCCGTTCTAACAGAAAACTGCTATCTAGCATGGCTTCTTGTTATGTCTTGAAGTAACTCAGTCTCTTCATCTCTCTCATCACCAAGTGATGCCTCCTTTTGGTCAGCTGGGGTTTTATGGTCAGGGAGCCAGAAGAGGCGGAGTCAGTTGCCCTCACTGGGCACTTACTCTATACTGCGAAGGCAAAGGAAGAAGACACAAAGGTGGTACTGCATACCTGGGAGGAACCTGGAAGATGCAGGTGTGACACACATATACTGTATTTAATGAGTTGCCATTCAGGAAAAAAGTACTGGCTTTGGAATAAATAAACTGTTTCAGATACATTTGGTTGAATACATCTGTTCAGATGTATATATTGATTGAGATACACATTTTATTTTACATGTTAGTTGAAAGTCTCTAGGGGATGTGATATCCCAATCGAAATAATTATATTGCTATAGTCATAGTCAGAAGTAAAATAATGTGTAAAACTTCCATATTTATAATGAAAGAACACCATGTAGGGTGCCATGGTGACGCAGAGATAGCACTGCCCCCCCCCCCCCCCCTTGTAATAAGGAGACCAGGGTTCATGCTCCTGGTGTTCCCTACATGGAGTTTGCATGTTCTCCCAACGTCCACATGGGTTTCCTTTGGTTTCCTCCCCCAGTCAAAAGATATGCAGCTTAAGTGAATTGGCAGAGTTCAATTGGCCTGTGTGTATGTATGTGATTACCCTGTGATGGACTGATGCCATTTCCAGGTGATGTTGTTGCCTTGTGCCCAGTGATTTCTGGGATAGGCTCTAGCTTCCCAGCAACCTTGTCTTGGATAAGCATGTTACAAAGGTGGATTAATAGATACTAAACAAATACCATAGTTACTACTGTATATTGGTATTAAATTGATAGATAGCGAAGTGATACGGCTTTCATTTATTTTTAAAACACAGAAAAAAAATATTTATACCCAACTTTTTAAACCATTTCTGTGATGCTAAAATTAATATCTTTCAGGAGTTTTTTTTTTTAAACTTCTTACTGAATTAAGTGTGGACTTTGAACAATTTGATTATTTTAATTGAAATATTTGCACTTTTTTACATTTAGAAACCATTCAGGTAGCAGCAATTCAACCTATAAAATAGGCAATGGAGGATATTTTCCATTCGGTTTTGAAGGAACATTGGCTGGGGCGGCTACCTGCTTCTATGCATTTGTTGGCTTTGACTGCATTGCGACGACAGGTAATGGAGTGACTATAAATCAGAGCCAGACAGGCTCAGATAGACAGTCCCATATTTCTAACACATGTAATGATGACAATTTGTCTATATTTACATGGAACTGATCAGAGTTCCACTCATTAAATAAAAATCATAAAACTAAACAGAAATGAACTATTTGCAAGCTTTCTTCATGATTGGCTACATTTAATGATTGTAGATATTTAGGGATTCTTTCTTCAGAACGAGTCAGCATGGTGGGGCAGTGGGCTGCATTGTGGCCTTGCAAATCTGGGAGCCTTTTTAAATTGATGGCTGGAGGGTCTCCTTCTTGAATGTTGCATGCTCTACTGCTGCTCATGTTAAGGGACTTCAACTTATTCTACAGTCAAGGAAATGAGGTGGTAAGAAGTGGCAGAGTGGCCTAGTGTAAAAAATATTTTAGCCTTTACTTATGTGTGACCTGAAAAGGACAGACACCCCACCTTCCCTTCCTTATGCTAATTACTGCAGTGATGCAGGTACTGTAACCCTTACCATGTCAAGTCAGGTACAGAATGTGGATGTTAATGATATTTATAGATTTATAGGTTTATTGGGTCATCAATGTCATAAAGATAATCTTAAAGGGCATAACAAAGTAACTCACATTAGCTAGAAAATCTTCCAAGAAATGACACAATATCTAAATATCAATAATAATAATTCATTACATTTATATAGCGCTTTTCTCAGTACTCAAAGCACTATCCACACAGGGAGGAACCGGGAAGCGAACTCACAATCTTCCACAGTCTCCTTACTGCAAAGCAGCAGCACTACCACTACACCACCTGTGAGGACAGGTTAATGCATCAACCTCACAATGGTACCTTCAGGAGCTTAAATTCTAGCACCATCACTGTTGGTGTGGTTTGTACATCCACATCACTAATATATAATTATCAGGTTAATGGTGGGTGTTTTTGAGGACTCTACATTGGTCCATATGTGAGGGGTGTGCATGAATGTGCCCTATGATGGATTGCCACCCTGTCTAAGGCTGCTGCCCACCTTGCACTCAAAAAGACAATGCTAGGCTTCAGGCTCCGGTGACTCAAGACTTCTCTGTCAACTCTCACCTCTAAACTGGATATGGTGTGCATGAGTGTGGGTTTGTAATTTTTACCTGAAGTCATGCAATAAGTAATTTTTTCAGATCGGGACAAGATAGTCTTCAGTACTAGAAAGTCATCTGAGATTGCCATTCAAGGCTTCAGAATATCAAAAAGATATTGTTTGAGAATGTAGTCTGATATTAGGTAAATTATTTGTGCTCATCCATGTCTTATTTTATTAGGAGAAGAAGTGAAAAACCCACAGAGGTCCATCCCAGTGGGGATTGTAGTCTCCTTGGTGATCTGCTTCCTGGCTTACTTTGGGGTTTCAGCAGCTCTTACTCTAATGATGCCATATTACGAGCTTAGTATCCATAGCCCACTACCTGTGGCTTTCGACTATGTTGGATGGAATCCTGCGAAATATGTAGTAGCAGTGGGCTCCCTCTGTGCGCTTTCCACCAGGTAAGGTTACCAGGAGTAAATGTTTGGTAAGAACTGCATTCTTCATTCCATAGAAGGAAATATGACGTTGTGAACTAATCTAAACTAAAGATAGATGTAATTTGAAACAGTGTGCTACGTTATGTGAACTGAATACAAGAGTGTTCTAAAACATCTCATACAATTACAGGGTGGTACATGAAAAGTAGCCCAGTGTCAGTGCCTATGTCATGAAGTTGGTAAAGAATTTTATTCGCCATTTTAAAGGCCAAGATGAAAATTATGTTCCTTGCCAGGGATCCAAAGTTCCATGCAATGTGCTATGTTCCCGAAAACAATCCTCAGCCTATTTATTGTTAAACACACTGCTTCAGCTTAAGGCCATATCATATTAGATGACTTTCTGGGGATTTTCAGTGATAGCCTTCATTTACATAATCTTAGCAAGTCAGAGTCAGTCGGTGGAGTGCTCCTGTGATGCCGGTTTCCTAATGTGACATGCCTAGCGACTCACTCCAATTAGTCCATGACTCACCTTGACAAAATCTAAAAGGTTTGATTTTGTCCTTAGTTGTAGGGCCAGGCATGTGTACATGAGGGCTGATAGCCAATCAATGCTCATCAGGAAATACAATGCATATAATGCAGCAACGAGGAATAATAATGCCCATGTTTTGGAGCTTGTTTGTCTAATGTCTTGTGTTTTGTATACCACGAAAGAATGAAAAAAGAAATGCTAAGATTGCTGCTGAAATCATGTCTAATAACCCTTTGAACAGCACCAGTGCCATCATGCAGTACACTTATTAGTTGTCAGGAAAAGGATGCACTCGGCCAGTAAATGTGACATTCTCAGCAGTTTTCAGCAGTTTAGACTGACAAGGTGAGGTGACAAGATCAACCCCTGCAGTCAGCAAATCTGGGGTGCCCAATGATTAGAAGACATACAATGTGACATCGGCTTTTTGAGGACTTCTTTCCATGTGATTTATAATGTTGGAAACAGCCTCTGGATGGAGGGTTTTTTGGTTTCTGTGAATTGCTTACAGAAAAAATAGTACATAACTTTTTCAACAGTTGTGAATTGCCAACAGTGAGAAGAGCAGAATTAAGAAAAAGGACCTGGGGACAAATTATAGCCCATACATAGGCTGAGGTCAAAAATCAGGGAAAACAACAAACACAAAACAGTAGGGCTCAAATTGCTAACCAAAAATAGAATAAAGTTCAGATGCCACAAACTGTCAAAAACAGCAAAATGTGTTTGCAATCCACAACACATCAAAGTTGATAGATCACTGCCATTGTGACTTGACACATTAGGGTCGCTTCTAAAAATTAAAATATACAAAATGGCATTGGCTACAATGGGAATGAAAATAATGAAATAGTAATAAATAATATAGAAACACTACAAAAATATTCTAAATCCACAAACAAGTATAGAAATTAGCTCAGCATGAAAGTAAACTCCAAACGTCATAACAAATGATTGAATTCCTCCCCTGGTTGGGGTTCAAATGCCATTTTAATGTCTTTGATGTTCATTTTTGATAGTTTTGTTTATGTTAATATTTTTGGTCATTTAATTTGTGTATTTATGCTTATTCTATAATGTTCAATGTGTTTTGTGGGTGGAACCCTAAGAGTGCCCATCATGGCAAAAGGCCTATAAAGGCTGAAGAAAACCCACAGTCCCTTGCGGTTCATTGTGAATGTGCTTGTGGTGTGGTGAGTTCTCTTGTGTTATATCCGAGCTTTTGTGATTTCTAAAATTATTGACATTTGTGCTTTGCTTTTCCTCTATTCTTTAGATTCGTGTTTTGGAACATTGTTTGCTTTTGATTGCCTTTGCTATTTTAGGCAACGTCTTTGCCAGAACATTTTTTATACAAAATCAATCTTTATTTTGTAAAGATTCTATATTGCCCTTTGTGTCACTAGCCTGGTTTTGACAGTTTTACTCCCTCCTTAGGACATTTTGAGTATTTTTGGGACTGTGTGTGCTTTGGAACTCTCTAGTTCAAAACAACATATGGCTCCAGAATCAAAAATGCTTTTCCAATGAGTACAGCATGCTCTGTCTTCAGTAAGCACACAGAAATCACAACATACATGAGTAGTTTGTGCTAGCTCCACCTGGCTATGTTTACTGCTTATAAAACCACAGCGGGGTTCCTTCACATATGCAGGTCTACTTTTTTGTGTGCCACCCGGTAGAAAGTTACATCTATATTGATAGCATGTGGTTGGTTACTTTGAAAATGTACAACTCTAAGTGATAAATTACTGTATTGTTTTATGCTGTTTGTAACAAAAAAAAACATAAATTGTATTTGCATGACTGTATTCATTACAACTGAAATGTTTTGAAGGTACTTTTCAACTTTTTTAGAATATGATGTAGTAACATAATGATAGCTTTGAATCTACCTCTGTAACAACTTTATAGCTATGCTTTGTAATTCTGTATTGATGTAGTTAAAACTCTTTTCTCAACTTTGTTTTGCTACTTCAATTAAACAATCTGTAAAGTGTAAGGTTATGGCAGAAATCTTTGTAAGCAAACTGTAATTAGACAGGCCTAATCTAATGCCTCACCCACGTTTCAAGTTGAGCTTATCGTTGTATTTTTATAATATATATATTTTTTTCTTTTTTGTCCAACAGTTTGCTTGGATCTATGTTTCCAATGCCCAGAGTTTTGCTTGCCATGGCCAGAGATGGGCTGATTTTCAAATTCTTAGCACGGGTCAGTTCTCGCAAGAGTCCAGTTATTTCTACACTCACATCAGGAGCAATTGCAGGTTTGTCTTGTTTATCAGTCCAACTCAAACACTTTTCTTGAGTCCAGAGCTTTCCTCTGAAAATCTGAATTTTCTAAATACGATAACTTCTCACTAATCGTTTTTCAGCACAGAAATGAATTGAAAGTTGAGTATGCTGTAATGTGTCAAATAACAAGTAAAATAGGTAAATATAAACTTAATGTAACTATATCTATACTGCTCAAAATAATTAAGGGAACACTTAATAATCACAGTCTAACACTAAGTCAATTAAGCTTGAGGGATACCAATCAGACCAGTTAAGAAGCATAAGCGATTGTGAATCAACTTCACCCACTTTGCTACAAATGAAAGTGACAACAGGTGCACCGGAGAGGCAACAGCAAGACAACCCCCAAAAAGGTTTTGCAGGTGGTGGCCACAGACAATTGGTCTCTCCTTATCCCTCCTGAGAGATTCTTCTTTAGTTTTGCATTTTGCTAGTGTCCTTGTCACTGATAGCATGAGGTGATACTTGCAACCGATTCCAGTTGCACAGGTAGTCCATCTCATCCATGATGACACATCCATATGTGCCATCACAAAAAGGTTTGCTGTGTCTTCCAGCACAGTCTCAAGAGCATTGAGAAGATGCAAGGAGATGGGCCGTTACAGAAGGAGAGCTGGACAGGGCTGGAGAAGGGCATCAACCCAGCAGCAGGACCAATATCTGCTCCTTTGTGTGAAAAGGAACAGGAGGAGCACTGCCAGAGCCCTACAAAATGATCTTTAGTTACTGGTGCTACTGACCATACTGTCAGAAAAAGACTCCATGAGGGTGGCATGAGGGACCGACGTCCTCTAGTGGGACCTGTGCTCACAGCCCATCACCATTCAGCTCAGTTGGCAATCGCCAGCAAATACATATTTGGCAGCCTTGCCATTGGTGCCCTGTTCTCTTCACAGATGAGAGCAGGTTCTCAATGAGCACATGTGACAGGCATGAAAGAGTCTGGAGTCTGCAACTTCATCCAGCATGACCAGTTTGGCTGTTGGTCAGTGATGGTCTGGGGTGCATACCTTGGAGGGTCGTACAGACCTCCATGTGCAAGCCTATGGTAGCCTGATTGCTGTTAGGTACGGGGATGAAATCCTCAGGGCCATTGTCAGATGTTACTCCTTTGCAGTGAGCCGTTAGTTCCTCCCAGTGAAGGACTATGCTCAGCCTCAAGTGGCCAGAGTGTGTAAGCAGTTCCTGGATGAATAAAGCATTGATGCCACTGACTGGCCCACATATTCCTAGACATGAATCCAATGCCAAGTAGCTCCACGGACTTGTCCAGGAGCTCACTGATGCCCTGATCCAGGTCTGGGAGGTGATCCCCCAGGACACCATCCGCCATCTCATCAGGAGCATGTCCAGACCTTTTTGGGAGTGCATACAGGCACGTGGGGGCCATACACATTACTGAGTCACATTATGAGTTGCCATGCTGAAAGTCACACAATTTGGATCAGCCTGTGACTTAAATCTTTTAACTTTGATTTTCGGAGTGATGTTGAATCCAGCTCTCAGTGGGTTGGTGATCTTGGTTTCCATTGACCGTTGTCACATCATTTTGTTCTCAACAAATTACACAGTATTACTCAGTGAAGGTTTTCCACTTGAATATTTCATTTATCGAGATCCAACTTGTGATTTAAGTATTCCCTTACTTTTATGAGCAGTGTATATTTGCGCGAAGACACACATCTGTAGATCAAAGCTGAGTGTGTTTTAGTCCAATTTTGTGTGTTTCAGAAGTTTCATTTTTTAACCAAATTTCAGTTACTGGCCACAATGTATCTAAATATCTTTATCCTTTTCAATAGTTCCATTCATTTATTAATCTGTTACACTAATTTTTAAATATAATTCCATATATTTAACTTGATAATCATTTTTTTCCCTCTAGATTAATTTTATTTTTAGATCAGGTGTGCATATTCAGCTCCTGGATGGCCACAGTAGCACTTGGCATTCTTCTCATTTAAGTCAATAGTACTCCTTCCAGTTTTTGGGTTCTGTTGGTGTGGTACAGTGCGGAGGTATTAACACAGTTTGTTTTACTGACTGTGGTTAACAATCTAATGCTGGAGACTGACATTTTCAATATGCTAAAATATTGTTTGTTAAATGCTGAATACATTGCATTCTAATTTTATAATTTCTACTAGTCAAGACTCAAAAACCGTGACTTCCTTTTTTTCAACTCTTTAAATCATTGGCTTCTAAGCCTTCCTAAAAATATGCCACCCAAATATCATCACAGTGCATTTCCTCAGCAGTTTTTTATTTTGTCTGTTTTAATAACATATCTTACCTGCACATGTGCACAGAAGTGTTAATGAATGCACAGCTGCATTTCTATAGATCTTTGAAGGGGTACTCATGGTGCTTCTCCCTTACATGGCACAGAGCCTCCATAGGCTGTCAGTTAAAACCAAGGGCTCAGCTCTTGGTGCTATGGTTTCTGGATGCTTGAGAATTTTTATGTATGTTTAGTCTTTTTTTTTATTAATTTTTATTGTAGGATTTTTGGTTCGCTGAATATGATTGTTGTATTAATTTACCACAAAGATTCTGTTTCAATGTTGGAAAAAATATTCTGCATCTTTCCAACACCATTTTGTGTTTTCTGGGGCATCTCCATGTTGAGACACTGTAAGTTTAATGTGACTTCGTTGTTGTGGAGTGCGTCCCTGGAACAATAACACCAACATTCATTTATGTAGCACATTTTCATACAGTTCAAAGTGCTTTACACGATGTCAAAGAGAAAGTTAGAAGAAAAGAAAAACAAATAAGATTAAGCAATACTATTAAAGAATAAATAACAGAAAAAAACAAATAAATCTATATGATCTTAAAAAACAGATGAATATCAAGTAGAACAGCAGCATTCTAATATACAAAATCATGATGCAACTCTCTAAAGATGAGTCCGATGATAAGGAGTCACACATTTAAGATCACCACTGCCTTGAATTAAAAAACTGGCACCACAAACTGGACATCATCTGAGTTTGTGTATAAGCAATGAAAAAAGTGCATTTGTGTTTAGTTTATGCTCTTCAGATCTCCCACTTTCCTGATTGAGGATTTGTGTTTATTGACTATCATTTAGGGTTGCTATTTTGTATTTACAAAAGATAGAAATGACTCTTAGTTATTTGGTTAGTTTTACATTACTGTTTGCCTTTCCCAGTGCAAGTTATTACAGTTGGATTGAAGTTCAGGCATCTGAACTGTTGTGAGTTGTTTTCAGTCTCATCCAGCCTTCCTCCATTCAAATGCAACTTCCCTGAAGGATAATCTTTAGCCAACCATTCTCTGAGAGTACGGCGAATTCAGGAAATGAAACAGCAATGCCAATACAGGCACAGGTAGTGGGACATAGAGGTTGAATCTGGAAAGTTCTTGGACAACTTTGCCTAACATACCTTATAACAACTTTCTCATTAATATTAGCTACCATTTCTGACAGAATATCATCATGTAAAACACTCTTTTCAGCAGTACTTGATCAACTCTCAAGTCATATTGTGTGTCTCTGCATGTTAAAGTATCAAATGTTTCAAAATTTGGTGTGTTAGTCAAGGCCACTGCTGACTAAACCAATCACTGGGTATCTCGCATCCAGTGCAGGTTAGGTCTAGTGACTGGAAACACCAAGAAGATAGATTTAAATCTAGTCTTCCAAAAATATATTTTCAAAGAATTTTATTATTGGATTAACTGGGTTTGAAGATTAATGTATGTGTGTAGTGCACTTCATTAACATCAACTGTAATGGCTCAAGTAATATTGTCAAGTAACCAATATTAACTATATGGCTAGTTAAATATTCATGCATTACTCATAGTAAGGTTTTTACTGTCCATTCTGCTTCCTTTAGACTACATTGTGGGGAACAGCCCAGACACAGACAGGTAGACATGTTGATTTCACCCAACACACGTTTATTTACACTATTTACATCCATCGAAGTGCACATACCCAGTGCCGCAGCACCAATCACCCCTCAAGTCCTTGGCCACAACACAATGCCTTCTCCAAGTCTCTGGTCCGCCTCCACTCCTCTTCACCAAGCTTTGTCCTTTTCCACCCGACTCTTGCCCATGACTGGAGGGAGGCGGCCCCTTTTATACACCCCGGATGGACTCCAGGTGCATCCTAAGGGCTCTGTTGGTGTATCTGGAAGGCCTCCGGGTGTCCCCAATACTCTTCCCACCAGCAGTTCCGGGTATGGCGGAAGTACTGAGGTCCAGGGCTCCCAAGGCATTGGGGCGCCCCCTGGCGGTGAACACGGGCCCCTACAGGGTTGAGCTTCCAAGCTCTGTACCCGTGGCCCCCACAGCAACCAGGGAGGACGCCCCCTCATGTTCTGGAGGAGGTACAAGCCCTCCTCTGGTCGTCCTGGGCATCCCGGCCGGGCATGAACCCCCACCGGGTACCACAGTGCCCCATCGCCAGCGAAGACCCGTTGGTCCAAGCGACACACCCCGTTAGGGCGGTTCAACCCCGAAGTGGGTCCTGCTCTCTGTCCAGGGTCCGTTCCGGCACCCTGGAACTCTCTTCTTCGGCACCCTCTCCGAGGTCTACTTGTCCCGCTGTTCAGCGCCGCTCATGCCTTCGCAGCCTCCGCCGGTTGTGGGGCTGCCCCATTGCCAGCGAAGTGTCGTCCTGCCAGACGGTCCGTCCGATGAGGGTCGGCTTCCCACGAAGCAGGTCCTACTGCTCGTCCCGGGCCCAATCCTGCACAGAAACACGGGGGCAGAGCCACTGCCTGGACACCCTTCCCTGGCGTCCCTCTGTGCCGCGCACTGGCAGCGCTCCCCTCTTTGACGAGGACCCCGGAACTTGCCTGTTTCGAAACCCTCTCCG
Source organism: Erpetoichthys calabaricus (assembly GCF_900747795.2). Classification (NCBI taxonomy): domain Eukaryota; kingdom Metazoa; phylum Chordata; class Cladistia; order Polypteriformes; family Polypteridae; genus Erpetoichthys; species Erpetoichthys calabaricus. The sequence goes on along the minus strand of NC_041404.2, from coordinate 64,657,400 downwards.
CGAGTTGCGTGTCCCTGCAGCTAACGATACTGACGGGACCGTCTGCATTTCTCTCCTTTCTACTGGCTTTGGGGAGTGACCCTTCTCTGGATGTGCGCACTCAGCTGCACATCCCTTCCTGTTGGAGGAACCGGCATTCAGCCCTCGATCCCTCCTTTCCCTCTTGGATGCCCTGACGGTTTGAGTCTGCACATGACAAATGCGCAGCCCCGTTCCCATCTGCGTCCATGCAGAGCGACAGGAGACTGCCATGGGCTCGGGGCTTCGGGTGCTAGGACCCTGGGCACTCATCAGCCCCTGTCAGCTCTGCCCTCTCGCTGTTGCTCCTCTTACCTCGTGAGCAGCCTGCACCGCCACAACCACTGTTGGAGACCCACTGACATGGTTCCGATCACGAATGTCACGGGCCCCATCGGTGGGATCTCCCCCTTTCTTTACGGGGTCGGTCTCACTCACCTTCCCCGCCACGTCCATCCGGCTGAAGACTCCAGGGCCGCGCCGATCCGCCCACTGTCGCAGCGTCATCACGGACGCAGCCGCCTTCACCTCCAACTCCTTCAATCCTCTCCAGAGGACACGCACCACCTGAAACAACGACTCCGCAGGCTGGAGGCATTCCTCCAACTCACACAGAGCCTCTAGCAAGCACAGATTGTCAGTCGGCGGTTGCCTTATCTTTTCGTCAGGCAAATCCGCCGGCTGCTCTCTGTGGGGCCTTTCCACAGGCCCCGTCGGGTCCTTCCTTGGCCCAGGATGGACATTCCTTGGGCCCGCCTCCATCCAATCATCGGTGGACACGCAAGACACACCGCCTAATCCCGAGCCTGTCTCTGGGAGTGACTTCCGGTCCGTGGCCATTTTGGCTCTGTTTCTGTCTCCTGGTGCGGCAACGTGCCTTCCTGGAACCTAGCAGCTGCTGTGGCTTGTCGAGCTGCAGCGACTCCTTCCTCGTGGCACTGCATGCTGCCGCTTCGGCGCTGACGACAGCCTGAGGATCGACATATTGCTGCCACTGACGCAGACCCAGGCAATCCCTACCTGCAACACAAAAGGTAAGTTTGCCCCTGCAGGGCCGATCGCCATTAGGCAGGGCACTCACCTCCGGGTCTCGTCTCTTTGTGTCGCCGTCCTCGCCGTGCTGCCGTTCCGGACGTCCTTAGCGACAGTGTGCCTGCTGGAGCTAGCTGCACTCCGGCAATGTCCTGGATCTTTTCCCCGCACCAGGGGAATATGGCCGTTTAGTGGACCGGTGGCGGGCCATGAGGTGAATCGCTCTTGTGGGGTTGTGCGTGTGTGGGCTAACCTGCTGCTCTGGACTGCCCACAGAATTATTTTTTTGGGGTCCCTGCCTTGCATCAGGCAGAGAGTCCCATCTGGGATGCCATTGTGGGGAACAGCCCGGACACAGACAGGTAGACATGTTGATTTCACCCAACACACGTTTATTTACACTATTTACATCCATCGAAGTGCACATACCCAGTGCCGTAGCACCAATCACCCCTCAAGTCCTTGGCCACAACACAATGCTTTCTCCAAGTCTCTGGTCCACCTCCACTCCTCTTCACCAAGCTTCGTCCTCTTCCACCCGACTCTTGCCCATGACTGGAGGGAGGCGGCCCCTTTTATACACCCCGGATGGACTCCAGGTGCATCCTAAGGGCTTCTGTAGCCACACCCCTGTGTGGCGGAAGCTCTGTCGGTGTATCCGGAAGTCCTCCGGGTGTCCCCAATACTCTTCCCACCAGCACTTCCGGGTGTGGCGGAAGTACTGAGGTCCAGGGCTCCCAAGGCATTGGGGCGCCCCCTGGCGGTGACCACGGGCCCCTACAGGGTTGAGCTTCCAAGCTCTGTACCCGTGGCCCCCACAGCAACCAGGGAGGACACCCCCTCGTGTTCTGGAGGAGGCACAAGCCCTCCTCCGGTCCTCCTGGGCATCCCGGCCGGGCATAAGCCCCCACCGGGTACCACAACATATAAATTTCCCTTCCACCTTTTCATCTTTATCTTTTTAACATTAATTCTTATACTATAGTGTAATACTACAGTGTCAATCCATAGTTTATAGTCTTGGCTAACGGTCCATGGTAATAGTATAGTTAGTAGTATAAAGTCAGGTTATAAATGATTTGTTTCACAAGTGGAAATTACCAAAACAAAAAGAAACAAAACTGTGCATAGTGTGTCAAAATAAAAACACTAAAATATATCATCATTCAAACAGAATCCAGTATCTATAGTTTCAATGCTATTTACAGGATCAAGATTATTCACATTTAATTCATCCTTGTTTTTCTGCAGCTATCATGGCTCTCCTGTTTGATCTAAAGGCTTTAGTGGATATGATGTCTATTGGTACTTTATTTGCCTACACTTTGGTGGCTCTTTGTGTTTTAATACTCAGGTAAGTAACTTTTAGCTTGCTCAATGCCCTACCTGCCGAACTAGTGTGGAAAATGAGACGCATGGTTCTCTTGTTTGCATCTCCTACTTATGTTCTCAGATTTGGGCTAAGAAAGAGCAGCACACAATTTAAATTCTAGATATAGTTCATTTAAAGAAATCTGTGTGTGAGTGTGTGTGCGTATGTGTCCGTCCTGCGGTGGGCTGGTGCCCTGCCCGGGATTGGTTCCTGCCTTACGCCCTGTGTTGGCTGGCATAGGCTCCAGCAGACCCCCGTGACCCTATCTATCTATCTAGTTCATATTAACTTCTTGAATCCAACTGCCACAAGGTTTGATTGGCACAGGGACACCAAGGACACAGGTTTTACCAAGGTTTCCTTGAATTGAGAGAAGGCCCTTTGGGGTCAAAAGCCCATGCTGTTGATTAGAGAGCCCTTCTTGAAAATAAAACTGTAAACAGAAGTGAAAGGGGTGGTCTGTGATTATTCCTGCAAGCCATTACTGTTCTGTCATGCAAGTCGGACAGACAAGAGGTTATGTAAAAGACTAGGAGATGGGAAAATGCTGAAACAAAGTTTAAAGACAGGCTAGGGTCAAGAACGGGAAATTTGAAAATAATCAGGAAACCAAACCAATTCAAATCTACGTCAAAATAATGTGTAAGCATTTCTTGCCAAATAATCAAAGAAAACTCTCAAAGCCAATATTGTATCCGCAATGTATCCACTTACAAATCATAAACAGGAAAATAATGATCAGGGGAAAGACCTTTTGAATTAAAGACTCTTGACCAATGAATATGGTGGTGGTATCAGGTCTTCAACTCAAAATTACCCATGATGCTTTAGTTTCCTGTTTATGAGTTCTACATTTTGCATTATGCACATTTTGAGCAAATGACTGGATAACTAACATTTGGTTTATACGACACTGGGGACAGTGAGTTTTTTATTTTTTTTTATCAGTTTTTCACATCATTTGACATTGTTCAGCATTAGACACTATTGAGTCCAGTTCTATCACAAACTTTATATCCTTTCTCCAAAAAACAAACTTTTCTTGGTCGTCAGTACAAACTACACGGGGTAGGTAACATAAAAAAAATATCATTTTTGGGTTGAGTATTCCTTTAAACAGAAGGCAATCCTATTTTCAAACGTTAGAGAAAAGAAGGTGTTTTAAAACTAGAAAATACAAAGAAATGATCAACAAGGAGTTCACAGGCTTTTATCCAATCTTGGGTAAATTAGAAGGAAAAAGGGTGACAATTAAATAGTTGCATCAATTATGTCATTGCTGCAACATTCTGTTGAAATGTTACCTAGGTAAGTAACAAGGCCAAATCCACAACATAGCCTCAGCTGTTGTTCAAACAAAATGGCATCAAAAGAAAATGTAAAAAATGAACTTTTTTATAAAGCCTTCGCAGAAATGGACAGAGAAGACATCCAGAAGACCATGATTACTTTATTTACGTCATTACGTCAAAATTACGTCATTACGTCTTTATTACTTTATTACGTCAGTCATTTTCTAACCTGCTTAGGCCTGAACACGGTTGCGGGGGTCTCCTGGAGCCTATCCCAGCTAGTATAGGGCACAAGGCAGGAACAAACCCTGGACAGGGCGCTAGTTCATCGCAGAGTGAATACCCACCCACCAACTACACTCTAAGACCAATTCAGGATTGCCAATTCACCTAACCTGCATGTCTTTGGACTGTGGGAGGAAACTAGAGCATCTGGAGGAAATCCACGCAGACACAAGGAGAACATGCAGACTCCACGCAGAGAAGAGACAGGTTGTGAACCCTGGTCTCCTTACTGCGAGGCAGCAGCACTACAACTGCACCACCGTGCCACCTGACTTTTTAAAAGTGAACAAAAAGATTTACAAATGAATTAAATTATAGCAGTGCTGATCAACATGCAACACGTTTCCACTTTCTGGCACCATGATTAGTGAGTGTAAAGATCTCAAAACTTGTGTCTTCTTCAGCTGAAACAATCTCAGACTACATTGGTCAGAACACTTGCATCCCTAACAGACGTTAAGCACCTCAACTAAACTACCTTTATTTAATGCAACATTAGTGGGAACTTCAGACATTTCAAGCTTGAGTTCAAGGTAATTTGTGATGATTTGACAGATATATTGCATTAGAGGAGCATGTGGTTTTTATCTCCGTTCATTAATATTATGCTGATGTTATTTAATTAAATAAAGAGCAAATGTTTCTTCTACATTGCAGTGAAAGGTAATGCAGTATGACACTTGTTTTGTTACTATTCCCTTTCACCTATTATACTCATCTTAATTTGTAAGTGGTGGCTCTGAGGCTAGGGATCTTCACTGGCAATCGGAAGGTTGCCGGTTTGAATCCCATAAATGCCAACAGGGACTCTGCTCTGTTGGGCCCTTGAGCAAGGCCCTTAACCTGCAATTGCTGAGCGCTTTGAGTAGTGAGAAAAGCGCTCTATAAATGCAAAGAATTATTATTAAATCTAGTAAATGAAAGTAAAATGTCATTTTTGTAATTCCTGAGGTTAACTTGTATAATACTAAAAGTTTATCTATGGGTCTAACAAACTGCAATGTGAATTGTGAAGTGTGTGAAATGCAGTTGCTGGATAATTAAAAGCATTGAGAATTTATAAAAATGACAGGGGACCATTCAGTCTATTATCGTAACAAATCTCAGTGTAGGGTCCAAGTTGTTTGAGTGACCATCTGTTAAGAAAAAATTCCTCACTCCAGAATAAACTGGAATTATTTCTAACATTTAATTTGAGTAGGGACAGCATGACCATGGAGCTTTTCTTCTCTAAGTATTAAAAGTGCTTTTTTAGATATAATGTTTACCTTCAAAATAAATATAACATTTGAGTACATTAAGATTACTGAGGTGCTACAATACTCTTCTCTACATTTTATTTGTTTCATTCATGCAGGTATCGAAGGGACCCTACTGTGGACATTTTAGAGGACAAGACATTAACTGGAGCATCTAAGCTTTCCTTCCTAACACCTCCTCAACACCCAACTTCAAAAAGCTCCAGACTTGTGACTTGTATCACAGGGTTCACAGGTGAATATGAAATATTTCCATATTATACTTTATATTATAAGTGAAATGTTTATAAAACAGAAAGAAACCAATATAAAAGTGACTATAGTTAATCCAATTTAGAAATAGTCTGATGGCTGTGATATCAGAATTATAATATTATTAGTCACTGAAACATTATGAATAATTCTGATAGTTTCTGATTCCTTTTATTCCCTTTTGGCAGTGTTATAACCAACATTTTCTGTTTTTCAGTGGTCCTGGTTATTGCCTTGAGTGTGCTTCTTACTAAAGGAATCAATTACTTACTGGAGAAACAAGCCTGGACCATTGCCTGTGTTACTATTTTACTTTTTCTTTTAATTGTTGGAATCATTGTCATCTGGAGACAACCACAAAGCCAAAAAAGAGCAGCATTCATGGTGATTTGCTATTTTTTACTTACACTTTATCTCTGAAAAATCTGTTTGCGAAGCCTGTTTTAGATTTTCTATTAAAAAAGTATCATCTACAAGGTGTGATTCAATAATATGGTGAATGTTTAAATGAAAAAAAAAAACATATATATCACAGTAAAAGAATACATTCCCATTAATCCTCCTCAAAATACTCCCCCTTGCTTCTTGCCACTTTCTGAAGCAGTTCTGGAAGTTCTCTTACATGAGTGTCTTTAGTTGCACTCTCGTGGCTGCCTTGATGTCCTGAATCGATTCAAAACGTTTATCTTTCATGGTCATTTTGACTTTGGGGAAGAGCCAGAAGTCACACAGTGCGAGTTCCGGTGAATAAGGTGCAGGAGGACACACTGTAATGTTTTTATTTGATAGAAATTGCCATACCAGATGTAATGTGTGACATGAACTGTTGTCATGATGGAGGATGAAACTGTTTGCCCATTTCTCAGGTCGGTTTCTAGGCGCATCGTTTTTTAAACGCTCTAATAGGCTGTTATAATATTGAGTTCACCATAGCATTCCTTGGTACAAACTCATTTAGGTCAAAAAATGCAATCATCCTTGCCTTGATGTTGGATCTTGATTGATGCACAGGACATCAAGGCAGCCACGAAAGCGCAAATAAAGGCACTCACGAAAGAATGACTTCCAGAACTGCTTCAGAAAGTGGAAAGAGTGATGGGATAAGTGTGTTTGAAACGAATATTTTGAGGGGGATTAAGGGCAATGTTTCTTGTGACACTAGAGGGTGCTGTCGCTCCTCAAACCCGATAGACAAATGCCCAAGACACGAGGTAAAAGCACCAAAAGGATTTTTTTATTCCTTCTCTTCTAATAGTGATGCCTTGAAGCACATTTGCCACCATATAAAAACACTAATAAACACACAATAAATCTCCTCCTCTCTTCCCAGCATTTCTGTCACACTCCCTCCCAACTCCGGCTCTCTTGCTGGGTCTCCGCCAGACCTCTATATAGTCCTTGACCAGAAAGTGCTTCTCCTCTTCTGTTCACGTGACTTGTCAGCACTTCTGGGTCAGATGGAGGATCACATTTTTCTTCAGCCCAGAAGTACTTCTGTCTTTATGACTTGGGAGTACTTCTGGGCTATATTGGAAACCGAAATCCCCTTGACTTTTGACAGCTCCTCGTGGTGGCACCCAAGGCACCCAGCAGGGCTGTGTATCCAAACTCCATGTCCCATCACACCCTGCGGGAATCCAGGGTACCACTGCACTCCATGGAAGCTGCCATCTAGCGTCTTGGGGGAAGCAGTGTTGGCAAGTCGCTGCCTTCCCCGATTCTTCTATTCCAGGGGCATCCCGGCCGGGTTGAGCTGCCAGCTGTCCATCGCAGTCTTTTACTGTAATCATTTTTTTTTATTTTAACATTCACCAGATGTAGAATAAACACAAACAAGTTAAGAGAGCTTGAAATTCGTCATATTCACAATGAATAAAACAAACCTGAATAAAGCATTAGTTAAGTGAGTATTCAAGCCAGGATCTGAATTATACTGCATTGTCGAAGGAAAAAAACTTTCTTTTGGTAAGCCTTCCTTTATATACAAACAGAGTATATAATCATATTGGACTTGAAGATAAATCCTGTCAGTCAGAAACTTATTTAAAGCAAAGCCGATATGAGCGATGGTTTCTTAAGGAGGGTGCAGGTCTTCACTTATACGTATATATTTTCATGCTGTGGAGAGACCGTGGGTAGCTTTCTGAGCTAACATTTAAGGAGTTGCAATGGGAATGATTGTAACCTCACTGAAACAAAGAATGGGTCATATTAGATTTTAGGTTTGGTGAATGGGCAAAGATATTAAATAAGCCCACCCTACCTAATTAAACTGCTCAATGGTGACTTTAAAACATCAGATGCACTGATAAAGGACTGAGCACTCAACACTTTCACTACTGAAAATCACACCAACTGCTGAAATAAAAAGAGAGCCCTTGCAACATTCAACTATTGACAAAGATGTGCACTTGCATCCTCAGGCATCCTGGTAATATTGTGGACTCACAGCTCTTGCCTGCCATTTTGATTACAGCCCCCAAAAACACTGCTAGTATATCTGGTTTCTGTAAATTCAGTTGTGTTTATGTGACCTACAACAAAGCAGTGCTCCATTCAGTACTGGCCAGTCCTGTTGGCACAAATGTTGTCTTCCCACAGCCCTGAAATTGATTAGCCAGTGTGGAAAAGGGATCAATAGATGGATAAGCATTACATTATGGCATTTTAGAAAAATCGATGAAAACTAACAATACAAAAAAAATGTTAGTACTGAGTTGGTCCTCTCAGTCGCTTAATTTTTAGTAGAGTAGTAGGAATACATTGGTAAGGAGACGAAAATCCAAGCTAAGTAGAAGAAAGTACTAAATGCATGTGATTTGAATCTAACCATGGCTTTACAATGAAAATAATAAGAAAATGCAATGTGACAAGTTAATTTTTCTGTCGCTGTAATGCAAACTAATCCCCTAATCTTCCAGGTTCCCTGTTTGCCCCTTCTTCCCATCGTGAGCTGTTTTGTGAATGTGTACCTCATGGTGCAGCTAGGTCCTGATACTTGGATTCGCTACGCTGTCTGGATGGGAATAGGTGAGGATTCTGGCACATTTCTTGGCTTATATTAATGCTTTCAGTTCAACAAATTAAGAGTCCAAACATTTTGTAAGCACCTCTCAATTTTTCTTCCTTTTCATCATTTCTCACTTTTATGTGGGGTCGCTGTGATTAATCAGCCTTCTCCAAACAGCTTGGTGCTGCTAACCCTAACCCTAACCCTCACAAGTCAAGCCCTTTTCCTTCAGGTTTTCTTTCATGTTTTTCATCCACCTACACTTCAACCTCCCTTACTTTCTTTTCCCCTGTGCTTCCACTCCTATCGCTTTTTTGCCCCCATATTCATTGTCACCTCTCGTTACATGTCCATATTATTTCAGTCTACTTTCCTGTACTTTCTACAATATCTCTACTACTTTTGTTGTACCTCTCATTGTCTCATTTCTCATTAATACTCTTAATGAGCACTTAAAAAAAAGTTTCACGTGATTAAATTCCATGGGGAGGCTGGCTTACTAAAAACTATATGCAAACGTGCAACAATTAAGAATATACGCTCACTGGCCACTTTATTAGGTAAACCTTAATAGTACCGGGTTGGACGCCCCTTACCTTCAGAACTTCTGTACTTCTTCATTGCATAAATTCAACAAGGTGCTGGAAGCATTCCTCAAGGATTTTGGTCCATATTGACATGACAGCATCACACAGTTGCTGCAGATTTGTTGGCTGCACATCCATGATGTGAATGTCCTGTTCCACAACATACAATCTGGTGACTGTGAAGGCCATTTGAATACAGTGAACTAACTGTCATGTTGAAGAAACTAGTTTGAAACGATTTTTAGCTTTGTGACATGGCACGTTATCCTGCTGGAAGTACCCAATGGGTACACTACGGTCATAAAGGGTTGGACTTGGTCAGCAACAATACTCAGGTAGGCCGTAGCATTTAAACAATGCACATTTGGTACTAAAGGGCACAAAGTGTGCCAATAAAATATCCCCCACACCATTGCACCACCACCACCACCAGCCTGAACTGTTGATGCAGGGCAGGATGGATCCATGCTTTCATGTTTTTGACACCAAATTATGACCCTACCATCGGAATGTCACAGCAGAAATCGAGACTCGACCTATCAATGTTTTCCCAATCTTCTGTTGTCCAATTAGCTTTCTTTCCCATTCTGATGTTCGGTTTGAACTTCAGCAGGTTCATTTTGGCAATGTCTACATGCCTAAATGCATTGAGTTGCTGCCATGTGATTGGCTGATTAGATATTTGTGTTAACAAGCAGTTGAACAGGTGTATCTAATAAAATGGCAGGTGAGTGCAGTAGGTACAGTAGGTGTCAATTACTCTATATTTGTTATATCTGTCAAAACATATTTGATTATTGCTTTATTTTGCATTTATAAGGATTAGCTAATAGTTGGCCAGCAAGGCTAGGAAACTGATACTTGTTCATTATGGCAGGCTGTTTTAACATTTAATCTGTTTTACATGATATCAGCAGTTACAATCACACTTTTGAATCTTAATTTCAAAAAAGAGAGCTTAAATGTTTCCATAGTATGGCAGGTCACTTTAACATTTAATCCATTTGTCTTTTTATGAAATTTGATATCGAGTTTTTGAAATTTGATATTGAGCTTTTGAAATTTGATATCAAATTTCAAAAGCTTGATATCAAATTTTATAAGTCCAATATCAAATTTCAAAATGCTGATATCAAATTTAAAACTAATGATATCAAAGTCTTGCAAACACATATCAAATTAAACGGATTAAATGTTAAAACGGCTTGCCATAGTTCATAAGCTATTAACAAATTATTCCATATTTAAGAATTACAAACTAATTATGCAACACAGCATAACATGACATAACATTACATGATGTAATACAACAAAATATAACCTTCTTAAAACTATTAGACAGAGATACTTTGTCTAAATGTCTAAATTCACTAATGGAGCCTTTTCACCAGTGTAATAAATCATTTTATATAATTATTAAATGCTATGATTCTGTTATTTGCTATAAATGAGGTTATATTTTTTCCAATTCAGCCTAAGTAAGTTTGCATTTCTATCAACATTATACTTTTGAACTTGAATGGCTTAACATTTGGAAATCATCATTGCACCATAATCCAGTATTTCTAAAATCTTATACTATTTCTCCACAGGACTGGTCATTTATTTTGGTTATGGAGTTTTTCACAGTGAGCAGAGAAAACGAATGCCCAGGACCCCAGACCAACTCAACGTGGAGACAATCAAAATAGATGAAGGTATTGTAAAAGAAAAAGAACCATGAACTCCTGTTTCACCAGGGATCCGGTCATCTAGGGGCACTTAGGTACAATCAAAGGAGGAATGCACAGACCCTGCAGATCTGATATTCATCACATGTGATTTGATGACTTTTGGGATTCCAAACGAGAGGGCTGGCAGAAGTAAGCATTTTAAAGCAGTTGTATTGCAATGAAATATCACAGCCTCTCCTCTTCTATGGCACTGTAGAATGTATATTTGCAAATGATATCTTTATCATTATAGAAGCATGCCACCTTTTATTTAGAGTTCACCATTACATGCACTGCCATAACATTCAGCACGTGCAACATTTCAAGTCAAGTCTAGAAGAAATTTGGCACATTTAAAATTAAGGCTATAAACAGCCAAGACTACCCAAAATGCTGTGTTTTTAATTACATTTAACATCCATTTCAGGGTTGGTTTTTACCTGTGCTCAATGCTGACAATTTGAGCTTTGACCCCTCCTTTACTAAATGGGTTTAAAAATGGATCAATTGATAGATATTTTAGATATTTAAATGATCCTGTTTAGGAATGTCCAGTGTGAAAAGGGTGCCAGGGCATGGTCACTAAAGGGCTGGCAAAGGAAGAGTTAAACTCTTCAGGATACCCTCCAAGACTGAGACTGGCAGCAGGAATAGTGCCACAGATTCCAAAGTGACTCTCCTTCTTTCTTTGTTCTGGGTGTACTCTGTAGGACTTCAAATTTCTCAGTGCCAGTCAAATGGTCCTCTGAAACTGTTTACAATAGTGAAGGCATTATTGGAGTATTAGGAGAAAAAAATACAGTATATATAAGACGTCTATACAGTTTGTTGTTTGGTTTTGAGAATGTTAGAATAAGGTTCAATCAAAAGGATTAGGACTGACTCAGCAGCACCATAGCATGTTGCAACTTGTTGCAATACTGTATGTTTAGTTATTACGATCACGCCAGAAAGAGACAGTGAGCTGGAAAATTCTCAAAGATTCTGCGATGAAAAACACCAGGATGGTGTTATTCTAAATTTGTATTTATGTTATCATTTATGTGTCTTTTTACTGTTTGGACTGTTTTTCTCTCCTTGTGATGGTGAAATCTTTGACCTCTTTGTCATGTTCTGTTTGGCACTGTGTTGTCGATAGAAATGATGTTCTAGTGCCAGGAGCAGTAGTGGTCATGGGCATTACGACGTGTGACATGATTAGGCTTACCTGTAAAAAATTGCTGCCTTGTTTACCTTTCATCCACGTACTGGATTGAAAATAACACTTCTTGGTTTTTGTGGATTTTTAAATTAGGAATCAGAGAAAAGACATATATTACTGAGAAAATACTTTGACTTAATATGCGATATTGCTTTTTCCAAATTTCATTTTGTTCATTTATTGATGCCTGCCTTTTTGTCTCTCCAATTCAATCTGTGTTTATTTCAATGTCCATCTAATTAAACAGCTTTTTGGCTGTACTTTTCCATCAGTCCTAACACAGGACATGGAAGGCGCAAAAACAGGATTGAAAAACGAGGAGTCAGAAGTCAGGAGGGAATCCGCGATCCAAAATCATTAAACCGGCTTTACCAAAAATGTCCTTTTGTCCCTAACTCGCACTAATATAGCTTTTGTCTTTTTTCTTTTAAGTAAAACCATGCCATTGACTTAAATAAGATGACACAATCACGTTTTACGTGGTGATGACCCTTGGCTACATCACTACCAACAACCGTTGATTCTAAATACATTATAGCTGGGGCCTTCAAACAAAAACTGCAATATAGTGGCGACTGTGGCAAACACCCTTTTAAGATATTCCCCATCATGACATCAAAATTTGATAAAATGACAAACAATAATAAAAATACATTATAGGAATGAGCCATATTAATTTAACAGAGGAGTCCAAACTCAGATTCACAGCTGTCATAAAGTATATTTCTTTAATTTTTTTGGTTTTAATGCATTTTTCTTTATTGTAGTTTGAATTTATGGTGATGTTTTGAAATGTTTAGATTCTAAATATATTGTTATTTTAAGGATATACAGTGATTTTAAAGTAGCTGATTTTGTTTTTTTTTTGTCCTATTTTTATTTATTGCAACGCCATCTTAGGTGCCATTCTTTTAAGCATGTACTGGGAATGACCATGTGACCACAATCTTCACAGTGAATGACATCATTATAATACCTATGGGTATAAATATGGTGGCGATCACCGTGTCCAGTATCCCTTGGTGGATATTGTGATCAAAAAAAAAAATTCTTAGCAGTAGCTTTAAAAGCAAAGTTTGAGGATTTGTCTCTGGCATCAATCTCTCTTTTGTCTATAACCTCGAATTTATTTTTGCACCATTTCACTGAGATGCTTTGGTATTATCTTGATCGTCTGGATATTGACATTTACGTGTCCCAGACTGAGCATTTCCTGGTTACTTTTCCCTAATGCTCACAATAATTTCTGAGCTTCTTACTCTGCCCTCTGCATTTGTTGAATCACCTAAAGCCAAGTTTATGTCCAGTGGTCCACAAGCTGACAGTCATCAGGGTAAAGTTAAATGCACATAAGCATTTATTTGTAACAATCAAGGCAGCTGGTCGTCTACAGAACACTGTCTAACTTTCTTGCAGATGGTAACAACTTTTGCTTCAGTTTCACATATTCCTGTCCCTGATGTGTTTGCCTCTCACCATTTCTCTCTCTCTGTCTGTGACATGCAACACTTCTTTAACATCCGTCTCTCTCCAGTGCAGCTGATATCAAGTCACTGTGCAGGTCTCTCTTCTAAACTCACTTTTGATGTCAGTCTGGAGAGCTCACATTTGGTTAAGCCAGTCTTTTACCTCAATGCCTTCAGTGATGCACACATCATGGCTGACAAGCTGCCTGCTGTTTAATCAAAGTTCTTGATTTTATACCTGGCTAAAATCTGGTACTTACAAACACAAATCCAGCAAAACTGGATTTCAGTCTTAGGATTTTTCACATTAATGCCTTTTGTAAAATTAAATTTGGGAAATGTCATGTAGACTTATGCTAACAAGTGACTATTAGTCTCAAGTGTTTAGATTTGACTTGAGCAAAGTGATCCTTGGTCCAACGCACTTTAAGTACCACTGATCCACAGAAAGACATGAATCTCCAGTTGATCTGTATCCTACCCACATCACGCCAGATGTGCCTTTTGCTGTATTGTCAGCTACAGTTGTGTAGATGAAATTCACTAAATTGATGTGTCTGCTTTCAATTTAAATATTCTCCATGAATAGACGTACAAATGAGTATGGCAGATGGAGAAATTCGGTGACAGAACCATTTATGAGAAATTCTTAAATGAAAACAGAGCCTTTGCAAGGGCGTTGTCATGATACAGTAGAAGCCCCTAATTTTGTTGTTTGGTAAAATGTGTCCTTATACACAGTAAATGGTCATTAAATCTCTAAAACTAAAAGTGTTTTGACACTGGCTACAGATTAACGAGTGTTTCATGAGCTTCATCTGTTGCAAGGAGTTCTTATTGTGAAGCTCCAGTCAGTCCTTAACATTTATGAAAACCCATTTTATGCTAAAAACTACTTTATTACATTTTACTATTACTATTTTATTAACTTTTGAATATGCAACATGTTTCCTATAGGTGATTGTTCATTATTAGACTAAAACAGCTTATATATGTATGTTCAATGCATTATTCTTACTTGATGAGTTGACACACATTTGTTTTTTGTATTAATGACTATCTTACCTTTATTTTATCTGCCATTTCTCTGCCTTCTCCTTATCTAAGACTGGGCTATTTCTAGGGAATAAAATAGGGTTGGGTCTCATCACTGCTGATATCCGTAATGCTGTTTACTAAAGCAGAGGTGACTTTGAACTCTGGTTAGTAAAGTGAAGACTATTGTGTATCACTGTTAAAATATATTGCACATTTTAATATGCCCAGAAGTGGCAAGAACGTGAATGAATGTGTTACATTTAAGATTTTTCTTTTACACTTGGTATTGTTCATTCTTATTTGTTAATTAATTTTATACTCTTTTAAATTACTGAACATTAGAACAGAATTAAGTTATCTCATTCTAAACAAATAACACAGCTTAGGCTGGATGGCGGCAGTGATTAACGCTGAAGCCTCACAGCTTCCAGGAGCTGGGCTCAGTTCTCAGCCTAGACACAGTGAGCAACTCCAAATGAATTCTAGGCCTCCCGTGTCCCATAAATGTGCACATTGACCTGCTGGGAATACATGCAGGTGTGTTCATGACTGTGCCTTGTTATACAGAGTGCTACCTAATGCTGCTTGCATAGGCTCCAGCTCCCTGCAACACTTCAATAGGAAACAGGTAGGTTGTATGGAAATACTGTTGGAAAGTATACCAGGGTACAGATGGTTTCCTGAAGTGATTTTAATGTGTGCCTTTTTCTTGGTAAACATAATTGTCTCAAACATGCATAATTCAACTGAGTGCCCTGGGAGCTGGAGACCATCTTGGCAACACCAGACATAAGGCAGGAATCAGCTCTGGACAGGGTGCAGTCCGTAGCAAGGCTCATTCACGCACACGAGGTCAAATTGGAAGCACCAATCAGTTTTTACTGTATCTCACACTAAGAAAACATTTCCGTTATAGCTCTCTATGTAAGTAATGCTCGCTTATCCATGTTTTGGGACTGTTCTCCTCTCACTTTGATTTGGTTCTTTGTCTCCAATTCTCTTTCTAAGATTTAGTTTTCCAGTTATTCTTTTCATTCTTATATTTTCCTGTTCCTGGCTCTGTGTTATTTCTTTTACTTATATAGCTGGACTCTTCTTATAACGCACTAGAGGGGCAAAAAAATAGCTTTAACTTTCTGGTGGACACCTCTCAATTCTCTTCTGCCTAACCTCTGGAAAATCTTTTTTTTACAATTTTGTTCTTTTGAACTCTCTGCGTTCTTGATCACCAGGTTGTGCAGTGTCACTAATGACGAGTGGTCAGCTGAGGATGGACTGGGTGGCTATAGTCTGGTGACTTTTACGTAATGTTGCTGTTGGGGTCTTTGCATGGCTATGTCCTCTTAGAGCTATCAAGGCATATCTCCTCTTTTATCCTGTTTTATCATTCATGAAAAAACCCTCAATTTAACCTGCACATTTTCAGGCTTATGGGAGGATATACCAAAAGGAGAGTCCACCAGACACAGGGGGCTTATGCCAACAGCTATTTGCAGGTTTCAAACCCGGGACACTGGATCTGTGAGGCAACAAAGCTACCCGCTGTGCCACCTTCTTTTCTGGGTATCTCTTTTTACTTGACAAAACAGAATACTTTGCTTTTTAAAATATTTCAACACTGAAAACACATTTTCAGTAGTGAAGGAGTTATAAACCTGCACACAATGTGTGGATATAAAAACAACTGCCAAGCAGTATTTGGAGTGTAGAATATGACATTTGTTTATTATCCTTAATACAATCTGAATGAGTATTAAAATGAGACAGTGATAACTAAGAAGAAAAGAATATGAAAACTGTATGTTTTACACTTCAACCAAATTGTTACATTTTCTATGAGACTACTATTTTTTAAAATTATTACTGGAATATAATGTACATATTTAAACAAAAAAAAACAGCAGGATTTTATAGTACAGGTACATTCTATTTTTAAACTACACTAAGAATGAAAAAGATGGCATTATTTTCTCCATGAATTTTGAAATGAAGGGTCTTCTACGAACACAGTATCTTTGGGTGTGTGTCGTTGCGCTGCTGCATCTTAACATAATTTCATAAAATGTTTGTCCCATATGCTATTCATTTGGTTTTGATATAATTATAAGTTAATAAAATACCTTAGCAATTAAACTGACTTATGATGTTTATGTTTCTGTGATGGTTTTGTTTAACTTACGCCATATTACGCTATGCATGTGCATCTGAGAATCACCTTCTGGGCTCATCAGAGATATGCAGTTCCACTCTGAGGATGAGGAGGGGTGCTGTCACTAACATTATCATCTCCTACTACCTCCTTAGCTCTGAGAAGACGCTCAGTTAGGGCAACTGACTCCACCCCTTTTGGGACAAATTCTGTAAAGACAGACATCCCCAGAAAGAGGCGTCTCACTTTGGTTGATAGGCTGATCCTATTAAATTCCGATATTCCATTTTAAGCAAAATAAATTCTTTCACCAGGATAGATTTACCCGATCTATGTAGAATAATTTCTCAACTGAATTCTCCCACCTGCGTCCTTACGCTCCAAATCGTACCCTTACATCTTCAAATGAGTGTCTGCTTATAATTTTAAGAGCTAAACTTAAAAGAAGTGGTGAGGCAGCCTTCTGCTGTTATGCACCTAAAATCTGGAATAGCTTACTGATAAAAATGTGTCAGGCTAATATGGTGTCGGCTGGGAGGTCTCTTGGCCTTGAAACCCCTGCAGATTTTGTCTTTTTTTTGCTCTTTCTGTCTTCTTGGCCATCTGACCATACTTTATTCTATGTTACTTATATTGCCTAATCATATTTTTGTTTCATATAAACTTTTCTTTTTTCATCTTGTAAAGCACTTTGACCTACACCACTTGTATGAAAATGTGCTATATAAATAAATGTTGTTGCTGTTGTTTGGTAAGAGCCAGACCAGAAGACTAATCTCCTCCAAGCCAGACCCACTCATCTGAGCAGCAGTTATGAGTTAATTGAAAGCTATGGCTTGTGTTTCATTATTTGATGCCACTGTGCAGTATTTTGGTTTTCAGTCTTTATTTCTGTGAATTCAACTCGACTGCCTGGCTGCTGTTTTTTGGACCTGATCTTTATTTCCACCTGACCACACTCATAATGAACACTGCACGTAAATCAGTAATAAAGCATTGGGGATTTCTGCGCTATTGTGAAATAATCTGACTGCAACAAATTAGAAAGAATGTTAAAAAGTAAAATGTTGCTAATGAACTACATGCCCAAAAATTCCTCTTACCTGCTGTTTCAAAATTGCATTTGAACGACTTTGATCCTTAAGCTTTATTCTAGGGATCAAAAGGCTGAAGAATCTGGTGTTAAGAATTCATTAAAAAGGCATGTTTAATTTTATAATTAAGTAAAATCTTAATGAATGAGACAGGGTAGGAGTTTTCCATGTATACAGATCACATGGTTGTTTAAAAAATGCTGTAAATAAAACATAAAAGGCCTGTTACAATTTTTCAGAAATCAACGTGAGTTTGTTAAAGATAAGAATTACAATACAGTTTACCCGCAATTCCACCAGTTCCCTTTTACTTTCTGAGAAGTCAAAAGCTGCTATTTTTTCCTATTATCTTTAATCAGTTGATATAATTGTACTAAGTGTTCACACACTTTTAAGAATTTTAGGTTATAAGGTGCCATGGCACCTGACCAGACAGTTATTTTCCATCTTAACCTGTTGCTGACACATTCTTTATCACACTTGATCCCTGTGAACTTCAAACTATGCATCACACATCTTGGTAATTTTATCCCTTCTGCTTGTGAGCACCTAAATTTATTAGGTTTGCCAGGCATGATAACATCTTGGTAATTTTACAGCCTTTGGTTGGTCAATCAAGTGATATGTTAGATTGCACAGTGCATGGCTTCCACCCTCGGGAAATCACTTTGCTTGCCAGTGCAACATCTTTAAAAAATTGCCTCTGAAGTGTTTCAGAATAATATGCCTGTGGAAAATGTAATATATAAAGTCTATTTGCTTGAAACATTGACATTATTTTGTGCATAGACTTAAAAGTTAATGCACATGAAAATGTTGGTGCTGAAAGTTGATGGATAGCCACGTACACCTTAATTAATATCAACAAGTGGAACATGTACTAGTATTAGTATTAGTCACAGTATTGAAATTGTTATGAATACAGAGTACAATGAAATTCCTACTTCACGTCCAGCCAACATGCAACACATTACCACTCTCTGGCACTATGATAACAAATGTATCATATAATGCACCAATGATGACATGATGCAGATATGCAATCCAGTCCCTCAGAGCAATCTGATTCGTCAGGTTGGCTTTGGTATGATTGGTGAGTTTGGCACTGGCGACGTGACGAAAGAAGAAGTGCGAGTGTGAGATGCACAAGGAGGAGTAAAGGTGTATGAGGCATGCTGACAAAATCGCCTTCAAAGACAGCAAGTAGTGAGTAATCAAGCAAAATGACACCTTTTACTGGATAAATAAAAAGATTACAATATGCAAGCTTTCGAGGCAACTCTGGCCCCTTCTTCAGGCAAGATATAATTACTTGTAATTTTTAAAACTTTGGCATTACATGGACTGAGGGAGGGCGGCACGGTGGCGCAGTGGGTAGCGCTGCTGCCTCGCAGTTGGGAGATCTGGGGACCTGGGTTTGATTCCCGGGTCCTCCCTGCGTGGAGTTTGCATGTTCTCCCCGTGTCTGCATGGGTTTCCTCCGGGCGCTCCGGTTTCCTCCCACATTCCAAAGACATGCAGGTTAGGTGGATTGGCGATTCTAAATTGGCCCTAGTGTGTGCTTGGTGTGTGGGTGTGTTTGTGTGTGTCCTGCGGTGGGTTGGCACCCTGCCTGGGATTGGTCCCTGCCTTGTGCCCTGTGTTGGCTGGGATTGGCTCCAGCAGACCCCCGTGACCCTGTGTTTGGATTCAGCGGGTTGGGAAATGGATGGATGGATGGACTGAGGGATTAAATGCCTTTCCCAGAGACATCTGTGCTTAAGGCAGGATGGCCTAATTTCTGAATGAAACACCAATTTGCAAACACTCACACATTTTGCCAATTTAAAATAATCTCACCTTGACATCAGGGTTAGAAAGATAACACACTAAAATAACAAAATACACTAAAGTAGCAAAACCACAATCACTGGTTAAGTAAACATAGTGATTTTAAAAATATAAATTAACATATTTATACATATGTGAACAGGCCAATGCACATATTCAAACATACTCACCTATGTATTCTCGGAATCCTGTTCCTTTATTACATTGAAAATCACCTCTGGATGGGAAACTTAAATATTTTGGGCCCACTCTTAGAATTCTGTCAATGGCCGGGTCTTGGGTCTTTGAAGTGACAACAGTGTGATCAGAAAATATTACAAAACATAATATGTTAATTACTAGAATTGGCTCTGCAATTTCTGAAAGATCAAGTGATTGATACCAAGATATTAATTTGTTGAAAAAAAAAAAAGATCAAAACAAGACCTTAAAGATTTTGTACTTTACCAGAAAGGATCACATAAAACTGATGGCTCTGGGTAAAAAGAAGTAAGAGATTAAAGTGGATTTAGCGCCATCTAATGTTATCAGCTATATAAGCAAAACTCCTAGAGCCAGATAATTAAACATAAAAGGCCTGTTACAATTTTTCAGAAATCAACGTGAGTTTGTTAAAGATAAGAATTACAATACAGTTTACCCGCAATTCCACCAGTTCCCTTTTACTTTCTGAGAAGTCAAAAGCTGCTATTTTTTCCTATTATCTTTAATCAGTTGATATAATTGTACTAAGTGTTCACACACTTTTAAGAATTTTAGGTTATAAGGTGCCATGGCACCTGACCAGACAGTTATTTTCCATCTTAACCTGTTGCTGACACATTCTTTATCACACTTGATCCCTGTGAACTTCAAACTATGCATCACACATCTTGGTAATTTTATCCCTTCTGCTTGTGAGCACCTAAATTTTCCATAGATAAATACAATATGACCACTAATTAACATAATTGTAAATGTCACGAGAAAATGAAAAGCCAAGAAATAGCTATTGAGTTAAAAAAATATTTAATTTTGTTATTGTGGCATAAATGTAACACTGAAAAAATATATTGCGTAGTGTTAAGTTTTAAATATTTTATTAACAAATATACAGAGTCTAACACAATAATATTGGAGCAAAGGCATCAATGACATTGTGTTCTATTTGCATAGTATTAATAATAGCTGCTCTTCGTAACTTGTTCCACATTTGATTAGATAAAACATCCAAATGAAGTTTACTTCCCTTAAAAAATTCAAAATAATAATACACCGTGTACCACTGGCTTTCAAAATCATAAAATCAAAAAGCAAAGCAGTGAAACTATAAAAATTAACATGCTATTATTATTGCCAAAAAGAGACTCAAAAATACTTTGTATTTTTGTGTGTAACTATTGAAAAACTGAAATCAAATAGTTGCTTTTCTGTTAATTTTTCCTTTAGATGATAAAATTGTACAAAACAAAGATATACAATGTAATATGTCTGAATTCAGAGGCTCTTTTAGTTTGTTAACCCCTTTAATAAACAAACATATACCTGTGAAGTTACATTTCCCAAAAATACCTGTTACCAGACAAAGACCCTCACTTACAACGTAGGACACTTCATTATAAAAAATAAAACTATAGTCTGAAAGTGCATTTGTGCATTTGAGTACACACCGCGGTCCTGCTTTTACTACACAAGTGCGTTGTGTTCTTAACTTCTGTTAGTTGCTGATGTCGTTTTATCTCCAATCTTCTGGTATGCCATCCAGTAAAATTAATGTTCATGCAGGCCAGAAATAGGCAGCAGAGTAGTTAGTGCTGCTGCCTCGTGGATTCAGCATTTTTTGGATGCAATCTTAGGCCTAGTCACTGTCTGCATGCATGGGCTTTGCACATTCTCCCTGTGTATGTGCTGAAACTTCTCCTGCTACTCCGCCACATCCCAAAAAATGTATATGTTAGGCTATTCAGTAACTCAAAATTGTCACTTGTGCGGGTGAGCGTGAGTGGGCTCTGTGGTGCAGATGCGCTCTATCTAGGGTTGTTTCCTGCCTACCTGCTTGATTCTGCTGGGATTGGCTCTGGCTTCCCTGACCCTTACTAGGATTAAACAGGTGTAAGGATTTTATTTTTATAAGCAAACTGGAAAATTTCATGCTAAAAGGAATGAAAATTAGACCAGACATTTTTAGGCTCTTTGCAACAAAACTACGTAGCTTCAGTGTTACACAAAAATACACAAGCCATGTACAATTAGGTTAAGAAGTTTAATCTCCAAATAAAGAGAACAACTAGACTTATTAAAGAAGGATGGTGGTCATCTGAATGGGCTTTCTGTAGCAAACTTGTTGAAACATGAATGAGAAGGAAGGCCAACTACATTCTGTTTTGCTTGTCTCATGGGCGTCAGTTGCAGTCTGCTGTTCACGTGTGTGCACACTTTGCTGCTCTACATCGTTTAATTCAGCACTCTTAACTGACATTCATCATCACAACATGTTGATTCTGATTGAACTTTTAAACTCAGTGAAAGTTTTAATGGCCTACCACTATCATGTATGTCAGGTTATCATCATCTGTCATGATGGAGTTTACACATGCTTGTGCATAGTACACATTAACAAATGTAATGAAGGTGTAACTAGGCGCACATTGGGAGACGTGAGAACAGAAGCGGATATATATGACATTTCTGATTTTAGGCAAAAGACAATATGGTTTATTAAGGACAAAATGGGACAATGGATCTAAGACAAAATGAGAATTTAAAGTAAAAACATAAAAACTAAAGATAAATCTGTAATAAATAATGATCAAATAATCTTTTGATACTTTGCTATGTCATCACTGATCCACAGGTCATAGAGATCCAAGACAAAATGCATTAAGGAAAAATACTATCTCCCAAAGCCACCTGTGGAAAATAAGCAAATCAAACCTTTAAATCTTAGCAGCACAGAAGTATTGTTGTATGGATAATAATGGCAAACGATTGTAATGCTAGGAGACAGGCTGACCTAACTGATTTTTAGTCAGCACATTTTAACTGATGAACTACTAAGATCAGGAGTGAGCAACGTCAGTTCTGAAGGGCCGCAGTGGCTGCAGGTGTTTGTTTCAACCCAGTTGCTTAATTAACAGATTTTATTTAACTTCATTGCTTGTTATTGTTTTAACTCAGCAATAGATTTTTCATTTCTAAGGATATCATCATCAAACAACTGGAACCACAAAATGGATGAGTAATTCTCAATCCTTCAGTTTTTTCTCTTCTTTTTTCCTTTTAAATATTTTATTAAACCAGGGCTGAAAATAGCAAATGCGTCTGTTTAAGGCAGAAATGAACAATTAAGGGTTCACAACCATGACAAGCAAAATCACTAAAATCAATCAAAAAATGTCACTTGAGCAATATGTGGTTTATCACCAATAATTGAATTCTCACTAAGCAACCGAAACCTGCAGCCCCTTTAAACCACAAGGAAAGTACAGATGTGCCACTAGAACTACTTAAGGTATGTTTACATTTTGGAGAACCACATGATGTACAAAGCGACATCTGGCAGGAGTTTGTCATCTTTATCACTGTGCAACTAAAAAGGTACAGTATGTGGCGGAGTCTAAAATTGCCCATGAAAGATCTAGACATTGCTAGACCAGGGCAGTGTGGAGAACGGTATGCTGAAAACATGTTAACGGCTTAAATAGAAGATAACAAAAAGCATAGATAGGACATGAAATGCTACTTCATTTAGTGGCAAAAAATTTGTTCAAAGCAACAAATCATACATGGGAGTCCTAATGAAGCACTTTTGAAATGGCCCCAGAGTTGGAAACACTGTAATTCAACATATATTTCTACTGAAGTAAAGAGAAAAACTTCAAGGAGCAACAATATTCAAAAATTAGAAAACTGAGTGAAAAACTGAGAGTTTCATATTTCTGAAGCAATATAAGAAAATCATGCCATTTGTAGTCAGTTTATTACAGAGACATTATTGAACCATGAGAAATGTTAGTTTGTGACTGTTGTAAAAGAATGATGTAAACCTTAGGAGAAAAGCACAGCAAATACTGAAGAGATTGGCGGAAAGAATTATGCA
Source organism: Erpetoichthys calabaricus (assembly GCF_900747795.2). Taxonomy (NCBI): domain Eukaryota; kingdom Metazoa; phylum Chordata; class Cladistia; order Polypteriformes; family Polypteridae; genus Erpetoichthys; species Erpetoichthys calabaricus. The sequence goes on along the minus strand of NC_041404.2, from coordinate 64,633,725 downwards.
ATGCAGCAAAATCACAAATTCATTAGACAATCCAAATGCAGTATATGACAGACATACTGTATATACTCGCAGATAAGTTCTTCTGCGGATAAGTGGGGATTTGATTTTACTGCATAATTTCCGGTATTTTATAATGTCGGTTGTATAAGTCGAATTCGGCAAACTCACACTATTGAACCAAGAAATTATGATATGCTAATGCCCACCTGAGAGAGTAACCACAGAGCACACTGCCTTTTTTTTCTCTGTATTGTGCCTACGTGACCACGCGGTAATACCCGAACTATTCCGAAGCGGTGTATGCACTGTTTTGTGTATCTCAAACCCTCATATACCTTTATTGTAAGAGCATCCCTTATCTACGATGGAGCATTCGATCAGAAGAAAATATGAAGCTGGTTTTAAATTAAAAGTCATTGAGGTGGCAAAAGAAATTGGTAACTGCGCTGCTGCAACAAAATTCGATGTGTGTGAGAAACTGGTGCGAGATTGGAGGAGGAAAGAAGATGCAAAAAAAAAAAAAAAATTATGGTACTTATAATTATGGTATATGTTACTTGATTACCAGAATAAGGTATGCCAACTAGGAACAGACAGAGGATTTATTAAATAATAGTTTACTAGATAGGAAGGGTAGATCAATCTGTTGATATCCTAGGCAAATATGTGACACTATGTGATGCAGTTGGACAACACTCAAAATGTTGAGAGCCAAAGACTCCCCAAACGTATGTCTGTCATATATAAAGACGAGATAAACAAACAGCTGCACATCTTATAAAGAAGTAAATGGCTGAAAGCATCAAAAACTGCGGTGACAGAAAAACGTGTAAAAACATAAATTTATCTTAAAGCTGACAGTGCAGTACGCCTCCTAAGAAAGCTGTAGTGTAAGGGGGGTAACTAATAAAAATATAAAGGAATTTATTTATTTATTTAATATATTAACAATGTACTGTATTAACACATTAATTCCAATAAGCTTTATGTGTTAAGCTTTATATGTTTTACATGTAGTTTTAAAACTGATGCTACATGGGCTCTTTGCAAGAAGTCTAAAAATGACTTGGCTTTTTTGAGAAATTATTCTTCTTTCCATTCCAGCTAGCTTGGCTCACTGCAAAATGCCAACTACAATGAGACAGATTTGTAATTCACCTATGGCATATATTATATACGTAATATTACATACACATACCCACAAAAAATATTTCCTTAATTATGTTCCATAATTTAATATTTTTGTGTAGTTCTTGCATTATCTACTGTAATTAATAAGTACAACAAATGTTGCTTTAATAACAAGTCATGCTGGGAAATCACATTATTTAGTATTTGTGGTAAGAGATTAAAAGAACATCATGAACATCTTTAATGTTATCGTTAATGCCAAACAATTTGGGGCTTACTTGAGGTATTGAGAGGCTTTTCTGCTTTATTTATATATTTCACAAATTCCAGTGCTATATAAATATATATACAGTTTATATATGTGATATATGTATTAACTCTGTTTCAGAATAATAAACCCCAGACATACACTATGAAACTAACACTTTTACAGTGATTTTGAGGTGTTAACCATAACCTTTGAAGATTCCAACTTGAGTAACTGGGAGTAGGTAACTACGCGAGTAGAGGAGAACACTTTTTGCTAGAGAGGTGGCAGTTGGCTGTAGCATCTCCATTGATCAACCTATACAGGAGTTCTTCCTTTTCACAGTGAAGCTTCTGCTTTGACATGGACTCCTTTTCTAAAGTCTGCTGCAGCAAGTGGTGTTCCTGTGTCAGTTTTCTGGAATCAAATAAAATTACATTAGTTGAAAACAGAGCAAAGAATGTTTAACAAGTGTTAACTTGAACCACATGTAACGCTAGGTTTAATCAACATACTTTATGCACTCCTACATACAACTGAGACAAATCATGCATGACTCTCGCAATTCTTTTTAAAAAGTTTATTCACTTTATTTGAGAGTCCAGAAGAGGAAGCCCAATACACAATATCATGAACCTCCATTCCTCCAAAGGTTATATTTGAATAGTGCTTAATTATTGCTTTTTTTCATTAGGAGTACTCAATTCTTCCCTTTCCACAAATAAAGAGTATAAGCGTGCTTATTTTATGATGTGTTCTGTGGCTTTGTATACTCTCTCAGCTCAGTTCCACTCACTTTTCCTACTGAGGCTTGTGGTGGTAAGAGACTAAGTAAGAAACACGGGGTTTATAACATCTGGGAAGGAGACGCTCTGGGGCCAGCAGAGAAATATGCCAGCATATCCTGGCTCTGCCCGTTCAAGTGGGCTATGCCGGGTGCACTTCCTGGCAGAAACATCAATTGTCTACTCTAGACATACAGCAGCAATGACGCTACTTCAAGATTCTTCTGGATTGCCAATTTCCTCATCCTAAAATAGAGATGAACCCTGCATCACAAAAAAAACCTGTCAACAAATGATTGTGACTCCCGGTGGAAAGGAAATGTAGGCTTCCCAGCAAATCAAGAGCATCATCCAAGGACCTAGCTAGTGCTGCTCCACCACCTAATGCTGGAACTCTATATAACTCTACCTAGTACTACCATTGCTGTTGTCACGACTCCTTCATACTTAACATAAGATGACATTCTCAAACCCCCTTAATCCAATTCAGGTTTATGGGGCCGGAATCTGTCTCTGTAGCTTTTCTCACTAAAAAAACATGACCCAAAGCACATAAACCACCATTAGAGGTATCAGTTGGAAAAGCCACCTTTGCTGAAAGAGGACCATGACATCGGATGTGAAAGTTTTACCTCACCCTTTTCTTCAGTGTACACTGTCCACTGCAGTTAGAAAAAAACAGCAGCAACAACATTTATTTCTATATCACATACAAAGGGCATAACTCAAAGTACTTTGCAAACCTGAGCTGCCTGAAATGGATAGCTTCCATGCCTCTGATACACCATGACATTCAAGATTCATCCAAAGTAAAGTCTACTCTCAACTTAAAAGTGTCCTGCAACATGTTATCTGTCAACTGTTCCAGAAGTATTGCTTACTTTTATGTTCCATGTACCATCATAATGTCAAAGCCACATTCTATTCAATTTTTTTACGCTGAACAATTATTTTTCTGAACAATACAGGGTGGTAAGAAGTCAGGGTGCATCGTAGAATTACTGGGCACAAGTTTAGAAATAGGTCAGGATGGGCTGTCCCATCACTGTAAGGCACACTCATGCACAGTTTACTCATGAAATTGTGCCATTTTTTAAACACTAATTAATACTCATATCTGGCATGTGGAAGTACATATAAATGCAACACAAATTCAAAACCGTTTAAAATCTTGAAAAGTTAAGAGTGCGCATTATTTATGAATTTCTTTTTATCACCTGAAAATTTTGGGCTAAATCAGCATGCACATTATACACAAGTGTGCATTATATGAGAGACTTTACAGTATATATTTAGCTTTTATTTATCTGATTTTGCAAAAGCCATTCCAATAGTCTCATGGGAACTGAAGTAAAGATTATAAGATGAAGTTTTCTGGGGTACACAAAGAAGATGACTAACCTGGACCTGTCCCTGCCCTAAACTCTGCCCCTACCTCTCTTCTCTATGTAAATACACTCGGTTCACAACTCCCATTCCATGTCTGGACTAACTTGCTCCACAATGAGATCACTGCAGAAGGCTCTACTGGTACACATCTGGAATCACATTTCCTGACCAAGACAAGTCACTGCTTATAAAAAAAGGTGTTTTCCAACCTGGTACCCCAACCATCATTCATCTCCTCTGTCTGTTTGTTTTTTAAATGAACAGTGATTATTTGTTAAATTCAATAAGCTTATTTCATTTACATACATTAAAAAGGAAATGAAAATGACCAGCAGAATCAAAAGTGAAAAAACGGGTCAAAGGTCAAAAGAGTAAGATAAGGAAATCTTTCATCAAAGCCAGAATGCGAATGAAAAATTAATTCAAAAATAATAGGGTGGATTTGCAAAACTAGAAGGGACTAAATTTAGATCTTTTGGTGCGGTAAAACAAGGTTTATCCATTTTGCTCAGATAATCCGAAACTGGGGTGATCTTTGTATTGTTGCAAAATTGAAAACACAAACAAGCGTGCTTCTGGGAATTCTGGGAAAGACTTCCATGAAGACAACAGAAACAGAAATTATACAATGGAGTCCAAATGGGAATAAAACAGCTTTGCGATAGAACGTAATTAAATAAGGAACTAGATAAAAGATTCCAGAAAAAAAGAAGCCCCAAATCCCCATTCCCTGAATCTCAAAACCTTATAGTCTATATACAGATTTATAGGAAATGCAGAGGAATTTACACAAAAAAATAGTAAAAGTTGATAATCATAACACAGATAACCACGTATTCATACTTAAGTAAATTGTGTTGTCTGTCCAACCGATTTGTCAGATCTTCATTTTGTTGACAAAGGTGGTTTAATTTATCTTCTAACTCAAGATTTCTTTCTGCCTGTGAATATAAAAAATGCATATTAAAATATTAGAATGTAACTAATTTATAAAAATGTAAAAATCCAGAAAACACTCTGGTGAATTAAAACAGAATACACTTGGATCCAAATGAGTCTTAAGTAACATATAAAAAGATACTGTTTTTTGAGTGAAATATTCCTTTAAGTTTGTTAAAATTCACACTTTCATTATCAATTTGTTCAAATTAGGAATGCAAAAGATCAAAACTTTTATTGCACATACATGGGAGGACAAAGTAACAGGAACATCCAACAATGTATTCAGTAAGAGAAGCCTACAGTTCTAGATTGGACCTAATGACACCATGAAATAACTGCCTGTACCATTATTAATTTCCCAACACATTCCACATTTGGTAACAGGCAATGACAATTAACTTAAATGTAAATTGTACTTAAAAGTAAAAATGTACAGTATACTCTATACCATATGAACTGGTCAGTCATCCTAGTTTTGTGTTTCTTATAGCAGGCTATGCGTCTTCAGGGTAACAATGCCAAAAACTCCAGCTTTGTGAATCTCCAAATTCTGCAGCCATTTTCAAGAATGTACTTTTGGGTCATTTAGTAACTATCCATGGAAATGTCCATTTTCGTAATAGCAGGAGAGCTCTGAGTTGGGACCACTGTTTCTTTTTGCTGTTTGTCCATGTTTGGCATATGTTTTTATTATTGTGTGAATCTATTTCCCTTAGCACATGAAATAACTAGGCAGTTTTTGCAACTTATACCTATTCAATTTGTGAATCTAGCCTCTTTGGAACTCTTTTGGACTTCTTTATAATTTTACTGAAAACTAATTTTAAAAATGTTAATTAGACAATCTCTTTTAAATCTGGCAAATACTTTAAAATGACAATCACTTTAGTATGACTCTGTGATGTTTTTCCTTTTAAGTTAAATTCCTTTTTCAAATGATGCTTACATTATGCTGTCCAAATCCTGATATAGTAACATGGATTAAAGGGATTAAAAAATAAAACATACAGATGAATCTATTGAATGGCACACTCATATACACAAAGCAGACTTTTTTGGTCTTTAAAGGTTTAGTCAATCATGGAACTTACTAAATTGTCCATATGAATTACTTTGCTGTTGAGCTCTTGTATTCGTTCATTTTTCATTTCAGTCACAAAGACCATACTCTCAAGTTCTTGTCCCCAAAACTGGCCAGGGTCACCATGAGTCTAAAAAACAAACAGATTACTAAAAACCATTAAAAGTGCATAATAATAATAATCAAAATCAGATAAATGAAAGCTAAATACATACTGTAAAGTCTCTCATATAAGGCACACTTGTGTATAATGCGCATGCTGATTTAGCCCAAAATGTCCAGGAGATAAAAAGAAATTCATAAATAATGCGCACCCTTAACTTTTCAAGATTTTAAAAGTCAACATACTGATCTGCAATGGTGAAGAAGGAACTAAGATAGAAGGCAAAGCTAGTAATTTACCAGTCAATCTATGTCCCTACCCTCACCTTGGGTAATGAGCTCGGAATAATGAGCAAAAGGACAAGATCACAGGTACAAGTGGCCGAAATGAGCTTTCTTTGCAGGGTTGCTGGGCTCTCCCTTAGAGAGGGCGTGAGAAGCACAGACATCCTGGAGAGGCTCAAATTAGAACCACTCACCCTCCACATCAAGAGGAGACAATTGAAGTTGATTGGGCATTTGCTATAGAGGCCTTCTGGACACCACCCTGCGAAGATTTTCCAGGTGCAACCACCTTTGAGAAGACCCCAGGGAAGACCTAAGATCTGCTGGGATGATTATATCTCCAAGATAGCCTGGGAATGCCTTGGAATCCCACATTTTGAGTGGGTAAGTGTGCCTGCTGAAGGGGCTGTATGCACCTCACTGCTAAGTCTGTTGTCCCCACAACCTGGTCTCTGATAAGCCGCGGAAAATGAATGAATGTCCATCCATCCATTTTCCAACCCGTTGAATCCGAACACAGGGTTACGGGGGTCTGCTGGAGCCAATCCCAGCCAACACAGGACACAAGGCAGGAACCAATCCTGGGCAGGGTGCCAACCCACCGCAGGACACACACAAACACACCAAGCACACACTAGGGCCAATTTAGAATCGCCAATCCACCTAACCTGCATGTCTTTGGACTGTGGGAGGAAACCGGAGCGCCCGGAGGAAACCCACGCAGACACGGGGAGAACATGCAAACTCCACGCAGGGAGGACCCGGGAAGCGAACCCAGGTCCCCAGGTCTCCCAACTGCGAGGCAGCAGCACTACTCACTGCGCCACTGTGCCGCCCACATGAATGAATGTGATTATGACAATTAATAAATAATTAAAAACTGCCCAATGGGCAAAACGTTACACATAAAATGAATAAACTGAAACTGTGGATCAGTTATCTCACTGCGGAGAACAAAAAATATGAGAAAGAAGGTTTGGGATATCAAGTTTGAATTGCTACACAGACAAAATGTTGCCTTTAATCTTCTCATCTACATTTTTCTGCCTGGGTATAACTTTTCCTGTTGCAGATGCCACCTGACATAATCATTCACTAAATCTACAGGCATATGAGTAACTTAGTATAGTTTGTTCTTTCTTATTAAAAGGGTATTTGAAATGAGTCTTAAAAATTAAACATTTCACCAATTTTCACCAAATTCAGTCCATGTACTGATTAACTGAAAAACTCGACTTGATGTTTTTTTGGAAGAAATAAGTGGATAAGACTGGCGAGCTTTGTTGGGCTGAATGGCCTGTTCTCATCCAGAGTGTTCTAATGTCTAATGTCTCAAATCTGATATTGGGAATAAGGGGCCCAAAGATATCTCTTGTTAAAATCAGCTATGGGAAAGAAAGGGTATAAATTTGATAAGCATGGAAAGACGTAAAGCAAAATGAAAGCACATAAGCACACAATTTAAATGTACCAGAGTTCATATGGTTGTAGAATGACTTATACCACAAAGTTCTCTGGCAGACAAGTTCCAAATTAGAATTGTTTTGTCACAATGCCAAATATCAAGTGTGACACGGACAATAGCTGCTTTTTAAATCACAAGTGAACGGTAAAGATGGGAGTGGGAGCATTATGGTTTTGAAGGTGCCCTTTCAGAGCAATGAATACCACAATTAACAGACAATAACATTAACAGAATGTGATCCTATGTCAAAAAGCTGAAGAAGAACAAAAATGGAGCTTACATGGCAGTGATCCAAAACACAAACTAATCAACAATACCTGAAAAATTTTAGAGTGGCCATGTTAATATTCATGTTGAAATACTTAAGGAAATGGGCAGGTAAAAAAGCCCTGAAAAATGATATATATGTAGTCTAAAAAAAAGTCTAAGCAGTAGGTAAAACTCCTACAGCCATTCAGCTCATGACAGGGAGATCTACAACAGATGCATACAAGACACTGTTTCTGCAAATGGTACTGAACTCAGAGATGCGCCTTTACCTCCCTTAAAAACTGCATTTCTATTTCTTTAAAATGCTGTCTGTCACTTTTTATTTCTTAAATCAGATATCCTTAATCTATTGACGGCATTCAAACATGTAATCACAAAAGTTAAAAGACGGAACATTTTTTACTTAATCTTCTCACCACAGTATTAACTTTGTTAGGTCATCATTGGACTTTCTGCTTTTCAGTTCTGGCTTCGTTTTTGTAAATGTCTCAATGAAACAAAGCATCTGTTTTTAGTAAAAAGCTTAATTAATACAGTTGTTTTCCTGCTTGAAGATTTACTAAGAAACACAATTTGTACATGTGTCTGCTTATTGTGACTGCTTTGAAGAAAAGATTAATTTAGAAAGTAATTATGGGAGAAAAATCTTAAAATTACAAGGAAATAACAAGAACTCAGTACAATGAAAGAAAAGAGTTATGAGATACATGTGCAATAAAAAACGATGTAAATAATACAAACCATAAGGTATTATGTCTTTCAGATCCTTTACAATCAAAGAAACATTAAAAATGTTCTTAATTCAATTCAAGGTCACTGTGCAGAAAACTAACTAAAGTAAATTAAAGTTCACAGCTCATAATCCTTTTGTTTGAGGACAGACTGAATCCCATTTCCCCATTACTTTAATGCACACATTTTTAAATGTTCAACACTTTTATGTCACTTCAGCTGTGTGAATCTGTTATTAATTATTCTATACTTTTCCAGACCTGTATTAGGATCCAGTCAAGGAACATGTGTAGGAACACCCTGGCCTTGTTAAATGTATACTCCTTGTCAGAAAGCAACATAATAATACAATATATATAATACAAAAATCCTTACATAAATATACAGATAAATACAGTATGATATACATTAAAGATAATTTAGCTGTAATTAATTCTATCCTTCTTTTTCAAATACAAACAAACTACAACTATTAGGAAAATTAAAAAATGTTGACCTTTTTTCACCAGAAAGTAGGCAGGATACTTACTCACTCCAGGAAAAAACAGTTTACTAAAAGTACATAAATTGAATGTTTTACATAAAAACGGATTTTTATTTTTTGGTTTGATGGCTAAGTTATGTCCTTAAATCTACTTCTGAGTGACTGATGAAAGGCTTCTTCAAGATAGCCAAGAACAAAGAAACATGTTATATACCTCAATATTCCTTTGAAGGTCTCTTTTCAGTATAGATTCTTCAACCCTCTGTTTTATTGTGTTGAATTTCTCAAGCTGCCCAGTCAATTCATCAAGTCTTTGCTGTAGATATTAGAACACAGCAACAATAAAAAATATTATATACATCCACCTTAGTTTTCACAGAAGTCATTTCATACTGAATAATTTCATAAAATAATAATAAAAGTACTACATAAAATGGAAAAAATTCAAGCAATAATAACTTATACTTATGTTTCAGATATTAGAATGTCAATTTTTCTTTCTTGTTGGATTTCAGATGAAACAACACTTACTTGCAGTTTGGAACAGTTTCATATTATTCATATTCATATAACTTGTACCCTAGAAAATGACACTATTTCTGCAAATGATACTGAATCCATTTACATTTTTCCTCCTATAAAACAGTGGTACTTTGTCAGTGGTTAGATTACTTCAAAACACAGTATCTAGTTCCCTCCAACCCCAATTCTGTTTCTTATTGAAACACTACAAGCAGAAATAAAAAAAGCAGTCTTTTTAATTTTCAAACAGTCTTTGCATTAATTTTTCAGTTTGTGTATCACTTATCAGTTAAAAGTGCTTTACTGGCAATTCAATTTTAACTTTAATTCTCTGTTGTTTGTTTAATTAATGAAATGAGCTTCCTAATTACAGCAGTTGTGGATATTCTACAAATAACATGTTCATCCTGCATTAAAATTTACAAATACGCTGTCCTGAGGATATATGACTCTGTTAAGTAGAGTGTATTATAGGAATTAAAAAAAAAACAACCATATTACTATTTTTTGAGCAGAGGTTATGTTTTGTCTTGGTAGAGTAATATATTGCTCTACTTTCCCCTTTTGTATTATTAATATGTAGCCTTTGTCAGAATGGCGCTAATCTCACAGACTTACCACTGTTTATAAGGTATATAACTTCTCCCCACCTTCCCTTCTACTTCTATAACCTCAGGCAATTAGGTGTAGTAAAAGTCAAGCAGGAGTTAAGTTACAATTTAAACAATGTATTATTGGTAATATTCATAAATAATAACAATATGCAAAGTACATTTGAATATTGGCAACCATATAACCTGATAAATGGTGATGTGTAGTTTCAGGCGGCACACAGACTTTAGTTACTTAAAACTGTCTCTAGTTAAGGCATCACTTTGTGGTCAGCTTTCTTTAGAACAGGCCGCATTGCCTGTCTCAATATGGCTGCCGAGCTGTGCTCTTCATTATGTTGTCTTTTTTTAGTTCATGGTGTGAGATGGTCATTCAGCAGTTTAGTAAGAGGTTAAGCAAGCAAATTTATAGATTCTCTGTCCAACCCCTAGAGCCAATAGGACGTCATGGTACTTAAAGGCTTCTGATACAAGCCAGTTCCAAACAGCCATACATCAGACCAATGGGAGACTAGAACATCTTAACACCTGCCATCCCCCAAAACCATTTGTTAAGGTAAAGCTTGGCAGTTAGGCAGCCTGGCTTTGTGTGGGAGTTGAGAGACTTCAGAGAAACATTAGCCAAAGTTGTCTGAGGCACATCTCCCCAAACGTGTTGTAAAATTCAAAGAGACTCATTCCTGGTCGGGGGAAGGGGTTCTTAAACCATGAAACCATTGCTGTTTTTATCAATAATGTAACACTTATATTACATTGCTTTGCCTAAGTTACAAATAAAGACATACAAAATATTTATCAGATTATATGCAAAATCTCACATCACAACAGGTTAACAGGATAAAGAAATACCCATGAATTTAATAAAAATCTGATTTTGTTATACCAAATCAACAGTAAGTATTCTTTATTATTTCACTTTGTATTGGGACCAAAACTAAAAGTATACGTTCACTTGGGCATTTGCAACATTTTACCTGACACGCCATCAAAATATAAGATGCATCCTGTAAATTTTGCTCTAGTGGCCGCCCTGGAGCGCCATTAAATGACAATGTTCATTATTGGTAATACAAAAGAGAAAGTGGCACAACGTTAATGATTTATAACACAGAGCCTCAAAAAAACTGTTTAAAAAGTACTTAAACAGTTTCACCTGAGGTTTTTGAGGACATAACTGCTAAAGTGATTATGATATTTTATAAAATGGTTGTCATACCAGTTAACCAATGACAACTATCTTGAAAGACTGCATTACTGGGTTACAATTACAACTTTAGAAAATTAAGGTTTATGAAGACCAACAACATTTCAAAACCTAAAAAAAAAAAACTGCAATCCATACCACTAATATCATGGTTAAATTTATGTCACATAATGCCTAAGTAGTGTTGTTTAACATGACAACTCCATAAACCTGAGGTAATTTACCAAATAATGTGATAGAGTAGGGACCTTGAAATCTCGACTTAACGTTAGTTTAACAAATTTAGGTGGATAGAACTGGAGAGTTTGTTGGGCTGTTCTTGTCAAAAAATTTCAGGTGTTCTAAACTAACATCAATCATCAAATCGAGTTTATGAGGAAAGCTTGATTGCATGCCAAGTTTGCCAGGTGTGTCAAATATTCTCATCTCAAGTACTGACAAAACCAATATATGGCAATTATTTTGTACTGAAACAATGCTGACTTTTTCATATTTATGTCATTTCAGCTTGACAAACTAATTTCTGTACACTCACGTAATTGGCTAATATAATTATCGCAATAAAATAAAACTCTTCATTGTAAGTTGACTTAAACTCAAAAATTAGGATAAATATATCAGATTGTTTTGCAAATTTGGATCCTTTTTTCAACTTGGAAGTGGCAATGTTAAGATGCATCAGGAGTACAGTGGTTGGCACTGCTACTCCAGAGCTCCAGATATATGAACCAAGCAGGATTTGAATCCTGGTCTGGTGACTGACTGTCTAGTGATGGCAAATTTTACTGGAATTTTTATTCGTTTTTTCTGGGAACTTTTGCTTACTGCCAAAGACATATATGGTATGTTGGCAGACAACTCAAAATGGGTATGTAAGACTGAATGTGGCTATCTCTGAATCTAATGTTTTTTTTCCCTTGGGGACTTGAGCTTCCTTAAATTCTGTAATGGATAATGGCATTTAATACTTATTTTTACTGTTCTAACTAAGCAACTGAAAAATTGTATTTGTAGACCTGTGCTAACAAATAGCTGGGCAGAAAAACCTGAGAACAATAACTGAAAAAGGAGTCAGTACTGAGACACTGACGAGTCATTTAATATTTAAAAAGTAATACTGGTGTAATTTGTTCACTGAATATGTTTACAGGGACATTATCACATACTAGACCCTGTGAGGAGGCAAATGAAGCTGATAAGAGCACACTGGCAAGCAAGATAAATGAGGACATAGTCATGATTACCCTTCACACTCCAATGCATGACTGGTCAACAAAGCAAACAAGTTGAAGGAAACACAACTGTTCCATAATAGTATCCTAAAAAGGCTATTGACATGGAATGGTTACTGTAGAGAACTCTTTTATGTCTGTGCAGATTTTCCTAGGTTATTATTTGATACTTTAATAAGCATTTAATAAGCACAGTTTTTTTGATAAATAAGCAATCCTTGAAGAAAACTAAAAAAATTAGAAAAACTTCAGATAAATCATCATTGAAAAGAACCTGACATAAAACATAATCTATTATTTTTTCTTTTGAAAAATTGACCAGTATCACAAGAGTTATGGTATATACGAAAAAAGACAATACATGATTTTCAACAACTTATACTCTGTTTTAAGTTTGAGTTAACTTCAGGATTAAGTGTTTGTGGTGGAAACAGTACTGTATATTTAGAGGTTCACCTGAATGATAACCAAAGCATGCTAGGAAGATGAATTTCACACATGTGATCCATACCTTTCATCAAAAATTTTAGTTTACCTTATTTTACTTTACAAACCTGCATTAAAAACTATTTGGTAGGAGAAGCAAGATTCCAAGCCAACAATTGTCCAGCATCTACTAACTGTACATAAGAACTTGTCTTGAAAAGACAAGGCTATACTATTTGTAGCTTTATTCTTTTTATTATGCAAATCATTTTTTATTATGCAAATAACACATTTTAATTACAATAAAATGCATACCTGTGCCTCCTCTAAAGATTCTGTCAAAGTCTCCCTTTCATTTTCTATTGACTTTTTTAGTTCTGTTAAGAAAATAAAAAATTATTATAAAATAATATTATATATTAATAAAATTACAAAATGTTACAATTCATTTTTAAATTAATCTCAAATGCCTACATTTCAATAATGGCACTGAACTCTGAATATCTTACTAGGAATAGAATAATATCAAAATTTATAAGGTTTGATCATTTCAGTTATCAATTTTATAATAAAATGCCAAAGTATCATAGTGTTTGGATTTAGTTTGGGCCATCAGGGGTGTTGCTGCTTCATAGTTAAGAGTCCTGGGTTTGAATCCCAGCTCTGTCCATGTACTCCACTTATTCCTCCCACACCCCAATGATGGGCTTGCTAGGCTAGTTGGTGACTCTAATTTGAGCCAGTGACTATGTGTGTGTTTGCAACTGTGTCCCATCCAGGACTGGTTCTTCCCTTTTGCTTCATGCTGCTATGACACACAGACTTCATGGAACTCCGAATTGGAGAAGCCCTTTGAAAATGGATGAACAGATTCCCCATGTTTGCATAAACCTTTACAAATTTCTTTTTAGAGCTTGTACAGGTAAAACTGTGCCATAAAAAATGTACATTTGCCAAAAAAGGCAAGCTCAAGAATATTTTTTCTCTAGTATGTATTTCATGAGTTTATCTGGCAAAATAACTGGTAAAGGCAAATGCATCTGCAAAAACTAGAAAGTCCACTACCACCCCTGGTTCTTGTGGCATAATGTAATTAAAATACGGGCCTTTAAAATGACTTTGTACTGACTATAGATTTGCAGAGTATTCATAATATTACCTGTAATTCTGCCTTCATATTCTTGCTTCATTAAAATAATTTTCTGTGAATAAGTGAGTTCAGCCTTGGAAGTTGCTTCTTTTTCAACCTGGAAATTAAGCAAAATATGTACCTTAAGAAACTCCAGCAATTATTCAGCAAATTAAGGAGTTGCCAACAGAAAATCTTTAAAAAGTCTTAAAAACTGTATGATTTGCAGTATAGAAAAAACATTTTACATGCATTTAACTGGTGAATTCTCTTTTCCATTAAAAGCCATTTATTTTTATGTTAATTCTTATTTTTGTTCTCTCACACACATTATGCTTAGCCACCAACATATTTACTATCTGATTTAAACCCAATTAGCACATCTTCAATTACTGGTTGAACTTACAAATTCATCTTATGGTAACAGATGGAGCAAAATGATTGCAATAGTAAAAAATTATCTATTTTAGCATAAACTACCCTAATTCAGGATGTTAATAACAAATGTAATGATTTACTCCATGAGGCAAAGGTGCATATTGTGACGTGTGAGTCCCTGTCTTGCACCCCAAAACACGAGGCTGAGTCTCAGTACTTTAGCAAAACCAGGTTTATTCAGCTTGAAACAGGAACAGTAGGGTTATTTATTGTAGCGGGATCTGCCACTCGCCTATACACAGACACAGCAGTCAGGCAGGGTTGTCGGCCAGGTTAGTGGCCAAGTAATATTTTTTCCTGCATCACTCATCGACGGCAGGTGCTTATAACGTGACCGCGATCTTTTCGGATTTGCTTTCGCAGAAGCTGCTACAGTGCTGGGAGTTCAGCTGACGGGCTGTCTTCCACAGACACAGCGATCATGCTTTGGGACGCTCTTCTGTGTGTCGTCCCATTCGGGGGAATCCCAAAAGAGTTTAGAAACCTTACAATATAAAACAAGAATAGTTGTGTCATATATTTGAAAAATTAATAAAATGTGTGCTTCAATGTAAATGTTTAATGTTTAAAGTGTAAATATTCTTAATTGTAACATTACTAGGGTGTTGTACCATGTTAGCCATTATGGATGTAATGAGAAGTCAAGCAAAATGACACCTTTTATTGGCTAACTAAAAAAATTACAATATGCAAGCTTTCAAGGCAACTCAGACCCCTTCTTCAGGAAAGATCATACTCATTATCACTGACCTCGAAATAGTCTACAACCTGTGTTTGAAAGTTGTAATTTTTTTGAGCTTTTGGGAGTGGCTCTCAGAGGGCTATGACCACCAGTATAGAATGAAATATCAAAAATATTATATGTTTAGCAACCTCAAAATAGAATAAAGCGACACCCCACATGCCTATATTTCTGATTTCTATTTTTTTTTAATTATGTGAAAAGGAGTAAATGTGATCCCTTGTATCGCATTAGGTGGTGAACCCCTGAGGTCTGTTGATGTGGTGTGCACACCTTTAAAGTCATTTTTGCTCCAGACACCTTAATTGGTTTACTCTTTATCATAACATTGTCATATCCTGCACAAACTATAGCCCAAAATTAGCTTAAAAAGTAGGGTACTTAAGATTTAGAAAGCCAAAACTAAGGGGAACTCCAAACAGCTTGATGTCTTCCAGAACTAAAGTCTTCCAGAACTAAACAGGTAGAAGAGGATTTCATATGTACTAGTGAATAAGGAAGTGTCATTCAAAAAAAAAAAAATGAAGTGATTTTGAAGTGTCCATAAGTACTAATTCTTACGAGCACAATAAAGGTGTTTGTAAAATGAGACATCTTTATATATATTTTAAAGTGACTTTAATGTCATTTTCCTACTGAAATGCCGGTCCATGCCAGGCCTTACCATGTCAGTCCTGTAGTTAGGAAGATCATAATGAGAGTTTACTGATAGGAAGAATTTTTGAAGACATGAGGATATACATCATACACTGGTAAAATGTGCTCCACATGTGCAGTCCACACATTAAAGGGTTTGTGTGGGTGTTTCTGTTCTGGTTTCTAATCTGTTCCCTCTTGTTTCTATGGGAATAAGGCACACACAGATCCAAAAAAAGAGAGCTAAATGCAATGCCTTTTAAAAAGTGTTTTTGGCATTGTTTATTCTGTAAACCTAAATAGTATGGGGGAGACTGCAGTTACAAAGCTTATGGTGAAACTTTACAATTATATTAAATCTGTATTCCTAATCAGTCACAGGAAGAATAAGCTTTAAGATATAATGAAATATTCTTAGAAAATGCACAAAACAAAGTAAATTTGTTTTTTTGAAAAGTATAAGATGCTGTATAGTTCAAATGTCAAACAAATGATACTTCAACAGTGGTGTTTGAACAGTTTGAAGTGGAGCAATGAAATGTAACTTGTACCATTATTCATTAAATAAACTAACAATATAGCAAGTTTTTTTTTACCAGTATTTTCCTGTTTAGTGTGGCATGGGTCTGTAGTGAACACAATTCCAAGGTAGCTTACAAATATAGATGTGAATTACAATCATTGACTTTTACTTACTAATATAATAGGCTCACAGACCAGGTAAAATGACTTGTTCGGTGTCAATTACTAAGACAAGCACAAGGCCTGACTTGCTATCATTCTGCATGAAGCCCAGCATCTTAGCTGCCGCCTGGAATCAAAGAGCCCTGGGATTGTGTCCCGGAGGAAAGAGTCTTTACCGTACGTGCTCACTTTTGCCACAATTTTCCCTGATGACATCTGTCTGTCTGTTAGTCCGTCCACTGAGATGCACACTACAAGGCTGGATTTGACTTTGTACAGCACAATAAACCATTGAAGCACACTCTCAGGCGCATACCCATTCTCACTCTGGTATTCAATCAATCATACAGTATGTCTTAGAACTGTGACAGCAAGCTGGAGATTTTCAAAGGAACAACACATTACTCAGTTAAAGTTTGTAAAGAAACAAAACTACTCTAATCACCAATAGCTAAGCAGTAATACAAAAATAACTACATAGTATATACATTTTTAGAACTATACACAACACATATTATTATATACTGTTAAAGCAGTAAAACTGCAATTAATTATTTAAATGAAGCACTGTCCAAGAATGTGTTCAACGCTGTGAATTATTTTTGTAGAAGTCTACTGAAAACACTCGACAACAAATTGTTTCAAAGGTTTTGGTTCCTGAAAAACATTTGGAGATTATGACAGCGTCAAGCTGAACATAAATATAATTTTTGATTGACTGTATCACGTAGCAATTTGGGGAAACAATTATCTTTTATTGATTTAGTGTGGTTAATTGCTTCATAATGCACACATCAGGTATTAATTTGGTAAACCTAAAAAGTTTTACTGCTGATTTACATTTGCTGCTTCTTGTTTCAGTGTCTAACAATAGTTAGCTAGCACAGATTAATTCCTCTTGCCTATCATCATTTTCATCACGGAATGCACCAAGATTAGCAGGAACGAAGTCCAAGTTCCCAAACAGAAAGTGAATCTTTAGCAACATGTTGCATTTCGTGGTTTAGTATGCTTGAAGCATACTGTTAACCAACGAGACATACATAGTTTGGTACTCTACAATTGCCAAGAAAATTATAAACAAAATCCTTGAATGCATTCCATGTGATTTCCTCTAGCCCCAATAGCAGATCCTTGTTGTTACTGATGACGTGTCTGATCTGTGGACCAACAAAATACAATACAATACAATACAATACAGTTTATTTTTGTATAGCCCAAAATCACACAGGAAGTGCCGCAATGGGCTTTAACAGGCCCTGCCTCTTGACAGCCCCCCAGCCTTGACTCTCTAAGAAGACAAGGAAAAACTCCCAAAAAAACCTAGTAGGGAAAAATGGAAGAAACCTTGGGAAAGGCAGTTCAGAGAGAGACCCCTTTCCAGGTAGATTGGGCGTGCAGTGGGTGTCAAAAGAAGGGGGTCAATACAATACAATACAGTACACAGAACAATTTCTCAATATAGTAAGAAATAAAAAAAAATATATATATATAAATTTTAGAAGTACAGAGCAGAATTTAACAGTAGATGATATATCCCATAATAAGATTTGTATTTGTATAGAGTCCTGGAGACCTCATCAAAATACCTTCCTTAATCTTGGAATTAGTTACTCATAGAAACATTGATCTCAAATATTGAAATCCTTCACCTTCCTTGTTAATCACTTTAACTGAAATTTTTAATTAGTCCAAATTTTATATAAAAAAGGAGGCACAAATATCTGTTGAATCAACAAGTGGTTTATGTGCCACATGTTTCTGCCCTGGAACTAAATGCTTACAAAGAAGACCGTTCTTTTTTAAAGTAACAAAACTCTTTAAATTTGCAAATGAAACAACAGTACTTGGTATACCTGGGGTGCATTGTCACAATTTTTAGATCAGTATAGATGATCCGATTGTAGTTGTTCTACTGTATACAGTATGTATAATTACAATATTAAGAGGAAAAAAATGCAAGTGCAATAAAACTACAGTATTATTGTGTGAAAAACTATTTGCCCCCTTCCTGATTTCTTATTCTTTTGCATGTTTGTCACACAAAATGTTTCTGATCATCAAACACATTTAACCATTAGTCAAATATAACACAAGTAAACACAAAATGCAGTTTGTAAATGGTGGTTTTTATTATTTAGGGAGAAAAAAAAATCCAAACCATGGCTCTGTGTGAAAAAGTAATTGCCCCCTGAACCTAATAACTGGTTGGGCCACCCTTAGCAGCAATAACTGCAATCAAGCGTTTGCGATAACTTGCAATGAGTCTTTTACAGCGCTCTGGAGGAATTTTGGGCCACTCATCTTTGCAAAATTGTTGTAATTCAGCTTTATTTGAGGGTTTTCTAGCATGAACCGCCTTTTTAAGGTCATGCCATAGCATCTCAATTGGATTCAGGTCAGGACTTTGACTAGGCCACTCCAAAGTCTTCATTTTGTTTTTCTTCAGCCATTCAGAGGTGGATTTGCTGGTGTGTTTTGGGTCATTGTCCTGTTGCAGCACCCAAGATCGCTTCAGCTTGAGTTGACGAACAGATGGCCGGACATTCTCCTTCAGGATTTTTTGGTAGACAGTAGAATTCATGGTTCCATCTATCACAGCAAGCCTTCCAGGTCCTGAAGCAGCAAAACAACCCCAGACCATCACACTACCACCACCATATTTTACTGTTGGTATGATGTTCTTTTTCTGAAATGCTGTGTTCCTTTTACGCCAGATGTAACGGGACATTTGCCTTCCAAAAAGTTCAACTTTTGACTCATCAGTCCACAAGGTATTTTCCCAAAAGTCTTGGCAATCATTGAGATGTTTCTTAGCAAAATTGAGACGAGCCCTAATGTTCTTTTTGCTTAACAGTGGTTTGCGTCTTGGAAATCTGCCATGCAGGCTGTTTTTGCCCAGTCTCTTTCTTATGGTGGAGTCGTGAACACTGACCTTAATTGAGGCAAGTGAGGCCTGCAGTTCTTTAGACGTTGTCCTGGGGTCTTTTGTGACCTCTCGGATGAGTCGTCTCTGCGCTCTTGGGGTAATTTTGGTCGGCCGGCCACTCCTGGGAAGGTTCACCACTGTTCCATGTTTTTGCCATTTGTGGATAATGGCTCTCACTGTGGTTCGCTGGAGTCCCAAAGCTTTAGAAATGGCTTTATAACCTTTACCAGACTGATAGATCTCAATTACTTCTGTTCTCATTTGTTCCTGAATTTCTTTGGATCTTGGCATGATGTCTAGCTTTTGAGGTGCTTTTGGTCTACTTCTCTGTGTCAGGCAGCTCCTATTTAAGTGATTTCTTGATTGAAACAGGTGTGGCAGTAATCAGGCCTGGGGGTGGCTACGGAAATTGAACTCAGGTGTGATACACCACAGTTAGGTTATTTTTTAACAAGGGGGCAATTACTTTTTCACACAGGGCCATGTAGGTTTGGATTTTTTTTCTCCCTAAATAATAAAAACCATCATTTAAAAACTGCATTTTGTGTTTACTTGTGTTATATTTGACTAATGGTTAAATGTGTTTGATGATCAGAAACATTTTGTGTGACAAACATGCAAAAGAATAAGAAATCAGGAAGGGGGCAAATAGTTTTTCACACCACTGTATATGATAGGAACATTTACATTTGATTTTTGAGATCAGCAGGCCAAAACCTATAAGATACACTCAAAAGTGTTCAGGAAGCAAAATCTTTCTTCTTCTTCTTCTTCTTTTTATATATGATAGGAACATTTAAATTTGATTTTTGAGATCAGCAGGCCAAAACCTATAAGATACACCCAAAAGTGTTCAGGAAGCAAAATCTTTCTTCTTCTTCTTCTTTTGGCTGCTCCCGGATTATCTTCTTCCATTTCGTCCTGTCTTCTGCATCTTGCTCTGTCACACCTATCACCTGCATTACCTCTCTCACCACATCCATAAACCTTCTCTTAGGCCTTCCTCTTTTCCTCTTGCCTGGTAGCTCTATCCTTGACATCCTTTCCCCAATATACTCAGCAGCTCTCCTCTGCACATGTTCAAACCAACAAAATCTCGCCTCTCTGACTTTGTCTCCCAACTGTCCAACTTGAGCTGACCCTCTAATATACTCATTTCTAATCCTATCCATCCTCGTCACATCCAGTGCAAATCTTAACATCTTTAACTCTGTTACCTCCAGCTCTGTCTCCTGCTTTCTGGTCAGTGCCACCGTCTCCAACCAATATAACATAGCTGGTCTCACTACCATCCTGTAGACCTTCCCTTTCACACTTGCTGATATCCGTCTGTCACAACTTACTCCTGACACTCTTTTCCACCCATTCCACCCTGCCTGCACTTTATTTTCTCACCTCTCTTCCACAATCCCCATTACTCTGTACTGTATTGACCAGTTTAAATAAACCAAACACTAACATTCCAGAAAAACCCAGTTCTGCACAAACAGGAATAAACTTCAAACAAGATCAAGCTTTTGTATTATAAACAGGGCTCTTGACCAATGGATGACAGAGAGAGGTGGATCATTAATTCAAACCCTCAATCTTATTTGAAAGCAACTCCTCTTCATATACTATTCTGATTTCTTACTTCATCTTCCAATCAGCTTTTTCTCGTGAAGGTCACAGAGACTACTCTGATTTTTCATAAAAATGTATTAAATGTATTTTAGCAAAAAATGTCAAAGTTTTGGGCCTTGTGAGGATACAACTGGATATGCAGATTATACAACATAAGTAACGAGATTTGTTTCATGGCTGTTTTAATATTGTTTACTGATGTTCTGTATTAGATATCTACTATCCCCCATTAAAACTTACTCTATCATAAACTTTTTGATCTCTGTTCTCTAAGGTGACATGAGATTAAATTTGAATCTTGGGCAACACTACAAACAACTCAAGTTAAGTAAGATAAAAAATACCATTTTGCATGCAGTATTCCTTTAAGAAGCTATAAAATTATTTTTTATTATCAGCAATAATTATCCTCTAGAATAAGAAACTGGTTGATGCATTGTTATTAATAGGTCCCATGTAAAAATATGCTGCTGAAGATCTTAAAAATGCCACAGCAGAGTCAATCCTTTTTTTGCCTCTACATAGAGGAAGCCTTCCAAGGTTAACAACTGTTACTATAAAAAGTAACTTGTTTCCGTTTCTGTTTTTTGTGTATCCAATTGTTTTGGTTTTCTCTAGAATGTCAATATTAAACTGGCACCTAGACTGAAACTCAGCAGTTATAGAAACTAGTCTGATTCAGTGTTATCTCTAGTGTTTTAAAAGAAAAAAAAAAGTACAGTAAATTGAGAGGTAAGACAAGCAGACTAAATGTGAATAGCTGGCTGCATGAATCAACAATAAATCTACTAGTGTTACTAAAAACTGATTACTTCTAAAGTTGACATTAGACAATATGCATGGAAGATAAGCGGAAAATATGTAGTACAAATTGTTAAAAATGTTCTTTTATGAGTTCTTATTGTTCAAGGAAATCCAATCCAAGGCACTAAGAGCTGCGTATATACACTACCTTAGCAGAAACCTCCTCTTTCAGCCTTTCAATTTCACTTTGGTGAGCCAGTACAAGGTCTTCTTTTTCCTTTGTTACAGAAGCAATCATAGTTTCCTGCATATTTTGCAGCTCTTTTCCATAGTTGTCCCGTATTTTTTCAATTTCCATAGAATACTTTCTTTGACTCTTCTTGCCTTTTGAGAGATGATCACATTGTGTCTTGCATTTTTCTGAAAATGAGAAATAATAATTAGAAAGAAGTGACAGTTTTACAATAAGAAATACAAAATTAGAAGGAGTAAGCCAAACAAAGCACTTTATTTAAATAGGAAAAAAATATAATAAAAAAATAAAGCTGAAACAAGTAAAAACAATTAGCACTTAAAACATTATGTGCCAAATACACTTAATGAAAATCAGTAGTCACCCCTGCCCGATGAAGAAAAGCCATATGGTTACAGAACCCATCTCAAATAATTTTTTACAGAGCATACAGCACAGCACATGTCCAAAATGCTGACTTAATTACATTATAAGTTCTTGCCAAACATAATTTTTTAGATGAAAAATATCCTAATATAGTTACTGACTTACAAAGGTGTTTTGATTAAAAAATTTAACATTTCATAATCATTTATCTACACTGCACAAAATCAAGTTTGGCTTATTGGCTCATTCTTTGTGACTCCTACCATCTGGAAGTGTGCTGCAAAGTCTGTTTTAACATTCAGATCTGCACTGAAAACCAACTTGATCTCTTGGGTTCTTTAACAATAGTTCCTTCATTTACAAATTTAAACATTTGTTTACTGTCACAGTAATGAAACCACCAAAACTATATAGTAATTTGAGTTGGTAGCGAATTGTATA
This sequence comes from Erpetoichthys calabaricus, assembly GCF_900747795.2. Taxonomy (NCBI): domain Eukaryota; kingdom Metazoa; phylum Chordata; class Cladistia; order Polypteriformes; family Polypteridae; genus Erpetoichthys; species Erpetoichthys calabaricus. Next base: position 64,610,832 of record NC_041404.2, on the reverse strand, counting down.
CTAATCACTTTTACCATACACCCTTGTCCATAGTTTCTATATTTTAACAAAGTTTACCTGTACAACTCCTTTTGATGGTGTGTACTGTTAAAATGTGATGAATACTTCCTTTCTCCTCTGTATTCACTGTTTTTTCTTTTTCCATACACAGAAAAAGTTAATCTTACAGCTGCTTAGGTTTAATTTGAGGCACTCCAGATTGCACCAAGAGTATTTGTTAGCCTATTATGCCAACTACAAAAGGGCCCAGTGTAATTTGGCGTGGGTGTATGTGCACTGCATTGGAATGGTGTCTCAGCTACTGTAGGCTCATAATTGTGTCTAATGCTGTCAGGGTGGGATCTGCAACACTAAAACTGAAGTACTGTAGGTTGTTCTTTTAGTAAAAAGATAAATGTAAGATCGGGGAGGATAAGCAGTATTTAAAAAAATATCAGGTTACATGTCTCTCAGAAAAATTGTATTAGTATTTGCCAGATTTTCTTCTAGCTTTCATCACTATGGTTCCACAGCAAAACAAGTTCTGCTATCATTATGTGTAAACCTCTATGGCTAAAAAAATTAAGGCAATATTATAGCAGTGAAATACTAATATCCTGATCTTCTAATAAACAAAAATCTCATTTTGTTTTTCAATTGTTACTCTAATCACGTTAGAAGAAGACAGATAAAGAAATACACAATACCTGAATCTTTGGCTTATTCTATTACATGAAGTTGCATTTTGCAGCCTAGGTGGTCCTTGTTCCTGTCATTCTAGTTCTGTATATCTATTTATTACATTATAGCTAGAGTAAAAATGTAACAGAATTGACCGTAATATTTACTTTTCAAGCCCACAAGACACACAATGAGAATTAAGTGCATTATGGGGCAGAGGTGTATCAGCACTATACAACTATGATCTGAAAACCATTATAAGAAAAAGCAAAAAAAAGCATAAAAACATGAAAATGCAAAAGTTTACATATGTCTGATGAAGAAATGCAAATTAACTTAACTCTCACATTTGTCTCACATTTGTCCTAACATCCATTAAATTTGTAATAGTCATATAGGAGTTGTTCATCTTTAAATAAAACTGAGATTTAAGTGTAAACATGACTTTTTTTCTATGATTCTAATTCTAAAGGTTCTGAGTTAGGAGGAGTGGTGGCTCTGAGGCTGTTGATCTGCACTGGCAATCCTCTGGTTGCCGGTTCGAATCCCGTAAAATGCAAAAAGGGACTCTCTGTTGGGCCCTTTAGCAAGGCCCTTAACCTGCAATTGCTAAGCGCTTTGAGTAGTGAGAAAAGTGCTATATATAAATGCAAAGAATTATTATTAAAACCTAGTAAATGACTTTTATGCTGGGATATCAAACAGAAATTTTCAAAACCTTGGGAGGTTACCAGGGAAGCTAAGAAAGCCATGCCTAAACCTATGTAATATGAAACAGAACAAATTTAAATTGACCTTAAAACATTTTAGTTTACTGCTCATTTGTTTAATATATCAGGTTGACAAAAACAATGAGAAAATTTTCTTACCACAGATGTCTAGGATACTGTTCAGCTCATGTGATTGTTCATTGCAGGTTTCAGACACATTTTTCCTCTGAAAAAATGCAATTATAGAACTTTATTGTATAAAGTATTTCCTTTGGAATATATATATATATATATATATATATATAGAATATTATAAAATACATAAAGTTTACATAGATTTGATTTATAAAAATTAGCAATATAAGATAAAAATTATAATAATGACAAATGATCAGATGATGGATCTGTGCCCATTGTGATTTAATCTATAGCATTTAAGATAAATTGCAGTTTGAACATTTCAATGAATTGTTGTGTTTCACACAGTTTTATCTTTGTAGTCTGTTTGCTATTATTTACATTATTTACATTATTAGGTACATTGTTAGTTAGAAGCTTCTGTAGATATTTTAGGTACATTGTTAGTTAGAAGCTTCTGTAGATATTCAGGATATGAATGTAAAGGAGGCAGTCTAATTTGACCCTTTTGACAACAACGTGTAAATTCATTACTTGTATTGCCAGTTGTTTCTTCAGGGAAGTTAAGTGAATGACAATGATTGCAAATGACATTTATTAATCCCAATGAATTTTCCTCAATAGTGGACTCATTATTGAACGCGTTGTCAGCTAAGTGGCGCAAGCGTTTAGCAGGTGTCTGGCGTTGATGTCCGCGACGTGTATGTTTTGCTTGTGCCGTTTGAGAGGCGCGTTGTTGCATGTCCAGTATTTGGGACGCGCTATTTTGGAGGTGTAATCGATTCGCCTGTGCTGCGGGAGAAGTCCGTTGCAGTCTACGTCGTGCCTTGTTTGTATTGAGCCTTGTCTGTTTTTGTATGTCGGTCAGTTGAGCTTTCTGTTTTTGGAGCCTTGCTTGCTTGTTTTCGGGCATTTCACATGCGCGTTGTAGACGTCTGCGTTTATTTATGCTGTCTCTTCGCTCCCGTTTTTGTATGTCTGAGACGCGAGGTCTTTCGGTTTGAACTCGTGCCTGTTTCGATGCAGCACTTTGAGACGCGCGCTGCATGCGTCTACGTTCATTGTGTCTGTCCATTTGGGCTCGTCTCTGTAACTGGGTTAGTTGAGCTTTGCGTTTTTGGAGCCGAGACATTTTTTCTTCCGGAGTTTCAGAAGCGCGTTGTATGCGCCGCCGTGTATTTTGTTTTTTCATGCGGGTTCGTGTGTTTGGTCCTGTTATCCGAGCCGTATCGTTTTGTACCTGTGATCGTGTATTCATGACTTGTTTGTTCTTCAGCGTGAGAAATATGGATAAGTAATAAGGAGGATCGCACTCACTGTTAATATGGAGCCTTTTCTGCAGTTGAACGGTTAATAGTGCTTCATTGTAAGGAGATCCACCTATGCTGCATAGTGTGAAGGTGTTGAGATGACGTATGTTTAATACGGACGGTTCCTTCAGAAATGGGGCTTTGGTTGTCACTTCTTATTGATGTTAGTGTGTTTGTGGGTCTGAATTGTCGTTTTTGTGAACGTTTCGTGTGCCATGTCCGTAGTCTGTCCCGTTTCGTGTCTAATGGGCTTTGTGTGGCGGTCACGGCTTCTTTTTTTTGGTGTGCTAGGAGCTTGTTGAATCCTCCTCTTTGTGTGCGTCCCGTTTCGTGTGCAATGGGATTCGTGTGGCGCTGTGTGCTTTGCCGGCGTCTGAGGGGGGGGGGGGGGGACGTTGCTTGGAGGGGGTGGTGGGATTGGTGGGGCGCGAGCGGCTTCTTTTTTTTTGTGTGCCAGGGGCTTGTTGAATCCTCCTCTTTGTGTGTGTCCCGTCCGTTGCTTGTGTCTGGGGGTGCTTGGAGGTGGGTGTGGGATTTGTGGGGCGCGAGCGGCTTCTTTTTTTTTGTGTGCTAGTTTTGTGTGCAATGTGTGACGCTGTGTGCGTCGCCAGCGTTTGACTCCTTTTTTCTGTGCTGACTCCTTTTTTCTGTGGTCGCGGCGCCTCATTTCTTTGACTCCTTTTTTCTGTGCTGACTCCTTTTTTCTGTGGTCGTGGCGCCTCATTTCTTGGAGCGCCTGCGCAGTACGTCTTTTGCGTCCACGGACCATGGCTGGATGTCCCTGCGTCCATCCGGTTTAACATTCTTGGTTAGTAACGTGGATTTACTGGTAACCTTGTTCACTGAATATTTTCCTGGAAATATGCTTCTCTGCTGGCTTAGATGAACATTTTTTTCCCAGTGCCCAATGGTGCTTTGCAAGGCCAGTGTGACATCACAGAGCTGCAGTAGTCATGCACAGAACTTTCATGCATGCTACTGTAAGATTGTTCCCATGGTGGCATGACCGGATCAGTACTCCAGCATTCCGCCCTGGATGCGATATTAAAAAAAAAAAAAAAAAAAATTGCCAGTTTTCTAATTTGAGGGGTACATTAGCTGACCATAATGAGAATATTAGGAGTACTTCCACCTGGTATATAACACTGATAATGCAAGGCCAGATGCTAATTTGCATGCTTAATTATCCATAAGTTGCAGCTACCATCCAAAACAAGCTTTAAAGAAGCCCTTCCCATTCCACGAGAAAGTACATACATGCAACACAGTGAAATAATAAACAAAAAATTAATTACTGTTCAGAAGAAGGTTCAAACTTCTTCCTGAAAGAAAAAAGTCCAAAGACATTAAAGCTGGGCCCGGAGTTGCGAATTCATTGCAAATCCTCTGATTAGAAATTTTTCCTAATGTTCTAATTTGTGTTTACCGTATTGCATTCTAAACACTTAGAGCAGAAAAACTGCAGGATTTTCTGAATATTATAATTATTTTAATGTCAACTTGGGTGGATTGGTTTGCTTATTCAAAATCAATAGATCTGACACTTACAGGGAATATGTAAGAGCCCCCAATGCATCAGCCAGGAGTATTGTGTGTTCTGGCGAGAGGTTAGGGCTTTTCTTCTAATTCAATCTAAAATTTTCTGCCAAGACTTTTGTTAATTGACCTTTGACTATGGCTTTACCTTTTCTATTGTCTGATGATTAAGTTTGCATACAACTTTGTACATTAATTGTGTTCTTCCTCAATGAAGGTATAATGGAAGTGGATTACAACCTGAATAACTTATGCAACAATATACTTCAGTGAAAAATATTAATTTCTCAACAGACAAATACTATATCTGCCCACTTTTGGGCACTGTGCAAGCAGCAGCCTTTTTACAGAAGGTACATAATTCTCACGGTTTTTCTTTCTTTTTTTCTGAACTTATTTACTAGATACTAGTCTTATTTAAAATTAGAATTGATCTGGCTCCAAGCTTGTCACCAATAGTAGCCACTAGATATCAGATAAAAGGATTTTAAATTTACCAATGAACTGAAATGCGCACAACTCGGGGGCCAGCTTGTCATGACTACACTTCACAACTCCATCCAAGTTCTTCGCCCGCCCGTTATCAACACCTGAATGAGTAAGATGCAATGAGAAAATGAAAGCGGGTGTATTAAATACTCCCTTAATCAGCTACTTGCAATGCGAGCGCCTAAACAACTTAGTTGCTCTTAACTGAAGGAGCTGTTTACAAAGACGGCAGTGTGCCAGCGCAAGTGTAAAAGTAAAGCAAAAAGTTTTTAGAACTGGTCTACCATCTATTGTAACAGGAAATGTTCAATCACTGTCAAATAAGATGGATGAACAGTCTGTTCTTATAGCACACCATGGAGCATACAAGTGTAGTGGTATTTTGTGGTGTATGGAGAGCTGGCTTAAACCATCTTATACCTAACACTGTTTTAATGCTAGACGGATTTCATTTTATTCAAGCAGACAGAGAAATGGTGCAGTGTGGAAAAAACACAGGAGGAGGACTGGTCATCTACATGAATGAGGAATGGTGTAAAAGGGAGCATATCACAGTTAAAAATACAGTTTATAAATAAGATATTGAAATTCTGGCTGTCAGAATTTGTCCAGGCAGATTCATTACATCATCCTTATTAATGTTTATATTCCTCCCTCTACAAATGGGGTCTGGCAATGGAAATGATTCATGACTTCAACCATGTGACTTTAGAAAAAATGCTGACAAATTTCTATCAGTTTGTGACTTTTTCACTCGAGGAAATAACAAGCTGGATCTGCTGTATTTAAATGTTAAAGACACCTTTACGTGTAATCTACTTGCTCCTTTAGGCAAATCTGACATCAGCTTATCAACCAAGGCAACTCACAACATTTATGTTAGAACTGGTTACATGTCTTTTGTTTTTCCAATTGGAGCACAGGCAGGTCAAGTGACTTGGTCATGGTCACACAGTGTCTGTAACTGGATTTTAATCTACAACCTCAGGGTGTGAGGTCCAAAGCCTTAACCACTACACCACACTGCCTTGCTGATTTTTGCGGCTTCCCCTCTACAAGCCTGTTATTAGATGGCAAACTGTTACCACCAGAATAGTGAGGAAGTTAAGCTTGGAGGCTGAAATGGCTCTGAATGACTGTTTCCAAATGACAGGCTGGGAAATGATGAGCAAGTAAGTCAAATGAGGACAATATTGTAATTTGAATCCTCACTGGGTGCTTTCTTTGGGAGGTGTACAAGGCATGGCGTATTACACACTTGGAGGTATTATATTATTGGAGTGCTTGACTATTCTCCAAGAAGGTCTGGAGGCAACTGTTGCGGGCACCTATTAAGCCCAGCACTACCATAGCTTTGGCAGGGAAACCAGAGTGAAAAAGAACATGATGATGATCTACTGCAGCTTTAGAAGGTTATGTCTTCACCGAGCTGCTATTGGATCTGCTATCTGCCAATAAACATTTGTTTTCATGTGCTTATACATTTATGTACCTTTTTTAGATCTACCTTGGCAAACATCATATTACGTATTATATATTGCATGTAATATCAGTGAGGTGTGTGGTATAAGTACATTTTGTGAAATTGAATGTTTACAATATACTGTCTTCTTTGATCATGTACTTTTTGCTTGTCATTTTTTAGGTGCATTCACATATAATGCATGAACCACCTATTGTGATAGTCTTGTCTGTCTGTTTGTTGGTCTATATGAAACAACTCTGCCTCCCATAGAAGAATTTTGTTAAAATGTGGCACACTTATTGTTTAAGGAAATTTGTCAAGGCAATTCAGTTTTCCTTAACTTATCCTGAACTAGTCACACTTGTACACAATTTTAACATCACAAACTCGCCTATTGAAAAAAATTGGCGAATCTGCAAACTCATCTGTCTTAAAACAAAGAATCATTCTATGTGACTTCAACTATGAATTTCTTCACTCTTTCAATTTTACTTTGACAGCAGTGACATAAACTTGTATACTTTGTATATTTTCCTCTGTTTCACCTATGATAGCTGCTGCTGACAGCAAACAGATCCCCAGTACAAGTTAATTAAGCATCTTGAAACTGCTGTATCAGCAAATTGTTTTTGCTTTATGAAGTTTTTTTCAGCAGTTTGAGCGCAAGCAGAAAAAATGTAGTGCACCAGCACCACAGTTCTTCCGATGTGTTAAGTTATAACAGGTACGTTAAATGATCTTCCTAACCAATGCTACCAATGAAAAACAAAAGGTTATGTAGATATGAATGAAGTACCTTGTGCTGTTACGCACAAGAGTAAATAAACATTTAATCCATATTAACATTACACTAAACCAACCTCACAGCACCATTACAATGGTTCACTATTTCACTCAATTTACTAGGAGGACTGGATGTCACAGTAACAGAAACAGTCCCGATTTAAGGCTGTGCAGCCCAATAAATAACTGAAGAATACCAAAATGTTCCAGATTTAACAGGCTGTCCATCTACTAAAACATTGCAATGTCAAAACAATATTTAGAACAGTATGTATGACGCACCAAGAATGAAGCACATACGCCTGCCCCTCCACCATCTGTTCGAAGTAATATACATATAATAAATAGCGTGGTCAAAACTGCCAGGTGGGAAGGTTGATTAAGAAATTATGTTAAATTTGAACAACTTCATGACGAAGACACAAGAACCAGACAAAATAAGAGCATACTGGCATTAATGTGTTTCTACATCAACCATTGTGTAGAACAGGGGTCCTCATTCACAGTCCTGGAGGGCTGCAGTGGCTGCAGGTTTTTGTTCTAACCTGGTTGCTTAATTAGAAGGCAATTCTTGCCAATATTTTAATTTCATGGCTTGTTAGTGCTTTAACTCTGCTATGTCAGGTAATTCTCATATCCTAGATTTTCTTCCCCTTTCTAAAGATATTGTCCAAATGATTTGAAGGCTAAAATGGATGAGTGATTCTTAGTCCTTCACTTTTTTCTCTTTACTTTCCTTCCAAGTAATTAAACCCAATAGTGCATGATAAATACATACAGGTGTAAACGGTAACAAGCTAAAGGGAGAAATGCTGTCTCCTTTGTCATTTGCATTATTAGTTATTTGCCATTAGTAATTGCTAATTAGGAGCAATTAAAAACCAAGAATACAGCTGTTTAAGACTAAAATAAGCAATAAGGGTTCAAAATCTTAATGAGCAAGACAACTACAGATGAAGCAGAAATGTTACTTGAGCAAGAATTGCTTCTTATTAAGCAATTGGGTTTTAGCGAAAATCTGCAGCCACTGTGGCCCTCCAGGACTGTGATTGAGGACCCCTGGTGTAGAATCATATGTATTCATTTGTGAAAGTGTGTTTTATTTCCCCATGCCCTGATCTCTTTCTGATGATGATGAGATAAAGCAGGCATTAAACAAATGAGATGGGCTTTATGTGTAGGCATACATGCTACATAAGTCTTCTTTTTGGGACTCTGAAAACCTGGTCAGCCTATAATTTACCATCAGAGTGCCACATTCACCAGATATCCCCAATAGTCAATCGTTCCAAAAATGTTTGCCTTTTACTTAATGTTATTCCTTAACATTTGTCATAAATTAATAACTCTACAAGTACCATTTCATGAAAATAGGTAAGCTCAAGCAAAGAAGAAATAAGGTATAAGTTTCAAGCTTTTTTTTTTAATTTAGGTTATGTTAATGAACAACTGTAAAGTGTTCATGTGTGTGTGAGAGTGGTCTCACTGATGGATTAGTCTGTCTGGGCCTGTTTTCAGCCTTTTGCCCAATCCAGGTGAGATAGACTGAGAAGATTCTTGAACCCATTTACTGAACTCAGTCCACTGAGGACTGCAGTGTCTGCATGGTCCTCAAACGCACCTAAATGTTACACCACAAGTACATTTTCAAACTTGTTTTTCTTGTACGTGACCTTGTAATTCTGCAGTGGAAACAGTAGCTGAAGTCTAAAAATTAATTATTGCTCTTGTAGTGGCTTTTTTTCAATAAATTTTTATTTTATGGAAGGGCTGTAACCCCTTTCAATTACAAGCTAAATTTATACCTATATTTTAGAGTGTTTATATATATTTAAATTTCTAATTTCAGCCATGAGCAATTGGAATGGCATTTAAAAGTAATAATAACAAACTGCGATAAAACTCCACTTGTGATAAAACTTCAGCCTAAGTGCCATCAACAGCATTATTAAAATTCCAAATGATAAAATCTAAGCACTCAGCAGCACTGATTACTTGAGTGCACCCAACAAGAAATGAGTCTTCTTTTTCTCCACATGCAAATGCAAAACATTACAACAGATATTTGTTGATCTTACATTATTAAAGAAAGAAAACTACCTAAATAAATATGTCAGAAAGTCTCTAATAAAAGAGGAAAATATGATGCAAGACTGCAAATAATGACACTGTCCACCGCAAGGAAGCATAGCATGCTTAATCCAGCAGTGAAGACACAACATAAAATAAATCAATGTAGAACAATGAAGTATTTTCATAATAGTCTCATTATTCTCATCAATGTCACTGCCAAGGTAAGTAAACCTCTCGACAAGGTCAACACTCTCTCTGCAAACAGACACACTGCTGATGGCTGTGCCCAAGAGGTCATTAAAGGCCTGGATCTTGGTTTTTATCCAGGACACTCGCAAGCCCAGACACTCAGACTCCTCGCTCAGTCTCTCGAGCGCCCTGATCAGAGCCTCCATTGACTCCGCGAAGATCACAGCATCGTCAGCAAAGCCAAGATCCGTGAATCTTTTTTCACCAACAGATGCCCCACAGTCACTGGACCCCAAAACCTTGCCCAATACCCGGTCCATACAAGCATTGAACAGAGTAGGAGCTCGATCAACTGAGTTGCAAATTGACAAAGGCTGCAAAGAAACTCTGCCGATATTCGCGTTTGTGCTCCATGAGAACCCTCAGTGACAGGATGTAGTCAATGGTAGACTTCTTATGTGTAAAACCAGACTGTTCCGGTCGCTGGTAGGTGAGCAAGTGATCACGGATCCAATTGAGGACAACCCTAGCAAGGACCTTACCTGGCACTGAGAGAAGTGTTATCCCCCTGTAGTTGCTGCAATCCAGGTGATTACCCTTCCCTTTCCAGACAGGGACAACAAGGCCCATTTCCCAATCAGCTGGGATGATGCCAGTCTCCCAAATGGAAGCAAGGATTGCTTGCATTGCAAGGAAGACAGCCTTACCAACAGCCTGAAGAAGCTCACCTCAGATACCACAGATCTCTGCAGCCTTCCCTACCCTCAGTTGGTTCACCGCCTGTGCAATCTCCATAAGATTAGGCAGTTCACAGCTAATTGGAAGATCAGTCTCAAGAACCGTGGACTCAGAGATATCCAACGTCCTACCCGGAGGATCAGCTTTGAACAACTGCTCAAAGTAGCCAGCCCAGCGGGTCACAAGAGCAGTGTCATCCGTAAGGACCGTTCCATCAGCTGCCCTGACTGTGATAAATAATTAATAACAACAAATAATTATTATTACATTCATCAACAAAATATAACTGATTAACAAGACAAAAATAAATATTTCTATCTTAGAAAAAATGAACACAATGGAATGGAGAATTGAAACTAAATAGCAACTGAATCAAAACAATAAAGAAAAAGAAAACATACTGTAATAATAAATAATCAAAATTCACAAGAGACTGAATCCAAGTCTGAATTCAAAATATACTGAATTCAAAATATTTTAGAAGAATGGCAGAGGTCTCTGAATATCAGAGCTATCAAAATCCAATATGTACCAAGAGCAGAAAAGAAAAAAGGCAACGAATACAAAGGATAAGACTCTAAAGGAGGAACCTCAATGCCACAACTAAGGCCTTGAGGACTGAGCAGCCCTTTTATCAGATCAAGGAAGTGTCAGTAACTGGAATCCCCAATCCCCCACACAGCCCCTGCTTAGCTGAAAACAATGAACAAATAAAAGAAAACTTAAAGAGGCGAAGAACAAAAAAGGGAGGAAAGGTAGAGTCAGGCAGAGCTACAACTTAGCCTGGACAGGTTGGTCTTTCTTCCATTGTGGTGATACATGCAAGGACTTGCAAAATAACTGCTGTGTCGTAAAATGCTTTCGCTTTTATGAAGTTCTGCAAAGTTCACTGCAAATTGTTACTTATTTTACTTTAATGTTCTGCTGCAAATTCTGTTCTTTGAAAAATTATATTTACTGAACCATTCAGCAACATTTTTTTTCTTAAAACAACTGTTGCAATACAGGATAATAAGGATATCTTTTTGGAATTTGGAACAAGGCAGCAATCACCATAGACAGCAAGCAGAAATACTGTACAATTCAACCTACTGAATACATTAAGATGCTTGATGAACCATCCATCCATTATCCAACCCGCTATATCCTAACTACAGGGTCATGGGGGTCTGCTGGAGCCAATCCCAGCCAACACAGGGCGCAAGGCAGGAAACAAACCCCGGGCAGGGTGTCAGCCCACCGCAGGGCACACACACCAAGCACAATTTAGGATCGTCAATACATCAAACCTGCATGTATTTGGACTATGGGAGGAAAACGGAGCACCCGGAGGAAACCCACGCAGAGAGGACCCGGGAAGCGAACCCAGGTCTTCTTACTGCGAGGCAGCAGCACTAACCACTGCGCCACCATTCCGCCCATGCTTGATGACATTTTACAATAATCTACTTACTCATTAGAAACTTATCTTTTCAACTTGTTTTCAATTTTTAAGCATAGAAAAGTCATTTAAAATTAAATTAAAATGTTTAAACACAGCAACAGAAACATACTATCCCTTTCGTAGTTATAAAGTATTTGCATTATTCAAAACATAAAGGTATGTCCATGATTTACTTAATCAAGTCTTCAGACTGACTGCAATCCTCCCAGACTGCAGATACTGTATATTAAAGAAAACTCCACTTTCCTAGTTCACTTTTAAAATGACATCACTGTGTCAGTTGAGGACAGGACGACCAAAACACAAACACACACATTCACTATCTCTCATACTGGGTGAAGGAGAATAATTACATGCTTAAATAGTGTCACTTTAGAATTCTATAGGCAAAGCGAGCCTCAAGGGAATTCCTGTACAAAATAATTTAGTAGTAGCACAAGTTATACTAGTAGTCCTAGTAAGTAGCAATGTCATGTGTACAGAGTCCAGTGAAATTCAAATTAGCACGTCCAACCAACATGTAAGTCAAGCCAAGTCAAGTTGTCGTACAATCCATATACAGTTTGACAGCATACCTTAGTGCGAAATAAAATCCCAATGACCACAGTGCAGCATATACATAAACTAAGGCAAGTGGAAGACAAGTAAAGAACTATATTACACTAGAAAGCAGATAAATAAATAATAGGTTATGAACAGATATTAATAAATTGAAATAGTAATAAATGAATAAAAACAGCAACTAATAATAATAAACAATTGTAGTAACAAATGTACTGCATACAAATAAACTACTAGGAGCAAATCTCGAGGGAACAAAAGGGCAGCAAAGAGTTCAAAGTCTGGACAGCAAATGAGCTGTTGCAGAACCTGGCAGAACTGGTTTGGAAGTTGCAGTACCTACTGATGGAAGTGGGGAAAAGAGACCATGGGAAGGACGGGAGCAGTCCTCCACAATGCTGTAGGATTTGCAGAAGCAATGCATAATAAAGATGTTTTTAATGAAGGGTAGACATGTCTCAAAGATCTTTTTTGCAACAGATGTAGTTCAGTCCAGAATGTTGTACTGTATTGTCATAAAGCAGCTCATTTTACAAAATCTTTATTATGACACTCAGTATTCCAAATTAATAAAGCATTTAATACTAAAAAAGGCCATTTTTGGAAGCTTAACACTGACATGATTATGTATGACAAACCCTTCCTATCCTGACTAAAATGTTGAAATCAATCAGCTGATCATGTTCCTCCAGAACATATGATCTGCTTCTTTCACAACTCTTCATTAATCCTAGGCATTCTAGATAGTTTGTCTCTTTCATCTGAAAATGTAATGTAAAAATATTTTTACTTGTAAATACTATTATCTCTTTTCCTAACAGTTCCAACCCACTGATCATCTTACCATGTGCATTACTGTACAGTTTGAACGTGGACAAGCACATTTAAGGAGTGCTGATGAGAAAACAAAACAGTGCAGAAGGACCTGGCACCCTGCCACCATTTGGAGGAGTTTCATACCATAATGATGTAGTGCACCTGTTGAAAAGCTAAAGTCACTGCCTTTCTAATAAAAGCTGACCTTTTACCATTTTATTCAGCTACTTCTGATACACAACAGCCGGGTAATACCCTCCTTGTCAACAACTATAGCATGTACTTCAGGAACACATTATTGTACTTTTAAGTGAATTTAAACCATAAATACAAATAAACTGTATACTGTGTAAAGATAGGGAGAACAGAAAACAGGTATGTCCCACTGTAGTCCTAATTTAAGTGCTTTATAACCTTTTATTTTAAATCCTCACTTCCCTTATTTGCCGTATTTAAAATGTGACTAATTTGTCTATCAATTCACTTATGCATATACTGCACTCTGCACATTTTTTTCACGTAAACCCTTGCTAGCTGTACATTGGTGCACTTTATTTAGTTACCAAGCAGATTAATTCTATTCAAAACAGGAAAAAGTTGATTAATAAGATGCCATATGACGGTGAAGCTTACATCTATGTAAATGTGTGTTGGAAGTATTTTCTTAGACTTTGCTAATTTACTTATAGATAATTCTTGATGTTTGTACAATGCCTGACTGCATTGTGTCAAGTATAAAGTTTGGTGGAGGGAGGATTATGGGGTTGTGTTTCAGGGGTTGGGTTTGGTCCCTTAGTTCCAGTGAAAGGAATTCTTAATGCTTCAGCATACGAAGCCATTTTGGACAACTTCATGCTCCTAACTTTCTGAGAACAGTTTGGGGATGGCCCCTTCCTGTTCCAAAATGGCTGTGTACCAGTGCACAAAGCAAGATCTATAAAGAAATGGATGAGCGAGTTTGGTGGGGAGGAACTTGACTGGCCTGCACAGAGCCTCAACCTGACAGAACACCTTTGGGGTGAATTAGAGCAGAGACCGCGAGCCAGGCCTTCTCGTCCAAAATCAGTGCCTGACCTTACAAATGCTCTCCTGGAAGAATGGTCCAAAAATCCCATAAACACACTCCTACATCGTGTGAAAAGCCTTCCCTGAAGAGTTGAAGCTATTATAGCTGCAAAGGGTGGGCCAACTCCATATTAAAGCCCATGTATTAAGATTGGCATGTCATTAAAGTTCATGTGTACGTAAGTGTGTGTAAAGGCAGGCGTCCCAATACCTTTGGCAATATATTGCTATCTACAACTCTTATTCCAAAAAAGATGGGATGCTGTGTAAAATGTAAATAAAAAAAGAACGCAATGATTTGCAAATCTCATAAACCCATATGCTATTCATAATATGACATAGAAAACATATCAAATGTTTAAATTGAGAAATCATACCATTTTAAGAAAAGAATAAGGTCATTTTGAATTTGATGGCAGCAAAAAAGTCTCAAAAAAGTTGGGACAGGGCCATCTTTACCACTGTGTAGCATCCCCCTTTCTTTTAACAACAGTCTGTAAATGTCTGGGAATTGAGGAGACCAGTTGCTAGAAGTTTGGAAGAGGAATGTTGTCCCATTCTTGTCTGAAGTAGGATTCTAGCTGGGTCTTCTTTGTCATATTATTTGTTTCATTATGTGCCAAATGTTTTCAGATAGTGAAAGGCCTGGACTGCAGGCAAGCACCCGGACTCTTCTATTACAAAGCCATACTGTTGTAATAGATGGCAGTAAGTGGTTTAGCATTGTCATGTTGACATATGCCAAGCCTTCCCTTAAAATGATGTCATCTGGTTGGAAGCATATGTTACTACGTAACCTGTATATACCTTTCAGCATTGATGGTGCTTTCCCAGATGTGCACTAAGGCATCCTCATATCATCAGAGATGCATGCATTTGAACTGAGTGCTTATAATAAGCCCAATGGTCCCTCTCTTTTTCAGTCCAGAGAACGTGGCAGCCATGTTTTCCAAAAAAAATTTACATTTTGATTTGTGTGAACACAGAGCAATTTTTCACTTTGCCTCAGTCCATTTTAAATGAAATTTGGCCCAGAGAAGACAATGGTATTTCTGGATCATGTTCAAATATGGCTTCTTTGCATGACAGAGCTTTAACCTGCATTTGTGAATGGCACAGCGAACTGTGTTCACAGACAATGATTTCTGGAAGTCTTCCTGAGCCCATGTAGTGATTTACATGACAGAATCGGGCCTGAAGATCACAGGAATCCAATGCTGATTTTTGGCCTTGTCCCTTACGCACAGAGATTTCTCCAGATTCTCTGAATCTTTTCATAATATTATGTACTGCAGATGATGAGATATTCAAGTTTTTGCAATTTTACATTAAGAATCATTATTCTGAAATTGTTCTACAATTTGTAGACACTATTTTTTTGCAAATTGGTGAACCTCTGCCCTTCTTTACTTCTGAGAGACTCTGCCTCTCTAAGATGCTCTTTTTATACCCAATCATGTTACTGACCTGTTGCCAGTTAATCTAATTAGTTGCAAAATGTTCCTCCAGCTGCTTCTTTTAAGTACCACTTACTTGTCCTAACTTTTTTGAGATGTGCTGCTGCCGTCAAATTCAAAAAGAGCTAACATTTTTCATGAAATAGTAAAATGTCTCACTTTCAACATCTATCTATCTATCTATCTATCTATCTATCTATCTATCTATCTATCTATCTATCTATCTATCTATCTATCTATCTATCTATCTATCTATCTATCTATCTATCTATCTATCGCTGACAATAACCAATCTTCAAATCGCGGCGAATCGCAGGCTTACTTGTCTTCTTATAAAGCACTTTGAACTACGTATCTTGTCTGAAAATGTGCTATACAAATAAATGTTGTTATAACTGTTATTTAAGTGAGTGATTGTATAAGACCTTGTCCTGTTTCTGTTGAGGTGTTTGTATATGTGAGCAGTGTTAGGGTCAAAGATATACTGTAGATGTGTTCCAGCAATAGAGTAGAGAATTAAAAAAACGTGAAAAAATGTATTTACAGCTTTGAATCATTAAAAGCCAAACAAACAAATACCACCCTGACACCCAAACAAACAAAAACAAATCTCTTCTGTCCTGCTAGGAACAGAAACCAATTTGTATTGATTCCAGTCACTATATGTGAACGGATTCAATGTTCACGGTCATAAATTTTAACAAAGGTTATATATTGACAAAAAAACATGAAAATGTTTCCAAGGAGTTGCAATACAGGGCACATTATCTTCATGGGTCTGAATTCCACTCCTGGGTCTTCATATGTGTGCGTCGATTTTGCACGTGCTCCCTGTGTCTGCACAGGTTTTATCCTTGGGTACTCTGATTTTCTTCTCATATTTCACATATATGCATGATGGGTTAGTTTAAGGCTATCAGCTGACCCTACATAGGTGAGTATGAATGTGGGTATAAATGTGATTTTTGACGAACTGCTACTGTGTCTGTGGTTGGCTTCTGTTTTGCCATCATTGCCAGGTTAAGACATGGTTTGATGAGTCTTTTTTGATTAATATTGTAAATGAAGAAGACAACTAAAATTAAAAAAATGTTTTTTTCTAACTGCCAAATCTAATTTGTTTTAAAATGATGAAAGCAATTACGGAATAAATTATTTCATGGCATGTGTTTATGAAAATAGCACAGTGGTGCAGAGGGAAACCCTGAAGATGGGATTTGGGCTGATTACTGGCCAAGTTGCCTCCACATTTTATGACAATAATCACAGTGAAAGAAAGATAGCAGCACTTGAAGCTGAGCAGAGGAGAGCAACCAAGTGTATTCCAGGACATAAGGACATGTCCTACTCCAATAGACTCAGAAAATTAAAAATGAGGAGGAGAGAAGACTGAGTTGGGACCTAATCCAGGTCTTCAAAATTCTCAAAAGTAATTGGAAAAGTAGATACAGGTGAATTCTTTCAACTTAACAGTCAAAATTAAGGCAATGTGCATTTAGGACTAAAGACAGGAAATATTTTGTTACACAAAGAATTGTGGGAATCCGAAACAAACTACTGAAACATGTAGTTGACGCAGAAAATTTGATGCATTCTAAGAAGTGTCTGGATGAGATATTGGGACAGCTTAGGTATTAGCTAAACAGAATGGTTGCCTCTCATTTGTCAAATATCGTATGTTCTGTTCTTCCCATTGGAGAGTATGCAATGTCCTCTACCATTGGTGGGCCTGCCATTCATGTTTGGATTCTAGCTGGTACCCGAAGCTATCGTAGTAGAAAGGTCAGAAAAGGATGAATAGTTGACTATGATTTGGGCCTTATTTCTGCCCATAAATTTGTTGGTTGACTATGCTTTAAGTGAATAACACACAATTTAACACTGGCAGTGACCACTTGTGGGCAACACAGTAATAGCACTGAAAACTAAATTAGCAATCAGCTATCAGTTTGAAAGAGAATCAATAGTGATCTGAAATGAGCTTCCACCAACAGACTATTGATTTTAAAATGCATTTAATAGAAGCACAAGGGAACACTAGAACAGCTTCAATTATAATGTAATGATCCTTGACCTTAAACAACATGCTGTTTGTCTCTGGCCGCTTGCTGGATTTGCACATGGCCTGGTCCATGGAAAAACTGCAACCATTCTGTCAGTCATTTCTAGGCAGGAGGACAACAGCTGAGTTGTCAGCCTTTTCAGATATCTGAAGTACAGTAGGCATATGCCACCAAGCTATACTACAGTAGTCTTTTTTAATTCAATACAAGTAAAAAGAAACAAGCTGACACATCTATTTATTACAGTACATAAAGTATGATAAGCTGACATGCCTCTGTCCACATCTGAATTTTCACAACCTCTGTAGTCTATCAGAGAACTGAATTATTAACTTTAAATTCCTTTGCACTGAATCTTTTCATTCATTTGTTTATTTCTGAACATCATTCAACCATGGGCAACAAAGTCTTTCTTCTGAGGGTCTCTACTATCCTCCTGCTTAATTAAAACTAAGACAGACCTCCACCTTATGAAAAGCTTTTACCTTCATAATAATTTCAAAGGATTTGCTTATAAACTGCACATGGACTGGTGCAATAGAATCAAATTGAAATTAATTTAGTAGTTCATAACAGCAAGTTCTCATATAGTTTTGTATCATCAGCTCACTGTCATAATTTCAATTAATCAATCTTGGCAAGATAAAGGGTGGAGCCATTCTTTTAATGTTCATGAAGCATTTACATTCATGTGTATATTTTAGTTAAGACTAGACAGTGAAAGCCAGTGGTAAAAAATTTCATCATTTAGAATTTGCTACAATAACTTTAAATAAAGAAAGCAGATCTTGTACCAGTAAAGCTTCAACCGCAAAATTGAATCGCAATCACAATGTTACCGTGGAGCATATTTTGATTATCACCCATCACTGAAACATGACATGAGTCTCAGACTTTGGCTGTAGGTGCTAAATTTGTATAAAAACACGAAAGCTGGTATGTGTGAGTTCCCTCCTTTTTGTGGTGAAGAAGTCAAAGAGAAACATTCACACCTAATAAACTGTCCCAGCAATGATGTCCTAATGCAAAAAAGAAAATGTTTTACAGGGAAATGTTGTTTCAAACGTTTGCCAGCCTTATGCTGTTTAACAAAAAAACTAGTAGTCAGACAGTCACTAATTCAAAGTTCTTATGTTTCAGCCATTTGGTGTATAGAGTTTGCATGTTCTTTACATGTTGTTCTTAATTGTACTAACTCAATCTTTACCATGATGTTGTCTCAAAAAAGAAATTATAAGGTTAACTCTAGGAGGCAATGAAAGGTCAGAGGTTGAACATAAGTTGGATTACATGCATCAGATCTTCAATACATAGAATTTATTGGTATTAACTATTTATTTTATAAACTACTTACACTGATGAACCGGATATGAGGGGTTACAAAAAACATGATTAGATTTAATTTAACTTTTAGCAGTGGAATTTGCAACCATGCTAAAAAATGTACTTCTTTTATTATCTCACAGCTCTAGGGACCTTCCTTCACACTCTAAAACACATATTGTCCTGCATGAGTATGTGTTTTCTTCAGCATCCTCTCACACCCCAAAGATGTGCGTATGGGATCATCTCTGCCTTCTTCAAATTGGACATTCACAGTACTGTATATTGCAATGGACCAACATCTAATCCAGAAATGATTCCCTCCCTACCTGAGCCTAATGTGGTTCAGACAAGCTCTGGGGGTACCTGCTGCACATTAGTACATTAGCTTTAGAAATTAAACATGTAGTAATTTTGACTGGTACCGTTCAATTTAAGATTACATGAAGCATAACTGTATTGCTAATAAATATAATATATTATATATATACTAGACATTAAGCCCATTACAATAACGGGCGCTAGAACAGCAGTGCATAAATAAACATTAGTAGGAACAGTCTATATTAAATGGCTGTATATTTACTGGCTTGTATGTGGCTGTAATATGCGTCATTGTATTGTGTATTTTCTCTCGCAGTAATACTGGTTTGTAGTTCCGTAAAATGTCTGTAATTTTCTCTGAAAGTAATACTGGCTTTGATGTCTGTAATATGCGTTTAATTTTCTGTCACAACAGTGGGCAATCAGCAGATTCTCCCCAGCAACTGATGTAATGTGTGGCGTGCAGCTGATAATTGTGCCTGTTGCGTCTCTCCAGCAAGTACTGTGCAGTTCCCTAGCAAGTATTTTAATCTATGCTGGCATGCAGCTGATTATTGTATGTGTGGCGTCTCCCCAGCAACGGATTTTATGTGCGCGAAAATAAATCTACTTTTAAAAGTCATCCTATTGTAATATCATGAAAATTCGTATATTTAGGAAAACCCCTTCAACGACTGACACTTTACACTTTACCAGGCCAAGCTGACATCCTCAGAGTGAACACTTGCACAACAACAAACACTAATCCCCACCTCTTTGGGGAAGCTGGTCTCCGCGTCTCAGTGCCCGATTGGATTTTTTGTGCCTCATGCTTTAGGTCTTACCTCATTTACCAAAATCCGATTGGATCGGCCGCACAAAATTTTTTAGGTCCCGCCCTCTCTGTCTTGTGTGATGCGTCAAACGGCCTTTGAAGCATTTGCTTTGAAGCATCGCTCCGTGCCCCGCGCATGCGCACTTCACCAGAAGACACACACACACGAACACTGGATGCACACAGGGGTTTTATTATGTAAATATATATATATATATATATATATATATATATATATATATATATATATATACAGTATAAATACATTCAGACATGTGAGTGTGGGGAGAGTTTAATGGGAAAAGGTTTCAGTTATTTTATGGGGTAGGAAAAGACTGATGCACCAGAACTAACACAGTTTCTGTTCCCTTTAGAGTGGAAGAAGAGCCATTGAAAGAAGACTAACTTCGCTTACCATGTAACTGCCGCAACTTATGCCGCATGATGTGCCTGTGATACTTAACCAACACTACACCCAGAAACTGGGGGTTCAACAGGCTTCTTCTACAAAGTCAGCACAACATAAATCTTTTCCTACTCTTCCTTCCTCCTAATCGCCCATAGTGGAATATCTCTCTTCTCCTCTCCTGGTTTGGATTCCCTGAGTGAAGAGAGGTGGCCTCTTTTATCTTGGATCCAGGAATACTTCCAGTGCCAGGACATTGCCCGAAGGAAGCACTTCCGTGTCAGATGGAATTCTCCCAAAGTACAAATAGTCCTTCCCCAGAGCGCTCCCTTGGCAGTACCGATGGAACCCAACCAGGCTGTTCAATAGTACTACAGTTCCCAGTATGCCCTGTGGGCATGTGCAAAATTGAGCTGGCCCAGGAGCACTGCCTTCTAGTGTATTGGGGGAACATACAGTCTTGACTGGCTGTCTTCCCCAGTCCTTCCATAATATTGGCCTCCCATCTACGTAAGAATCTTCTTTTCAACCCTACCAGGATGCCAGACCATCCATGCTGGCATGTTATACCAGCCTCTTGGCTGAGACAGGAAATTCCAATTATCCCAATTTATAAACAACAAAACCATCTGCCTGAGACAGGGAATTCCAATAATCCCAATTTATAAACAGAAAACCATTACCAAAGCTCATTTGCCAAAAATAAAAACCATGTAAATGCTCAATGTTGTGCGGCTTAAGGGCGCCACTCAAATGGCAGCCTTTTTACAGGTGCTCCCTCACTCTCTCTCTTCTTTTTTTGAGGCAACTATTTTTTTTTAAGATTATTAACCAATTTATTTAATTATTATTAATGATAATGTTAAGATGTGGCTTCTGAATTGTTATTGTTAATGTTAAATGATTTTTTAAATTGAATACATGCTGCTGTCATCACAGACACAAACCCGAGTGGTCAGCCCATATCAACTGTTTTTTGGACAAATTGGGAATTTGAAAGTTACCAAAGCGTGAATGAAGAGGTTAGGAAGAATCTGATGGCTACCTCTGTCTATAACATCAGAGAATGTAAAGAAGAAAATATTAAATGTTCCCATATTCAGCAGGTAGCTCTGCGATCACCGCTGCCTGATGCACTTTATTATAAAAGCAGCTCATCCAAAGATGGAAAGAATACAGAGCAAGGATAAAAGTAAGGTGGAAAGGGCTCAGAACTGGCTTGCCTACATAAATGTGGAATGTTCAATCACTTTGAAATAAGTTGGAGGAACTTTTATGTTCCTGGTACTGTGGCATTTGTTTATTGTGGGGAACCAGCATATTATGGATAGTATTTAATACAGGATAGTTTTCATCTGATATGATCAGACAGAGTGGTAAAAGAAGGAGAGAGTCCGGAGACGTACAAAAGAGATGTGAGCACATTATAATAAAAAACAATAAATTGAATGAATTTGTCCATGTTACTGCCTAGAATGATGTTTTTTTTTTTTTTTTTAACCGGAACAAGAACCAACATCTAAAAGCATGTTTGGACACAACAAGCTGGACCTGCTTTATTCAAATGTTAAAGCCTTTACATGAACATCTGGACAGCCTGATCACCTATAGCCCTGTTACTAACTGCAGCAGTTCTCCAGTATCCAAGCCAGAAGTTCTTACATGTGTTTAGGGGGGTTGTTGTTTGTTTCATTATTTATATCTTATTTTTATGTTTCTCATTCTCTCTCTCAAGCCTGCTGCAAAGTCCTAATTTCCCCTTGGCAACAAAGTACATCTACTCTAAATAGTCAAGGAATCGCCAGTTCCACATATTGGGTCTTCTTAACTTCATGATTTCTTTCATTCCTTGAGTATGGTTAAGCATTTCAAACAACCCAGACACTTTCTCTGTACTAAATGTGTTCACCTTTCAATTTTCAGCAGTTTTTATAAGAAATGTATTTTAAAAAGTGAACATTAATTGCCACTCACACACTCAAACTATTATCATGCTTTAAATTGTGATTTTGTGATCACTGTACAGGGCATGCCTAAAAACATGTAAATCTGTCAATATTCCAAGGTGAAGATCTTACCCTCATTACAATATTTACTCAATTAATTTACTCAGTATTTACTAAATATGGTGAAAACTAAAAGTGGATGTTATTTTATCATACATCTACTGCTGTGACATAATCGTATGTTTATTTTCCTGGTCTAACAGTATCACTATCATTTACAGCTGAGGAAAAGCAACATATGAAAATCAGGAAATTGACAAGGATGTATTTTTCCAATTAAAATATGTAAATTATTAGATTTTGGAAATATTTACTCTGCTTTATGATATACACTTATCCAGTGATATACGTGTACTTTCTGGTGCTGTCTTATCATTTTGTTCAAATTTCTTCACCAAGTCAACAGCACTAAATAAACTTTCAACTTCCAAAGTTAACATCCTGGGCATTTGTATGGCCAATGTTAAACTGACATTCAGCACTCGGCTGTGTCAAAAATATTCCGACCATAATCTTGTGTAATTCTTCTTTCCTTTTTACTTCCTCTTCCCTTTAAAAATACAACACCCAGTGGATTAATTTTCCCACATACATGTGTGTACAATGGCTGGCATCAAGTGTACCATGAATGCTATGATCCACAAATTCAATTGTGGAACATTACAACTACAAATCAGATACTTTTTGACACTTGTGCAACATAAAACATTTAAAAAATACGATCCACTCATCTAGTACCTCCTGAATTTAACTATAAAGGTCTTTTCAGACACCATTTGCCACAAGACATGTTGAATATCCACCCAAAAATAATTTCATATTGTTATAACCCATCCATTAATTTTTAAAATCCATTTTGTCTATTATGTAATCAGGGTCCAAGAGTCTGCCCCAGTAGCATAAGAAAGAAACCAGCCATCATGATGCCGGGAGATCATCATCAGCTTAAAGTGGTTGAAAACTGGATTATATACAGGAATCTCACACTGACTTTAAAATCGTATTTGTATATTCTTAAACAATAATCAACAGTGAGTCTGAGAATGTAATTTATTAAAATGTGCATACAATATCTCTACAATGTGGGTGAAAACCAGATTATATAAAGTAAACTCACACTAACTTTAAAATTGTACTTCTATTGGCGTAAACAATAATCAAAAGTGAGTATGAGAAAGTCATTTATTAAAATATTCTAATATCAATTTTTGGTGGTACAAACATACAGTATAAGCTCATCTCACAAAGCACCCATCCAGAGCCATCAGATTTAGTCACGTATCATAACTGAGCTCTTCCCAGCTTTACTCACTGTGGAAATTGGTAAGATACTTGAAATCCATTTCTGCAATTAAAAATGATTATCATTTTTTTCATTATCTGAAATTGCCCTGCGGTGGGCGGGCGCCCTGCCCGGGGTTTCTTCCTGCCTTATGCCCTGTGTTGGCTGGGATTGGCTCCAGCAGACCCCCGTGACCTTGCAGTTAGGATATAGCGGGTTGGATAATGGATGGATGGATGGATTATCTGAAATTGATTGACACATTTTTGCCAAGTGAGTAGCACTGCTGCCTCTCATCTGAAGCAGACCGGCATCAAATCCCATGCTCGTCATCTCTCTCTATGTCACATTATGTTTGCACATCTGTGGTGATTTTCTCTGGGTATTTTTGCTTTTCTGCTATGCCCCAAACTTAGGTTGACTTGTATATTTCTTTTTCTACATTTCTGGTGTGTGTTTTAACATGCTCTGCAATGGGCTGGTACCCCTTCTTTGGATAGCTGAAGCACCAGGACGTGGCACCCAGTGTCTTTATAACTTGATTACACTTGCTCAGAATACGACTCTCGATGGGCATTATACAGTATATCATAAACCATCATACTGAAATTTTTAAATCTCTTAGTAGGCATTATGCAAAATTAAATGTGTTAAAAGTTGCAGTTTCAATAACATTAGAAAAGTATCATAAGGGTTTTTCAACAGTTATCATTTCTTGATGCATACCCAAATTAAAAATGATCATAACGCACCAGATATTTGTTTATAGAGATGAGCCACAAAGGGACATATCAAAACATTTCATACAGTATGGGTGTCATTTCCTGTGTGTCTCAATTCTCATGCTCTTAACATGCAAATAACTTTACAGAGAAAAAAAAAATTGAAGCGAGAACAAGCAAGAGATTAAACAAATCTGTCAGGTTTTCCATTAGAGTGGCCACTTCACGCAGTCAGTAGGTAAATACATTTTCCAGGACCTATAACATTTAAAAATGAACTCAAATATTTGATCAGAAACTGAGCAGATCTGCGATTTGTCTTTTTTTATGTAACCCCTAAAATCAGATATTAGGTAATCGGTACAGGGGAGTAATCTGCTAGTAGCAACTTGTCAGAAAGGCGAGGCACGGAAAGTACCTCCGATGGCACATCTGTTACGATACATAGTTTCACGTACTTTGAAATACACCTCTCTGTAAAACTATTCTGAACCTGTCATCAGAGAAACAGACGCCGCATGCAACCACTTTCCCATGACCAAATTCGAAAATAGAGAAGGCGTCCAGCTTCCTGCTAACGCTCCTCTTACAGCTTTTGTTTTGATAGTGTAATTTTTTTAAATTGAACAGTAAGTTTAAATACCTTTCTCTTCCGGAATTTTGCACAACAAACACGACTCGAGTTACAGCCCATAGTCGACCTTGCTTTCCACCGGAGCACAAGCTGACGAATGCGGACCGGCTGTCTCTCCGACTTTTGTACGTTTTTATCAGCACCGTTACTTCTGGTAGGGCAACAAGAGCCGCAAAATTCGAACCTGACGTCTCAACCAATTGAACGCCGGCATATGCTAATAGTTGCGCAGCAAATGTTCAGTTGTCATTGCAGTGGAGCGACGTAAAGGAAACGGTGTCGTCCTCTTCATTGTGTGCTTAACCAGGTTATGAATTTCCGAGAGGTCGGACACTGTGTCACACAGTCACATACTGCTTATTAATGCACATATGGATTCATGGGTGGGTGGGGGAAGATGTTATAGCAGTCTGCTGCTGTAGATTAATCAATGTGGCTTTTCAGTTTTTAAAAATGTATACATCCATTTTCTGTAATAAGGAAGAATGCATTCAACAAACAGTTACTGACCAAAATGAAAAGTCGTGTTCTTATTCTGATAGAGAATGACTTTTCAAATTAAAGGAGCCCAGTGAGTTTTACTCGTAGGAGAAATTTTACGTGCGCCGATCTCATAAATATTACGTTAACATTTCACTTCTTTTTCGCCTGCTGGCCCTCCCTCTGATTACAGTCCTACGAAGCACGAGCAGCTGTGCTGTTCAAATAGTATAATCTGTTGTGGTTAGCAACGTCTATTACAACATATGTTTGTCAAGAAATATTACCTGTTTAAAAAGGAAACGATATTCCCGAGGATTAAGCTTCATCACGAACCCCGTCAAGCCGGATGAGTGTGTTGTTGCCTGCTCCTGATGGAATGTTCAAAGCTTTGGCATGTTTGTCCATTTCTGCTATTACTTCAGTCATACACTGCCCGAACCCACTTATTCAAACGCAGGGTCAAGTCATGGCTTTGAGTCCGTCTTTTACTTTTGCCATAGTTCACCTGCAATATTTACAGCCTATAATGAAAAAATAGTTATAGAAGATGGATGGGTGAATATATATATATATATATATATATATATATATATATATATATATATATATATATATATATATATATCCTGGAAATTGGAAACCTCTAATAACTTCAGCTGAAATTGTAAGGAGTGCCTTGTCACAATGATCACTAGTTTCAAGGATGCTGCCATATGCACAAATTACTGTTACCATTCCTCACATTGTGCAGCGATTTGGGCCCATTAGTTAACATCTCATTCTTTCTTTCATTTTGTAGATCAGCCTTTTCTATTATTGGGTCATGTAAAGTCTTTACCAACAGAATAAAGCATACAAGCTGATCCATTTCTGATCTGCAAGACTTTTCATCACAAGGCACATTCCCTCACACATCCAAATGTATACAATGCGTTTATTCAGGTGTAAGAAGTTCAGTTGAGCACATGAGCAGCATTTAAATTCTATGCAGGTAGTGTTATACCAGATTTGAACCCAGGACTTCAGATCAGTGAGGCATCAGTGCTAGCCCCCTTAATTTGGTTCACATTCATTGAATTAGGCTGCCTTAGTGTTTCTGAATTAGTTGCTTAGAGATATTAGTCCTGCTTTACCTCTGTACTCTGATACATGGAAAGGTGCAGTTCAAATGGAGGATCCTCAAGAGATCAAGACAGCTTTGGCAATTTAATGCACATGGAATGGAGTGTAATCCTAGATATTGTCACGAGCACACTGGGAGGATCAATTTACCATCCCTCCATTCATTGATTTCATGGAAACACTTGGTCAAATACTCTGTCACAGGAAGGTCAGTCTATTTACGGTGATAAACTACACTCACTTGCACCATTATTATTTAGAACCAACAATGAAGCTAAAGCTTACGTATTTGGACAATTGGAGGAAGCCCTCAGGAATTTGGTAAGAAAAGGTAGACTGCAAATTGTGTGATGTACAACTATTATTCCTTGCCCGAAGAGGGGGCCTAAACTGCCTTGAAAGCTTTCCTATTGTAACCTACTCAGTTAGCCAATAAAAGCCAGTTGCATCCATAAATGACTCATACAGAACATCACTATACTACTATATACTGCACCTCAAATCCAATATTACCTTCAATATACAGTAGAAGCACAACAGAATATTCTTGTGAAATATTAGTATTCTGGATAAAATAAAATGAATCAATTATTTTAACTTTTTCACTTCACTCAAATTTAAAAATACTGTACATTAAACAATATTATTGAGAATAGACAAATATGCAGTCATCTTTATGTACAGATAATATAAATATAGTGCTCAAAAAAATTAAGGGAACACTTAATTGTCACAGTCTAACACCAAGTCAGTTAAGCTTGAGGGGATATCAATCAGTCCAGTGAGGAAGCAGAAACGATTGTGAATCAACTTCACCTGCTTTGGTGCAAATGAAAGTGCACTGGACAGGCAACAGCAAGACATCCACCAAAAAGGGAATGGTTTTGCAGGTGGTGGCCACAAACAATGCTCTCTCCTTATCCTTCGTGACTGATTCTTCTCTAATTTTGCATTTTAGTAGTGTCCTACCTGCAGCCGATTCAGGTTGCACAGATAGTCCAGCTATTTCGGAATGAGACATCCATACATGCTGTAGCAAGAATGTTTCCGGAGTCTCGAGCATTGAGAAGATACCAGGAGATGAGTCGTTACATGAGGAGAGCTGGACATGGATGTAGAGGGGCATCAACCTAGCAGCAGGACCAGTATCTGTTCATTTGTGCAAGGAGGAGCACTGCCAGAGCCCTACAAAATGACCTCCAGCTGGCTACTGGTGTGCATGTTTCTGACCAAACTGTTAGAAACTGATTCCATGACGGTCCTCTACACAGTCAGCAGCTCTACCACTGGTGCCCTTTTCTCTTAAGACAGATGAAAGCCAGTTCACACTGAGCATATGTAAAAGATATGAAAGAGATACCATTGAGAACATTATGAAGCCTACAACATCATCCAGCATGACCAGTCTGGCTGTAAGTCAGTGATGGTCTGGGGAGGCATATCTTGGAGGGTTGCACAGACCTCCATGTGCTATTGCTACAGTACCTGACTGCTGTTAGGTACTGGGATGAAATTCTCAGAGCCATTGTCAGACATACCGCTGGTGCAGTGGAACCTGATTTCCTCCTGGTGCAGGACAATGCCTGGCCTCATGTAGCCAGAGTGTGTAGGCAGTTCCAGGATGACAAAGGCATTGATGCCATTGACTGGCCCACGTGTTCCAAAATCTGAATCCTATTAAGAACCTCTGGGACATTATGTGTCGGTGCATTCAACAATGCCAAGTAGCACCACATACTGTCCAGAAGCTCACTGATGCCCTGATCCAGGTCTGAGAGGAGATTCCCTAGGACACCATCCGCCAACTCATCAGGAGCATGCCTAGACATTGTCGGGCGTGCATACAAACACAGGGGTGCCATACGCACTACTGAATCACATTATGAATTGCAGTGATGAAATTCACACAAATTGGATCAGCCTGTGATTTCAATTTTTGATTTAGATTTTTGGTGTGATGTTGAATCCAGCCCCTAAATGGGTTGGTGATTTTGGTATCGATTGACTGTTATTACATCATTTTGTTCTCAACGAATTACACATTATTGCTCAGTAACAATTTTTCAATGAAATATTTCGTTCATCGAGATTCAATAAATGATTTAATTGTTCCCTTAATTTTTTTGAGCAGTGTACATTTGTGAATATGTTACAGTGCATTTTCATTAACCCTGTAGTCTTTAATAATTAATGGTTATTCTGGGAAAATCCAAAAAAAACACACTTATGTGGCCTGTTGCCATATTCAGTTCTTAGTATTCATAGCATAACAATTTAGCACTGGAACCATTCACATACAGAAGAGTCAGTTTGGAGTCACCAATTAGCCGAACCTGCACAAGTTTGGGGAGGTGGGAAGAAAGCTGGAGTATACAAAGTAAAAATGCAGACACCACACAGAAAGCATCTGAGTACAGGATTTAAACCCAGGGATGCCGAGACTATGAGCCACTGTGCCATCCACCATTCACAGGCAAGCAAATAAAAAATACCATGCAGGTACATGAAGTTGATAGGGCAGCATCATGTTATGATCCATAGCTAGGAGAAAACTCTTCTAAGTCAGATCACTTTGATGATCAAGACCTTGCTGGACTGTTGTTAAAAATATTTTTTTGTAAATGTCAATAGTACCACTAAACATTGTGGATATGGTACTATACTAAGCAAATATCAGAATGCAAACATGACAGAGTGTTTAAGAGAAAGAGCCAGAAATGTAAATACTAGAGAACTTCTCACCGCTTAACCTATTAAAAGTACTAGAATTGTTTACATTTGAAAACTGATCGAAATAATTTCTTTCTACTCTAACTAAACAAGTCTAAAATGTTTTTATGATTTAGGTTTGTGTAATAATAATAACATTAAATCAAATATACAGTTATACCCAAACAGATGGTAGATTTCAATTGTAAATCTACAGGGAAAGATGGTATAATTTCCAAAACCATTTCAGGGCTTCAATAATAAACCTTTCGTCTGGGCAGTCATGGGAATCTGACCCTCATGGTTCAAAGTGGAACGTTTCAGTATAAACCTATTTATAGGCAAGCATTAAGCCCTGATAAAAAACAGATAATCACAGTTGTTACAGGGAGTTCAGAGCGAACAGAAAAAGTTTCCATGTCAGACGGAGTGGCAGCTGCAGTGGGCTTCAGTTGCTAAAATTGGATGGGCCTATCAGGCAAAAAGTAATGGCCACTCTTTACAAAGAGTTATCACTGCTATGTGCTGAGCTCATTCTTAACCTTTTTTTGACCTCAAAATCTTTAAGACAGCATACTACAGTGTTTTCTTCTTCTAAAATAATTGGAGGAAGTGCACACCCTGATATTAATGATTTTAGTGGAAGATTGCATGCAATGCCAACGGGCTTGCTGGACTTACTGGTCTCCTCTCATCTGTAAAAGTGATGTTGTAATATGCATTGCACCATGTTGGTATTGTACTTCATGAGTTTTAGCCACTGAACTCAGTTAATTTGTACCATGCCCAGTGTAGTTTTATGTACCCGTGCTATTGCTTGTCATACATTGGTGGGTGAGCTGTTTCTAGGAATCAAATCTTGACTTGTCTGTAGCTTGAGTTACTGTATTACAGCTGACATTCATTTCTTCACAGGCTGTATTGGATCTCTTATTACTATATACTATTTATTGAATGTAGGTGTTAGGTATGCCCTTGTGCAGTGCTTTTTGGTCTATAATTTGTCCTATACACCTTGGAACAGAAGCTAATTTAATCATTTTTATTCCATTCATTTTTTAACCCACTTATTTAAATGCAGGGTGGTAGGGAACTAGTGCTATAATCTTAGAAAAGTTCCCCACAGACCAAGTGTCATGAAGTAAACTTAATATGAAAAATACTGTTTGGACAGGCTAGGAACTGAAGAATGAGAAAGTCCAAATAGGACTCGGAAAGTAAAAAACCTGTTATGATTATGTTTAATTGTCAGGATATTTTTTTATTGAGAAAATATGACAAGTACAATCAAAATATACCTTTTCACATGTTACATTACACATAGAAATGAATACAGTAATCCCTCGCTATATCGCGCTTCGCCTTTCGCGGCTTCACTCTATCGTGGATTTTATATGTAAGCATATTTAAATATATTTTGCAGATTTTTTGCTGGTTCGCGGATTTCTGCGGACAATGGGTCTTTTAATTTCTGGTACATGCTTCCTCAGTTGTTTTGCCCAGTTGATTTCATACAAGGGACGCTATTGGCAGATGGCTGAGAAGCTACCCAACTTACTTTTCTCTCTCTCTCTTTTGCGCTGACTTTCTCTGATCCTGACGTAGGGGGATTGAGCAGGGGGGCTGTTCGCACACCTAGATGATACGGACGCTCATCTAAAAATGCTGAAAGATTATCTTCACGTTGGTACCTTCTGTGCAGCTGCTTCGTGAAGCAACATGCTGCACGGTGCTTCACATATGGCAAGCCTGCCATACTTCGCATACTTAAAAGCTCGAAGGGCACGTATTGATTTTTGTTTGTTTGTTTTTCTCTGTCTCTCTCTCTCTCTCTCTCTCCCTCTTTCTCTGCTCCTGACGGAGGGGGTGTGAGCTGCCACCTTCAACAGCTTTGTGCCGCGGTGCTTCGCATACTTAAAAGCCAAACAGCCCTAATGATTTGTTTGCTTTCCTCTCTCTTTCTGACAGTCTCTGCTCCTGATGCGCACTCCGTTGAAGAGGAAGATATGTTTGCATTCTTTTAATTGTGAGTCAGAACTGTCATCTCTGTCTTGTCATGGAGCACAGTTTAAACTTTTGAAAAAGAGACAAATGTTTGTTTGCAGTATTTGAATAAAGTTCCTGTCTCTCTACAACCTCCTGTGTTTCTGCGCAAATCTGTGACCCAAGCATGACAATATAAAACTAACCATATAAACATATGGTTTCTACTTCGCGGATTTTCTTATTTCGCGGGTGGCTCTGGACCACAACCCCCATGATGGAGGAGGGATTACTGTACCATAAACTGAGGTATACAACATAACTTTATATTTTTCATATTTTTATTATTTAATCCAGGCCCTCACTCTATTCAAGATGATAAAAAGTGAAAACTCACATGGAAGTTAGAAAAGTACTTGTACCTAAAAATATACATGTGCATACTTTATGTCAATGATAAATTACACTTATCACCTTTATCATGACTGATAGACAACATGACTGTGTCCAAATATAAAACAAACTCTTCCCACAAAGGACAAAATTTAGCTGATGATCCACTGAAGGCACGACTAACATTTTTCAGTTCAAAATGTACAGTGTCCTGATTCAGTGGGAATGCAATGCAGGTGTAGGATGTTTCCAATGTGTAAAGATAGGATGGCATGCTAAGCAATGTAATAAAAGGCCATATAATTTACGTTCTCTTTGCATATTTGTACATTATCTGGTAGCGCTCCAAAAAAAACAATTATGGAATTTTGTTCAGTAGGAACTAGGGGGCTTTGTTCCCTGCTCGCTTAGCTCACCAACCCCCGGGCCTGCGCTATGCGCTAGCCTCTTTACAGTTCTGCATTCTGCATATGGGGATGTGGATGTACAATTTAAAAAGATTTTTATTTTCATGGGAATTGTTACATATGCATAATAGAACTAACTATTTTACATTACGCCGGGCACAGCCCGAAGAGGCAATGTGGGTCCCCCTTCCCATGGGCTCACCACCTATTGAAGGGGCCAAGGAGGTCGGGTGTAGTGTGAGAGGGGGGGTGGCCGAAGGCAGGGACCTTGGCGGTCCAATCCTCGGCTACAGAAGCTGGCTCTTGGGACGTTGAATGTCACCTCTCTGAAGGGGAAGGAGCCTGAGCTATTGCGTGAGATTGAGAGGTTCCGGCTAGATATAGTCGGGCTCACCTTGAAGCACAGCTTCGACTCTGGAACCAATCTCCTTGAGAGGGGCTGGACTCTCTACCACTCTGGAGTTGCCCCTGGTGAGAGGCGCCGAGCGAGTGTGGGCATACTTATTGCCCCACGACTTGGAGCCTGTACATGGGGGTTTACCCCAGTGGACGAGAGGGTAGCCTCCCTCCGACTTCGGGTGGGGGGGACGGGTCCTAACTGTTGTTTGTGCGTATGCACTGAACAGCAGTTCGGAGAACCCACCCTTTTTGGAGTCCCTGGAGGGGGTGCTAGAGGGCATACCTTTTGGGAACTCTACTCGTACTGCTGGGAGACTTCAATGCTCACATGGGCAATGACAGTGAGACCTGGAAGGGCATGATTGGGAGGAATGGCTCCCCCGATCTGAACCCGAGTGGTGTTTTGTTATTGGACTTCTGTGTTTGTCACAGATTGTCCATAACAAACACCATGTTCAAGCACAGGGGTGTTCATATGTGCACTTGGCACCAGGACACCCTAGGCCTCAGTTCGATGATCGACTTTGTGGTCGTGTCGTGGGAGTTACGGCCACATGTCTTGGACACTCAGGTGAAGAGAGGGGCGGAGCTGTCAACTGATCACCACCTGGTGGTGAGTTGGCTTCGATGGTGGGGGAGGATG
Source organism: Erpetoichthys calabaricus (assembly GCF_900747795.2). Classification (NCBI taxonomy): domain Eukaryota; kingdom Metazoa; phylum Chordata; class Cladistia; order Polypteriformes; family Polypteridae; genus Erpetoichthys; species Erpetoichthys calabaricus. The sequence goes on along the minus strand of NC_041404.2, from coordinate 64,577,685 downwards.
CCGGTCAGGCCTGGTAGGCCCAAACGTGTTGTGAGGGTCTGCTGGGAATGTCTGGCAGAGCCCCCCGTCAGAAATAGCTTCAACTCCCACCTCCGGCAGAATTTCGACTACGTCCCGAGGAAGGTGGGGGACATTGAGTCCGAATGGGCCATGTTCCACGCCTCTATTGTTGAGGCGGCTGACCAGAGCTGTGGCCGTAAGGTGGTCGGTGCCTGTCGTGGCGGCAATCCCCGAACCCGTTGGTGGACATCGGCGGTGAGGGATGCTGTCAAGCTGAAGAAGGAGACCTACAGGTCCCTTTTGTCCTGTGGGACTCTGGAGGCAGCTAATAGGTACCGGCAGGCCAAGCGGAATGCGGCTTTGGTGGTTGCTGAGGCAAAAACTCGGGCGTGGGAGGAGTTTGGGGAGGCCATGGAGAACGACTTTCAGACGGCTTCGAGGAGATTCTGGTCCACCGTCCGGCGTCTCAGGAGGGGGAAGCAGTGCAGTATCAACACTGTATATGGTGGTGATGGTGCGCTGCTGACCTCGACTCGGGATGTTGTGGGTTGGTGGGGGGAGTACTTCGAAGACCTCCTCAATCCCACTAACATGCCTTCCAATGAGGAAGCAGAGCCTGGGGACTCGGAGGTTGTCTCCCCCATCTCTGGGACTGAGGTGGTCAAAAAACTCCTTGGTGGCAGGGCCCCGGGCGTGAATGAGATACTCCCGGAGTTCCTCAAGGCTCTGGATGTTGTAGGGCTGTCTTGGTTGACACGTCTCTGCAACATTGCATGGACATCAGGGACAGTGCCTTTGGATTGGCAGACCGGGGTGGTAGTCCCCCTCTTTAAGAAGGGGAACCGGAGGGTGTGTTCCAACACAGAGGCATCACACTCCTCAGCCTCCCTAGAAATGTCTACTCAGGGGTTCTGGAGAGGAGGGTCCGTCGGATAGTCAAACCTCGGATTCAGAAGGAACAGTGTGGTTTTTCGTCCTGGTCGCGGAACAGTGGACCAGCTCTACACCCTTAGCAGAGTCCTGGAGGGTGCATGGGAGTTCGCCCAACCAGTCTACGTGTGTTTTGTGGACTTGGAAAAGGCTTTCGACCGTGTCCCTCTGGGAATCCTGTGGGGGGGGTGCTCCGGGAGTATGGGGTACTGGACCCCCTGATAAGGGCTGTTCGGTCCCTGTACAACCGATGTCAGAGCTTGGTCCACATTGCTGGCAGAAAGTCGAACCCGTTTCCAGTGAGAGTTGGACTCTGCCAGGGCTGCCCTTTGTCACCGATTCTGTTCATAACTTTTATGGACAGAATTTCTAGGCGCAGCCAGGGTGTTGAGGGGGTCTGGGTTGGTGGACTCAGGATTGGGTCACTGCTTTTTGCAGATGATGTTGTCCTGTTTGCTTCATCAGGCCATGATCTTCAGCTCTCTCTGGATCGGTTCGCAGCTGAGTGGGAAGCGGCTGGGATGGGAATCAGCACCTCCAAATCCGAGACCATGGTCCTCAGCCGGAAAAGGGTGGAGTGCCCTCTCAGGGTTGGAAGCGAGATCCTGCTTCAAGTGGAGGAGTTCAAGTATCTCGGGGTTTTGTTCACGAGTGAGGGAAGAATGGAGCGTGAGATGGACAGACGGATCGGTGCGGCGTCCGCAGTGATGCGGCTCTGCATCGGTCTGTCGTGATGAAAAAGGAGCTGAGCCGTAAGGCAAAGTCCTCAATTTACCAGTCGATCTACGCTCCTACCCTCACCTATGGTCATGAGCTATGGGTAGTGACCGAAGGAACGAGATTGCGAATACAAGCGGCTAAAATGAGTTTCCTCTGCAGGGTGTCTGGGCTCTCCTTTAAAGATAGGTTGAGAAGCTCAGTCATCCGGGAGGGGCTCAGAGTAGAGCCGCTGCTCCTCTGCATCGAGAGGAGTCAGATGAGGTGGCTCGGGCATCTGATCAGGATGCCTCCTGGACGCCTCCCTGGTGAGGTGTTCAGGGCACATCCAACCGGGAGGAGGCCCCAGGGCTGGCCTGGGAACGCCTTGGGATTCTCCCGGAAGAGCTAGAAGAAGTGGCCGGGGAGAGGGAAGTCTGGGCATCTCAGCTCAAGCTGCTGCCCCCGCGACCCGACCTCAGATAAGTGGAAGAGGATGGATGGATGGATGGATTTTACATTACAGCGAGTAATTAATCATATTAATTATTAAAAAATAGTAAAGCATAATAATTTGAAAGTAAATTTTGTTTCATGTTGCGTTAGAGTTATTCATTGAATAATACGATTTTGTTCTGTTTGGCTTTGACGCAAATACTTTTTAAACATATACTTTTACTGTAAAACTTCAGTAAAAAAATTTTTAATTAAATTTTCATCAATATCACATTGAATTTTGATTCTGTGTTTGGACTTTCATCGTGACAAGCAACATATAACTGACCGTGATTGAATTTCGTTTCTTTCTCTCAATTAAATAAAACAACCTTTTCTAATGTTTGGTGCTGAGATTTGTTAATTGTCTTTGCAAAAGCTATTCTAACAGAAAACTGTTAATGTTTTAATACAAATGGCATATCAAGATCTCCTTTGTTGTCTAAGGTTATACGCGGAAGAATTACTATATTATCTTTCTTGGATACATCCTTCTTTCTACAGTATTTCGTTCATTGGAAGACCTGACGGTGTTAATGGATGTAGATATTCTTCGGGATATTGTAAGTTGATGTTTTCATGTTCCACGCGATCACCACCAGCTGTTTCAGCATAGTCTATTGATACGTATTTAACCAATCTGCTGTGTAACTGATAGATATTTTTGCTGTTAATTCATTTGACTTCATCATTTCTCCGTGTTAGGATTGCCCGTGTACACATTTCTTATGTTGATAACCCTTTGTTATGAAATTCTTCAATAAGATTTTGACATAATACGTCTTCTTTAATTGGAAACTTAAAGTGAGGAAAACATTGACATTTATAAGAGGTGAGAGAGCAGGAACTGTGTCTGTCAAAAGCATTCACATGAATGAGAGGTGAGAGTACTGTGTGCATGGTTGAATATGGTTGAGAGGAGGGCGTGACTTGAAAAAAATCTCTTCATAAAAGTCTTGTCTTGTTGCAGGATTTATTTTATATAATAGAGTGATGTAGAAGATGCAGAAGAGTTTCACACATTGCCATCCAAAAGGATAATGATTTAGCACAAGACCAAAAAATATGTCCAAGTGAGCCAACATCTTGTTAAATTTAAGCTAGTTTATTTTTGCATATACGCAGTCTCATATATGCACCTTAAACTAAATCACAGAGTGCCCTTCACATGTATTGGACATGTGTACTGCCGAAATCCAGGCATTCTCTGGTATTTTTAAGTTCAGATCCTTTTGCCATATATTGCTCACAGTATGTAGAGAGGGAGACCAAAACAAATAAATAAAATTCTCATTTTTGCAAATAGCTCCTGTAGAAGAAAAAGGAGACTTGGGGTCACCTAGAGGTAATACAGTTATTGTGTTTGTGTATGAAGTATTTTGGTATGCTTTCCATAATGAAATGTAGCATTCATCTTAAGAAATAGCATAAAGGGTTAAGCAAGCATATTAGGAAAACCCCTGAAGGGTGTGTGAGCAACAAGGAAACAAGAATGTTCTAGGAGAAGGTTGATGTTATACACAGAATGTTCTAGTAGGATTCCGAAGTCAGCAGATGTCCTGCAGCCAACAAAGACTGGACAGTTGTCACACATACAGAAATTTCAAGGGTAAGGACTGAACCTGGCAGATGTAAGAAGAACAAGAATGTAGCATAACAAGACTTTTATTTTGGGGGTATTCAAGCTAGCTCTATGCCCAAACATCTCATGTCTTTTAATCAAGCAGAGCAAATGTGAGGATTAATTCAGCATTGTTATATAAATTCAGCTGTCTATATATTTGAACACTGCCTTTGCTACTTTGATCATTCTGTAAGAGATGACTGTGATGAATGCTCCCACTGCATCATTTGCTGTAGAGTAAGTAAAACACACATGGAACAGACTTCCTCCTACCTGGTTCCTGACTTAAAGAGATCCTAATTGCAAAATGCAAAAGTTCGCTGATGACACTGCTATCGTGGGCTGCATCAGGAATGGGCTGGAGGAGGAGTATAGGGACCTAATCAATGACTTTGTTAAATGGTGCGACTCAAACCACCTACACCTGAACACCAGCAAAACCAAGGAGCTGGTGGTGGATTTTAGGAGGCCCAGACCCCTCATAGACCCAGTGATCATCAAAGGTGACTGTGTGCAGATGGTGCAGACCTATAAATATCTGGGAGTGCAGCTGGATGATAAATTAGACTGGACTGCCAATACTGATGCGCTGTGCAAGAAAGGACAGAGCCGGTTATACTACCTTAGAAGGCTGGCGTCCTTCAACATCTGCAATAAGATGCTGCAGATGTTCTATCAGACAGTTGTGGCAAGCGCCCTCTTCTACGCAGTGGTGTGCTGGGGAGGCAGCATTAAGAGGAAAGACGCCTCACGCCTGGACAAACTGGTGAGGAAGTCAGGCTCTATTGTTGGCATGGAGCTGGACAGTTTTAACATCTGTGGCAGAGCGAAGGGCGCTCAGCAGGCTCCTATCGATTATCAAGAATCCACTGCATCCACTAAATAGTATCATCTCCAGATAGAAGAGCAGCTTCAGCGACAGACTGCTGTCAATGTCCTGCTCCACTGACAGATTGAGGAGATCATTCCTCCCCCAAACTATGCGACTCTTCAATTCCACCCGGGGGGTGGGGGGGGTAAACGTTAACATTTAACATTATACAAAGTTATTGTCTGTTTTTCACCTGCATTATTATCATTCTTTAATTTAATATTATTTATTGTATCAGTATGCTGCTGCTGAAGAATGTGAATTTCCCATTGGGATTAATAAAGTATCTATCTATCTATCTATCTATCTATCTATCTATCTATCTATCTATCTATCTATCTATCTATCTATCTATCTATCTATCTATCTATCTATCTATCTATCTATCTATCTATCTAATTGAGAACAAGATTTCTTTCTTTAATTAAATTTCCAATTTAATTTCTACCACACACCCATTTTAGTTAACGGAAGACCCCACAACTGATCAACTGGATGAAGGAGATGGCAAGGAAGGAAATGGTGAAAGGGATGTTTGATGAAGTGCCTGATTTGTAGGTATTCTGTTATAGTAAAACTCTGACTAAAAGAACAAAAGGAGGCATGATTAAACAGATCCCCCAAAGCCAACGACACTTTAAATGACCATTTTGCCTTGGGGTAAGTCAGATTTGTCAATTGCAGTCATTAATCATGTGGTGGCACCAATTACACAAGTGAAAATCACAGCCCATGTCACATTTACTGACTGAGAGTTGATCTTTCAGTACAGTTGTGCTCACCCATTTTTTTCTAAAAGGTAATTGCATGCTGCTTGACGGAGTTGGCGCTGTACCAAAGATTAACAGCTTCAGCAAGTTCAGCAGAAATCTCTGCCCTTTATTCACTTTTATCTCTCTGTTTCAGCATAGAAAACATGAAACTTCAGAAAGACAAACTATTTGTGCATTTCAAAATGAGTGTGTTCCTTGTTCCTTGTCACTACATTCTATACATTGCACTTCCATCTGTACACTCATTGGTTCTTACGCAAAGAGCCCCTCTGACTATCGAGAAAATCCAACCTGTTTAATTTTAGCCTAGCCAGTCACAGACTAATTGACCTCAGTTGTTCAACATGTCACATTCAGAAAATCATCTTCACAGGAGCACACTACAGACTCCATCCGACTGGCTAAGATTATGAAAATGAAGGCAACAACTTCAAATTGCTAGAAAAGTCATCTAATGTGACGTTGCCTTAAGACTTCTCAGAGCACTAACACTCTACATACGAAAAGCTGAGCCATAGTGTTAGGGCAGGAGAGTACAATTGTGAGTTGTAAGGTCACATATAGACATGGATTATGGCCAAATGTTTTTCTGCCTTGGTTCCATATTATTAAAGAGTTCTGCCTTACTTGAGTAGAAGTGAGCTTGAGATACTTGAGGTCCCAAAAGCAACTTGTTTAAACCACCACTAAATGACTAAGAATGAAGTTGTTTGTATCTCATAGCTAACTCAGTCCTCCAGTGGCAGAAGTTATGCGCTTCCAGAAAGAAAATTTCCCTGAGGTCCACCACCATCTACTTGGTTCTAACACTGAGCTACAGATTCTAAACTCCACTTGATCTTTATATTCCACCTGCTGTTCTCCACTTATAATTGCAGAGTTAATTAAAAACTTCTACAGGTTGCACTTCTCAGACAGAAAGTTTATTGATATAGTTATAAATAATAATAACAATGCAGAAAACAATCTTTTGACATTTTGTCAACACAAATATTTCAATGATTTTTATGGTTAGTATTGAGAATATTACACTCTTTATGTTGTGTGGCTCAGGGCTTAGTTTTGGAATAGTTTGAGACACCATTTTAGATATTCATTACAACTAATTTCCAAATCAGAAGCCAAATTTCAGCTATCTTAAAAATCTTAACCTATTTGAATATATATTCAGGTGCTTTCAGTCTGTCCTGTTGGAAACTGCCCAGTCTTGGCATTGTGATCATGAAAGGTTATCATATTGATTCCTCCTTGTTGTAGTACAGCCTGGACATACACACTTTGTAGTAAGTGAGCAAAACTTTGTATCTCTTGATGTTAGTTGCATCTCATCATATCGGGAGTTCAATCAATCAACCACTAAATGTTTGTATAGCACCATTAATAGCACACACCATCACAAGATGTTTCACAGAACAAACAAGATTTTAAAATAACCTGAGCAGTATGATGGAGGAAATACAAAAAATGAAGCACTGACAGGCTCAAGAAAGACTCACTTATAAACTGCAAGTGACAAAAGGTGGCAGTGCTACACATATTTACAGTATGCAAAACAAAGCAGTGTATTAACGAACATCTTTATAGATATTACGCTACCGTGGCTGCCCATTTGTCTGTCCAGGATTTTAAATCACCTGTAGCTTGCAAACCATGTGGCCTATTGACCTGAAATTTGGTACACATATACTATGTGACGCCTACTATCCACTTTCAGGGTGATGATTGACCCCCAAGGTTATTCCTCTTTTTATTTTTATTTTATTGTAGAATCAACTCTCGGCAGCGGCCAGCAGGGCAGTGGTGCGGCATATGCGTATGGGCACCATTCTCATCCCTACCACCTTCACTATCACATCCCCTACCTCTTCATATCTTAAATCATTTTTGAGGCAGATTGAAGACTTAAGTGACAGCTTAAATGAAAAATTAAGGAAACTGTACTAAGTAATTGCAACACAAACATTGACTTAATCAGTTTTAACGCAAAAAGACGCAGACGAAAGAAGAGAAGAAGTGGGCTGCTAGGGTAGAGAAAAGAAGAGCTGCTCAGGAAGCAGCAAGTGCATCAACCTCTGAGCAAACAAATGCTAAACGTATAGAGAAACAGTATGAAAACTATGAATGCTCAAGTCAAGTGTATTCGCCATTACTGGTATCAGGATAAACTAACAAGTTATAAACAAAGCCGACAAGAGCAATAGTGGACTCTTTTAATACACATGAATAAACAGTGGTGTATCTGCATTAAGGGCCAATAGGCACAGCCCCACCAAATATTGTGCAAAATGAGTAAAAAGCTTCCTGCAACAATTTAACTTATTATTGAAATGTTTATAACACTCTTCAGGTGTTTTTTTTTCATTTTTCTATCATGGTTTCAAAGGAATGACTTAACTAGAAGAATATTGCTTCTTGCAGTATTTGAAACTGTAGTGCTGTTGGGTGTTTCAAGCCTCTTTCTAGCTGAGGGCCTGGACCAGTTGGCTCTGCAGTGTTCTTTTTACTTCTGGTTGTGTGTACACACATGTGCAATCTAAACCTTCCAGTTTAGTGATGGAGCTTATACCCCTATAGGTGATAAGTTAATGATAGGTTGTTGCCCCTATTAAAATGTGGACTATCTGTTGTTGTTGTTGGTTTTTTAAAATCATGCATTTGCACCTCCAGTTCAAAATGTCCCAGGCCATGAAGCACATGCCAGTGAAAATGTATGAAAGGTCCAGTACCATTTCCTTCATTAAAAGAAGCCACAATATTAAAAAAAGAAAGAAAATCAATGTCATGAACCTGTCATTCACAAAACATTGATTTTTTGCCTACTGCTGAAGAGGACTGTGCTAAATTTAAAAATTTCACCAACGATACCTACATATGCTCCTTGTACTTTTGGAAAAGAAGTCAGCAGTACAAAGCTCCTTCTGTTTCACAAAACCGTAGAATCCTGGTGTGAATGAGCAAATACTGTATGAACGTGGAAAATTGTTTTTTCAATTGTTTGCTGGCCTTGTGCTGACCAGCAAACACCTGGCCACACAGTAGTTAGAGAGCTGCTATTGGACGTACAGTGTGTTATTTATGTCATGCAGTAGGTGTAGTCTGCATATTCTTTCCATGTTATAACTACTTGTCTTTTTCACCTCAAAGCCAATCAGTTCTAAACGTGTGGTGCAATTTCAATTTAGGTACACCATAGCCAATAGATTTTCTCTCTCTCTTTGCATAGCATGTATGTGTGCCCTTATGCCACCAGAATTTTCATGCCAAAGACACCACTGCAAATGAAAGGACAGCAAATAAATGGCCAGAGATAACAGATGAGTCTTCAGCCTGAATTTGAACATTGAGACAGGGTGACCTATGTGAACAGGCATAGAAAGAGTTTTCCAAGGGGCAGGTAAGCACCACAAAGTGAAATGAGTGTTTGCAGATATCTCAACTATCTAATTGATTTTTAGGATGTATAAAGTGTAGTCATCTATTCTGCTTTGCTGGGTACTGATGTGTTTTGACAATTAAAAATATCTGCCTTTAAAACAGCATGTAAGAATCTATATACAGTATATAATTCACTAAGCCGACAAAACAAGCAAGACAACCATGGGATACGCACGGCATAGCCACGCCCGGCAACTCACAGAGACCCGCCCACCAATGCTAAGACCATGGGATACGATGACAACTCACAGAACCACGCCCACCAACAATTCACTAAGCAGCCGACCATGGCACACGCCCGACAACAATTCGAGCAAGAGCGAAAGCATTTGCCAAGAATGTTTTCATTAATCAAGAACGAAAGTCGGAGGTTCGAAGACGGTCACATACTGTCGTACTTTCGACCATAAACGATGCCGACAGGCAATCTGGCGGCGTCATTCCCATGGCCAACCAGGTAACCAAAGTCTTTGGTTTCCGGGGGGGAGTATGGTTGCAAAGCTGAAACTTAAAGGAATAGACGGAAGGGCACCACCAGGTGTGGAGCCTTTCGCTTAATTTGACTCAACACGGGAAACCTCACCCAGCCCGGACACGGAGAGGATTGACAGATTGATAGCTCTTTCTCGATTCTCTGGGTGGTGGTGTATGGGCGTTCTTAATTGGTGGAGTGATTTGTCTGGTTAATTCAGAAAACGAATGAGACTCCCGCCTGCTAAATAGTTTCGCGACCCAAGAGCGGTCAGCGTCCAACTTCTTAGAGGGACAAGTGGCTTTCAGCCATGTGAGATTGAGCATTAACAGGTCTGTGATGCCCTTGGATGTCCGGTACTGTACGCACGCTACACTGAATGGATCAACGTGTGTCTACCCGGCGCCGAGAGACGTGGGTAAGCCGTTGAACCCCATTCATGCTGGAGACCGGGTCATACGCTCGCACTGATTACGTCCCTGCCCTTTGTACACACACACCCCCCACCGCGCTACTACTATGGTCGGGTGACTTGGTGGATTATATACAGAAAAGCAGCCGGAACCGCAAAGAACAATGAAAAGACAACGTGGCTCAGAGGTGCATGTGGACTGCAGCAGAGACAAAAGGGACTGAGGCGGTGTTTGGAAAATGAACAGTCAACGTGACTCACAGGTGCATGTGGACTGTACACAGACAAAACCGACTCAGGTGAGGAGTTGGGGGCAGGCACATGAGCAGGCAGTGTGTACTGAACGATGATTATATGTTGGTTCGTAGCGTGCATTGTTGCAATGTTACTTTTCTTGGTGGTTTATTAAATTACAGATTTTTCAAATGTTCATTTTTTTCCCTGTGATTAAAAATCATTAAAAAAGCGCCGTGATTATGCGGCGTCCGCGGGTTGGCTAGTAGACTATATTAAGGTTTGATTAGTTACCAGCAGATCAGGCATGTGATAATGAAAGTGACTGTTTCATTAACTTATACTCATAACATGTGATTTCAGGAAATGGTGTAAAAGTCCAGCCTTCACAGTATGAGTGGCAGCTAACTGGGAGGCAAAAAGTGTGAGTGAAGCGCAAAAGTACTTCTGGTTTGTCCAGACTCACACATTCTATGTGGTTGCCTTTGTTACTTTGCATTGCAACATGCTCTCCTATTGAAACCTCTCATCTCTCTCTATATAAAATCCAATGTTTGTCTGTCTGTCTGTGAGTATGTCTGTCCGCTTTTCACGAGAGGACTACTTAAAGGATTTAAATCAAGTTTTTTTCTATAATTTGCTTGAACATTCCAGTTGATTTTGTGACTTCTCTCATCGCACTAGGTATTATAGTTAGGTTGTGGCACCGATTTATTCGAACAAGCAAATCCAAGAGACAGGCTGCAGGCCGAGGGGAGGGGAAGGCAGAACTTCAGGAATAGGGAGATGGGTTTGGCCATCCTCACTCACACGCCAGCCTCCATTCAAGTTGCTCTACCTCTCGCCACATGTTGCAGCATACCTTGCCTCCACTTAGCTAGTGATACCTGTTAAAGAGCAACGTTTCATGTTGTTGAGAGAGAGATCACAACAATGTGTGTTTTAGAAGGTGACTGCTCACTGGCAGAGATATCACAGCCATGTGCTCTTCTCCCCATGCTGGGAATGCTCTCCCATCAGAGCTGAACATGTTCAGATACAGTGGCAGCATTTGATGTTGGAGCGTACCTACCTTCTGCTTGGCTAGAGATACCTTGCCAACTTTTTACATTTTTGGCAAAGAGATCACAGCTACCTGTGGTGGGTTGGCACCCTGCCCAGGATTGTTTCCTGCCTTGTGCCCTGTGTTGGCTGGGATTGGCTCCAGCAGACCCCCGTGACCCTGTGTTTGGATTCAGCGGGTTGGAAAATGGATGGATGGATGGATCACAGCTACATTCTCGCCCCGACAGCAAAACCAAAACATATGGTATATTAAGAGGCCCTAAGATACGAAAGCTATCAATATAAATTCTTCTCAATACAAATTATTACATTTTTTTATTCTTTTTATATGAATTAATAAGCCAAGTTTGAATAAACAACTGACTTATTTCACACATTTATTCATTTTTTAACTGTAAAGGCCATCCATCCTGTCTTTTTCTGAACTGGACAAATTAATGAATTCAGGGAACAGCATATATTTAAAGAATGAAACACTCAACATAGCTATAAAGAAATGTAGCAAAATACTGTAGATGTTACAATGTTCCTAAAACTGCAATAATACAATGCTTTGCCTATCCACCCAGAAGACTTATGGTATGCACTTTCTTTGTCTCTCAGCTAATTTAAAAAGAGGCAAGGCAGCTCATAAAATCTAGCAGCATTTTTCACAGACATGGCGGAGCCATTGCTTAGAGTCTTGCTTATTGGGGGGGTGTTGGTGGGGGGTATATTTCTGGCTACTATCTCTTCTGACATTTGATGTGTGTGTTAGAGTGAAACACACTGTGCATGACAGCCTTTCCCTACTTTTGACTGCATACTTATCTCTTCTTAGTCTTCTTCAGTGCCTTTTGCTCAATTTTGCATTTAAAATTACCACTCATACTTTTAACACTTCCAGAAACGACGGTGATGATTTTAAAGAGGTTGGGAGCCTGCGCTGATGCAGCACTCACCAACATCTGGGTGCAAGCCTGAGCGATAATCTCAACATGGTGTGATCAAGAATACAGATTTACCCAAAAATGACAGATGTACTTCTTGTTTGATTTGTAAAATGTCTCTGAGATTTGGTATTCTATAAAAGGTGCTGTATAAAATAATACCTGACTGACAATGGTGCATCTCTATTGTAAGGACAATTTAATGCTCATCTGCAAAACCTTTTGTCACACATGCGCATATGGGAGGCAGCTAAAGGGCTCAAAAGAGGGTAATTCCATGCTGGACCAGTGGATGGCAGAATGCACTTGATCCTTTCTCTTTTTTCAAGGCAGACCAACCGCGGGAAAATCTGCCTGGGCCTGATGACGTCAATTCCAGTTCCAGAGTCAATTACATCACTTCTGGTACCAGGCCCGACAACACCACTGCTGATTCCTTTTCTGGTGACATCACTTCCACTGCCAGGCTTTAAAAATATAATGTTTTGACTACTGAGTCAGTTCTGTCTTAACTAAACCTATAAAGACCTGTTTTGCCATTTTTGCTTTTTTTCCAGCCAATTTTCAAGTATACAGGGTGGCTGCCCCAAATCGTTTTGTGGTGTCATTGCATATCTTTTCACAACTTTCAGTAAGACGTGTTAGACATTGTAGTTGGCATGGCTATCAAAGAACGTGTGGTCAAAAAGAAGGTCATCTCTTCACTGTGCCTGTTATGTAATCTTTCTGTTATAAGTAACAACCTTTACATTCCCATGTTCTAGTATTAACTCAACCTGATCTCTCTATCATCTGCAGCTGCTCTGTGCTTTTAAACTGGAGGGCCAAAAAGTTACTTAAGACATCTCACACTAACTTCCTCTACCAGCAAAATACAAACTGAAGTTCTACATATCCAGCAGAGTAAAGGCAGCAAGCCTTTTCGTCAACTGAGCTAACAACATACTCACATAGTTCAAGTTTTTCTTTAAGCTACTGTGACATTACATTACAGTTAGTTTGTCACAAACACACATGATCCTTGTTACAATTGTAAAACCTCCATGCTATCTATTTTTGACTAAGGACACTGTGCAGTAACTGATACAGTCTGAGACCATATTAGCACCCTATGCAAGATTCTAAGCAACTGTATGTCCACAGCTCTATTTTTTGCTGGAACAAATCAGAAGAAAAAGGAACTGAAGTCTCATGTGTGCCTTAATATAAAATTACAGTATTCACATGTTACTTTAAAATACATTCACAATGTGTTGATTGGAATGGATTTTGTATGCTTTGTTCATAATATATTTTATCTTCCTGAACTCAAATGTCTAGTATTAAAATTTGGGTGAATTAATTTTATGCAAGTTTTTAGGGCCAAACACACATTGTCAATGGAAATGTGTCCAGATATTACAACCCCATTTCTGAAAAAGTTGAGACTCAGTGTAAAATGTAAATAAAAACAGAATGCAATGATTTGAAAATCCCATAAGCCCATATTTTATTTGCAATAGAACACAGAAAACATATCACACTAGCCAATCCTACGCCGCATAATTATGAATTGATGGGTGAACACTTCCTGAAAGACACAGTTGTCCAAATGGGGTGGGTTTGAGGATACGACTGTAAGTGAATGAAAAGATGGAACTCTGGAGAGAGCAACATTCAATTGTCCGTGACTGAAAACTGGAGGACCGCCGCCGCGCCTCCACCTCCCAGAGCGAGGGCCGAAGCTGGATGGTGGTTGGGCACGGAGGGCAGAATGGGGGGAGAGGGGAAGGACGCCCAGGGAGGACACCCTTCCCGCCCCCTCCACCTCTCCAGAGACAGGGCAGGGAAGTGGGCCCGAGAGGTTTCGGGTCCTAACTGTCCGATGATGGGTCGGCACAAACGGTAATGATCCTTCCGCAGGTTCACCTACAGAATTACGACTTTTACTTCCTCTAGATAGTCAAGTTCGATCGTCTTCTCGGCTCTCCGCCAGAGGCCGCGAGCGACTGCGGCAGGGCCGATCCGAGGACCTCACTAAACCATCCAATCGGTCCCATGGTCTTAGAGTTGGTGGGCATGGCTCTGTGAGTTGTCGTTGTATCCCATGGTCTTACAGTTGGTGGGCGGGGCTCTGTGAGTTGGCAGGTGTGGCTATGTCGTGCGTATCCCATGGTTGTCTTGCGTGCCTTGGTCGGCTGTTTAGTGAATTATATATATAGATGTTGAAAGTGAGACATTTTACTATATCATGAAAAATATTAGCTTATTTTGAATTTGATGGCAGCAACACATCTCAAAAAAGTTGGGACGGGGCAACAAGAGGCTGCAAAGCTAAGTGGTACTAAAAAGAAACAGCTGAAGGGACATTTTGTAGCTAATTAGGTTAAATGGCAACAGGTCAGCATTATATATACTTATATAAAACAGGTCAGTATAAAAAGAGCATCTTAGAGCGTAAAGTAAAGATGGGCAGAGGTTCACTTATCTGCAAAAAAATACATCTACAAATTCTGGAACAATTTCAGAAAAATGTTCAAATTAAAATTGTGAAGACTTTGAATATCTCATCATCTACAGTACATAATATTCTCAAAAGATTCCAAGAATCTGGAGAAATGTCTGCGCAAAGGACAAAGCTGAAAATCAACACTGGATTTCCATGATCTTTGGGTCCTCAGGCGGCACTGCATTAAAACCAGGCCTGATTCTGTCATGGAAATCACTGCATGGGCTCAGGAACACTTCTAGAAATCTTTGCCTGTTGAACACAGTTCACTGTGCCATCCACAAATGCAGGTTAAAACTCTTATCATGCAAAGAAGAAGCCATATGTGAGCATGATCCAGAAATGCTGCCATCTTCTCTGGGCCAAAACTCATTTAAAATGGACTGAGGTAAAGTGGAAAATTGTTCTGTGGTCACGCAAATTATAATTTTAATTTTTTTTTGGAAAATCTGGCCACCACGTTCACCAGACTAAAAAGGAGAGGGACCATCGGGCTTATTATAAGCCCTCAGTTCAAATGCCTGCATCTCTGATGGTTTGGGGATGCCTTAGTGCCCATGGAATTGGCATCTTGCACATCTGGAAAGGCACCATCAATGCTGAATGGTATATACAGGTTTTAGAGCAACATAATCTCCCATCCAGACACATCTTTTTCAGGGAAGGCCTTGCAAATTTCAGCGAGACAATGCTAAACTGTATACTGCATCGATTACAACAGTATGGCTTCGTAGTAGAAGAGTCCAGGTGCTGAATTGGCTTGCCTGCAGTCTAGAACTTTCACCAACTGAAAACATTTGGCGCATAATGAAATGAGAAATACAACAAAGAACAACCAGGACTGTTGAGCAGCTAGAATCCTATATTAGACCAAAATAGGACAACATTCCTCTCCCAAAAGTCCAGCAACTGGTCTCCTCAGTTCCAAGATATTTGCGGAGTGCTGTTAAAAGAAGGGGGGATGCTACACAGTGGTAAACATGGCCCTGTCCCAACTTTTTTGAGATGTGATGCTGCCATCAAATTTAAAATAACCTTATTCTTTTCTTGAAATGGTATGTTTTCTCATTTTAAACATTTGATAGATTTTCTGTTTTATAGTGAATAAAATATGGGTTTATGAGATTTGCAAATCATTGCATTCTGTTTTTATTTACATTTTACAGTGTCCCACCTTTTTTGGAATTGGTATTAAATTACCTGGAGAGTCTGCACATACTAGGCTAACCATATTAACAACAGTCAGTTTGCTCAGTTTCTCAAAACTGAGGAATACATAGTATCAGCTAGACTCTCCACATGTCTCAATGATATTGCAATCTGGATGAAGGATGGCCTTCTCCAGCTCAACCTGGGTAAGAACGGGCCTCTTTGTTATCCCAGTGTGTTTGCCTATTCAGAATTCTATCCTTGTTCAGCTTGGCTCATTACCACTAACACTCACCAAGACTGTTCACAACCTTGAGGTGGTGATTGATGACTGGCTGTCCTTTACCGACCATGTTCCAAAGGTCTCTTGGTCTTGCAGATTCACTCTATTCAATATCTGACATAGTATGCATCATTTGTTATGTCTGGACTATTGCAATTCTTTGTTGGAAGGAGTACTGGCATTCTGTCACAAAGCCATTGTAGATGCCAAGGCCGTCACATATCACTCCTTTTTTCAATTAGTACATAGGGGCTCCTGTAGTGGCATGTATTAAGTTAAAAGTTTTGATTCTTGCCTATAGAATAGTCAGTGGGTCAGCACCTATACTGTATTGTACACTGACTTACATGTTCAATAAACGCTCATAAACCAACAGAATGGTTTCATACATATGAAATTATATTAGTCTGTATGTGTCTATATTGGTTAATTTTCATGTGTTCTTGGTTTGTGATACTGGTTTGAGTGCATTGTATTCATACTGTATGATGTTGACATTCATTTAAATGTTAGGACTTTGTGCACCCAAGTAGACAACAGCAAAATGTCCAGCCCTACCTTTATAACTCAAGGCTCCTCACTCTTTCTGGAATGGTGAAGCCTTGAGTTGTACCACAGTAGGAACTCTATTGTCTAAGGTGTGGCCTACAATATGAGGCTTGAGTGACATTTCCAAGATGTAATCTAGTGCTGGATTATAATAACAGATGGTAGTTCACAGAGAAGTTAGACGTGTGCCACATTTAAGTCTAGCCTCACTAAAGGAAAGAGTGGTGCGCAAGCAGGATTGACCATACATATATACAAAAACTTGACTGATCACAATCTCTCGGCAGACATATTTTGTGCTACCAAAAGAGGAGCACTGTGTGAAACCTCAATATGTGAAAAGCAAAGTGAGAAAGACCAAGGAAAATACAAAACACATTCAGCAATTTGTCCTTTCACTTGTGCCAATGAATGGTTTCTTCATGGTGCCTGAAGAGTAGAGACCTGAGAAGAAAGCGATATCTCCATCCCTGGAGACAGTTAGTACCGTATAGACTTGAGTATCACTGCTTTATATTTTTGCTTCTCTGGTTAATATAGCCTGACACTTCATAGTCAGGTAAATCAAGTGAACACATTAGTTTGTGTATTTCTGGTTATTTGTGTTACCTGAATTGAAAGTAACTGTTGTGAAAGGCACTATATAGCGCCTGACCCGGCACAGACTGACGCAGAGGCACGTACTTAAACAAACAGACTTTTATTTTCTCTTCAGCCGTGGGGCACGCCTTCCCCTTGTCCCACATGCCCAACACAGTCCCAAAACACTCACAGTAATCACAACAACCCATCTTCTGGCACCACCACTCCTCCTCAGGCTTAGTCCTCCTCCTCCCGACTCTGGCTCTCGAGTGGTGGTGGCTGGCCCTTTTTATAACCCACCCAGAAGCGTACCAGGTGCTTGACCACCTGGTCCTAATTGCACTTCTGGTTGGGGCTGTAGATCCATCCAGCCAGGCTGTTGGAAGGAGACAGCCCCCCTAGCGGCCACCCCGGTCCCCAACCAAGCTGTGGAGGACTCCATCTCCCATGGAGCCCTGCGGGAGGTTGGGGAGGCTGCCACCAAGCGTCCCAGGGGAGGTATTGTGCTGTCCATGGCTGCTTCTCCGGAACATACACAGCAGGGGTGTCCCGGCTGGGCATGGGACCCGGCCATTCATCACACTGTCTAGATTTCTTGTTTTCCTTTCCTAGGATGCTTTTTTCTAAAATTTTTAAACATCAGTCTTATATTTTAGACTTGTTAAATATTTGCATTGTTATGATCTTGATGTTATCAATAACCACCCTGAGCTTTTATTGTTTACCTCTGTCACACACGTTTCCCAGTCTGGTGGTCTCAGTTGGTTGCACCAGATGTAAAGCACTGTATGCATGAAACATGGCAGTCTGAACAGTTTTGACCATCTTATATTGTCCTTATGTTATGAACAAACTGTATATTTTTTATTACAGGGAGTGTCATATTTGTTGAATAGTTCATTGCCGAGTTTGAAACAAAAAGTGAACAAATCAAAGATAGATATTAATGATAGTTTTGACCATGTCATATTATCCTTATGTTACAGACAAACTGTATAATTTTTTATTACAGGGAGTGTGTTCTTTGTTGAATAGTTTATTGCTAAGTTTTAAACACAAACAGGAAAAGTAAAACTTTATTTATGTGTACCTTTGATGGTTTCATAAAAAGGATATCTTATTGTAATTCTGCCAATCCACTTGAACGTGAGGCAGAGATACATGGCAAATAATCTGGATCTACAGAACATGTAATGAATAATGCAAATTCAAAGAAGAGACATGGATAGATATTAATGATTTACATTATCTTAAACTGCAAAAACTCAGATTAAACATGCTCACACAATCCTGATTTCATTTGACTTCTTTGTTTTTTGAGTGTTTGTGTTTTATGCTTGATATGATATCAAGCTATGATATCAATGATACTATAGCCGGACTGACATTTACAATCAGCAGGAGCTTTCCTGGTGGCCTGCTGCCTGACCTGCCCAGGCATTCAGAGCAACCAGTGAAATAAACTAAACTAAAGGTGAAATTATATAATGTTATTATACTGGAAAAGGTGTTATTGTTCTGTAGTAGGCACAAATCCTTTCGGTTTAACATTGGAAGTTGTCTTTTCTGGTTTCTATTTGGATGGTTTCTTGTTTTTGTTCAAGTCAAGTTTTGATTCTGCTTGCTTCTCGTGCTCTGACAGTTAAACAGGATCACTATAATGAGAGGTGCGAACGTCTGGTGCTTTTGTGATTAAAGTTATATATGAAGACTAGCTGATGCCCGCCGTAGCATATGGTGGTGTAAGAATAGGAACGGAAAACGGTGAGAAAGGAATTCAAAAATCAAGAAGAAATAAATACTTCTTGAAAGACGCAGTGTGCA
Source organism: Erpetoichthys calabaricus (assembly GCF_900747795.2). Taxonomy (NCBI): domain Eukaryota; kingdom Metazoa; phylum Chordata; class Cladistia; order Polypteriformes; family Polypteridae; genus Erpetoichthys; species Erpetoichthys calabaricus. Next base: position 64,558,874 of record NC_041404.2, on the reverse strand, counting down.
TGTAGAATTTCAGGCCAAGCAGGATTACATGTGAAAGTGATAAATAAATCAGGCTTTCCGAATTTACGTACTATGGCCATGGCATCCTGATAGTTTTGCTGCATGTATCTTGGACTTCCTGGAAATGTGGATGGTAATATGATCATTTTGCCTACACGTACGTTGTTATTTTCAGCGTTTGCTTGCAGTGCGTCTGATAGTTCCACGCGCAGATCTTGTTGATGTAATCTGAGATAGTTGAGACGCGCGCCCTCTGTTTTAACATACGCATCTACGACGTACTGTTGGAATAGTTTGCCGCTGGAGTGCAAAATACTAAATGTATTCCTCATTGCTAATCTGTATGTGTAAAATTGGCATTGAGTAAGCCTTATTCGCTTGGCGGTTCTTTTATCGGGAACATGTTGTAAATCTTTGTGCCAGCCAATGTCTCCGTAAGGAAATAAAAGTGGGTAACGCATAGGATCGCATTTCATATTGAGCGTGAAAATCTGTTTACAGGAGCTGCCTATGGGATAGATGCAAATGTCCCTTTTGGCAGGTGGTTCACCATCTTCTCCGACGAAAATCACTGCAACATCGGTGTGACATGTCGGGGCATTATATTGTCGTAAATCCTGCCTAGGGTTTTCCTTGAAAACCATTAGTACAGATGCTGTTGGATTGCACTGAGCGATTTCATGGATGTGTTTGTATGATTTAGCGAAGGGGTTGATGGTTCTGAGCATGGAATCTAGCTGGAGAAGTAAAGTTTCACTGCATGCAGAGTTTGCTTTATTTTGTAAGCGTACTTCAGTAGCTTACGCTGTGTCAAAAACATACAACTGTCCATATCCTGGAGAGGTAGAAGTGTTAGCGTATAGTGGAGAGATTTGGTGATAAATTTGCCCGTGTATTTTAAAACAGTATGGTCCGTGGCCAGGAGGTTGAGTTATCTGTGCACCCATGGGAGCAAATGCTAGAGAAGAGTTGTATTCTCGAATGTTTTCACGATAATTTTTAGCTTCTGATGTTTGCTGTGTAAGAAGCTGTTGTAAAGACACAGGTGGCTCCCGCAAAGGTGGTAAAGCTACTTCACCGTTGTGGCAGCACCTCAAGTACTTGTTGGCTGTATTACGCTCAGCAGGCCAGTATAGTGCATGACATGGAAGAGAACAAATTGGAATCGAGAAATGCCGTGTTGGCTTCGTGTGGGTGGGACCGGTTTTGAAGTGGAGCCGCAGGCAGCGTGGGGAAGGGTTTGGAAGAGGATGAATAGGAATCGAGAAATGCCATGTTGGCTGCATGTGGGCGGGACCGGTTTTGAAGTGGAAGTAGGACAAACCAGAAGAGAGATATATATAAGAGATATGTATGCTATATAGGGAGGCACACATCAAGAGGGTTGGCAGTTCATATCTTGTGTCCTCCATGTGTAAAACTTGCATTTTCTCCACATACCTGTGTGGGTTTTAGTCCGATGTTCTAGTTTCCTACCACAGTCGAAAGACAGGCTAATTTAGTATCACCAATCCACCCTATGTGTGTTCACTGCGATGGAATGGTGCCCTATCCAAGGATTGCTCTTGGCTTGCGCCCTATGCTAGTTGGGAATGGTTCCAGTGACACACTCAGGATATAGAAGGTTTGGAAAATGAATGTTTATATATTATATGATTTTTTTTTTCAAAAACTCGTGCCTCTAGACTTGACTGATTAACTCCTGAAATTATCCCTGAAATAACTCATCCACTGATAGTCAATGACTGTGGTAATGCACGGCCCTTGCATTACCAAATTTAAGTTGAAGAGGTCTTGAAAGTGAAGCAGCAGCATTTATATGGCTATAAGGAAGTGCGCTTACCGTTGGTGTGTTAAGGGCGCTGTCGCAGGAACTCGGGGCCATCTAGCGCGTGAGCGCTGTGAGGCGCGGTGTGTCTGGACACACGTGGAACCGGTATAATGGCCAGTACGGGCTCCACCGCACGTGTTCATTTGTACACGCCGGTGTCCTAGCAGCCTGCCCCGTGCAGGTGGTTTAAAGTAAGGTGCCTAAAAGAGAAAGCCGACATTTGATTGAGTCAGAGATGGGGATCCCATAAGGTTAAACAAATGATTTTACTTACTGGTGAGTCACCAACGGGCGTGCTTCAGCTCAGCATAGCCGTTGGCTGTACCGGAGGGTTTATACGCACGCGCGAGCCACAGGGGTTCAGTTTTAAATACATAGTTGCCCGGGGCGTGTTGCGGAGCGTGGCGTGAACGCGCTACCGTCTACCGGGATAGGTGCATGAGGTAGATGTGTTGGCAGATTGGCTGGACAATCTTGCCGGTTATATTTAAACAGTTACCGGCCAACAGGGGTCGTCAGAGTGAGTTGACCTAAGAGCGAGACAGGAGTAAGCACTGCTAAGCTATTGTAATTTTGGCGGCTTTTCTATATATTCTTTTGTAGATATTCTTTTTGTATATAGAGTTATACATCTTCTAGTGATTATTTTTGGTGGAGTTATATATACTTGTTTTGTGCTGGCATAGTTTTTGATTTTGGGTTTGGTGCAATTGTTTTTTTTGTATATACACACACTTGTTTTTGTGCATTTTTTCTTTTCTTCTGGAGGAACGTCTTGAGCCAGGGATAAAAGAAGACAGCCTTCATTATTGGAGTGTGTGTGTAGTTTTTGTAGGAGTGCACTGTTTTTGTAAATACACCATATTTTTCGTTTTTGTTTATTTTTATTTATTTTTGAAGAAGTGCCAGTGTTGAAGGACTGTGTCTTAAAGCCCACCTGACACTACTGCATTTTGTTTGTACAGCACTCTTGTAAATAAACTTGCACCATTCACCCTTCAATTTTTGTCTGTGTCTCATCTCTCCACTGATCCTGTTCCGTTCATGAACTATCAGATGTCCAGAGCGTAGGCTGGGGCCACTTCCCACTACACGGGATATCACACTGACATCAATAGTCACTGACCTAATCTCAAATATCTGTGGTTTTTGGGGCTACTTCTCAGGTGTTTATATGTTGTTAGTTTATCTGTCACTTTGCAGTAGTGAGAAACAGAAGTGAGAAACTTTTTTGAAAATAAAATACACAGAAAGATTCACCTACTACTTACTGTTTTTGTGCGGAGGCTCTTCATGCTTTGGTTACTCCTAAGCTTTGACATTATATACCAATTTTCTGTGGTTCCTTCAGTACAACAGTTAGGTGCAGCTCAAACAATGAATCATGCCCAATGGTCACTTCCACCTTAAGCCTGCCGCAGTTCCTATACTAGCATGCTGAAGAGCTCCCCCACTGCTAGAATTCTCTAGAGGGCTCCTGTGGGATTAAAGGTTGCCATATGTTTGTGTGGCTCCTAGCCAGTTACAATAGCTGTGCAATGTTAGAAACTGACTGTTGGAGATAAAGAGAGTGAGAGCCCAGGAGTCCAAGTATGATGGCAAATTCAAGTCTGCTGACGGTGAGCAGAAGAGACATGAGATTGTCAGTGAGGAACTGAGTGCATGAGTATCTCTAGGCAATAGGGTGTGAGGGCAGAGTGAACAGAGTCAACAAAGAGTTGCTAACATCATCGGCAGTCAAGCAATGATAGAGGGGACAGGGCACAACTCACAGACTGAAGGGCTTTGGTGTGTTGCTACAAAGATTGCTGCTGTGGTGAAAAGGACATGAGATATCTGCTTTTCCGATTGTTTTAATTGTGTTTTATTTATTTACTTATTGCACTCCTGATGACTCTTTGTTTACAAATGATCATTTGAAGTGCCTCATTTGCACTGTGACACTTATTTTTAAATAAATATGCATTTTTGGCACCTTCAACTCAGCTGTCGTTTTCTCACTTGCCATAGTCCATCCTTGGTTACAGACTACTAGAAGTCCTGACTGGAGTGGCACCCATAGCTGTGGGAGTTAGGTCATCAAAGTCGTTTTTTTAATTTGTCAGTATGTATATAAGTGTAAACAAGAGTGCCTTGTGATAGACTAGAATCCTGTTTTGAGATTCATTTGACTCTGGCTGTTGAGATGAGTTCTAGCCCTGTGATCCCAAACAATAATACCTGAATTAGGAAATAGTTGACTTGATGGGTTTAACAAAAAAAACAAGAAAATGTACTGTACAAAAACAATATACAGTATGTCACAAAATCATGACTTCAGGTCAGTTATTGGTGTGATCTCCCTGAAGTATGAAAAATGTACATTAAAAAACACTTCCATATATAGACATTTTGGTTAATGCACAAAAGCCTTTATTTAGCAGGAACATGAAACTACTAGCTTTACTGATTATCACTTTCCCAAAATCCAGACAGAGGAATTGCCCTGTTACTTTAAAGAAAATTTCATGGTCAAGCAAGTAACATGCTGCTTTCCACTCATTAACTTGATAGTAATTTTATAATCTCCAGCATACATGACGCGAGGAATGCTTGGTTTTGGTATCTTAATGGTGGCATTTTGAATGCTGACTTCACCCTGTTGAAAACAATACATTACTTTTAATTACATTACTTATCACAGCATTAATTCAGTTGAGGGTGGTGAGCGGTGAGACACAATCCTGTCATCACTGCACGAATCACAGAAAACAGCCCTGGACAGCGTACCAGCCCACAACAGTGTCCACTCATGCGTGCACCAAGGCCCATACTCACATGGAATCTTGAATTTTAAATCATGCATGTCTTTAGGGATGAGGGAGGCAAAACTGGAGCACACAGAGGAATATTCATTCAGATATTTGTAGAAGTCCATATGAACAATGATGAAGCATGGGACTTAAGCCAAGAAAGCTTGGTGCTTGTTGAAAACACAGAAATATAAATTGCATTGAGTTTCAACAGAAGCTTGGTAAAAACGTTTAAGTGTGCGAGACCTCATTTGGGTTTAGTTTATCTAATATTCTGTGGTAGTTTCTCTAAGAACCAGAACAGAATAAAATGGGCTTAAAATTTTGTTACATTATATTATGATGTGCAATTTCATTATTATGTAGGACAGCACTGGGTGCAAGGCATGAAAGAGCTCTGATCAAGTCACCAGTGTATCACAGAGCACATACTGTACATGCACACTTTAACACTGACAATTGCACAGGGCATCCCCAAAATGTAGAGTTATGGGAAATTAAATGGAATACCTGCTGGAACATTTACACAAACAAAAGAAGAGCATGCAAATTCCACATGGCAATGGAGCGAAAGCAAAAATCAAGCTGTCAAACTTATCTTTTTAAAGCAGACCACTTCAATATTATCCAAAATATTTTACACATGGCATTCAATAACTGTCAGTTTTCACAAAGACCTTCTTTAGCGTTCATTTTCATAGATTGTATCTATATTTAATTGAGCTGCAGTATATTACAGCTAATATTAAAATATGCCCGCCCTCATTAATTTATGCAGTACAGCACAACGCAGCTACTAGTCTGTAGTTAAAATCAGAATGAGCTGCTTGCAATTATTCAACAAGAAAAAGTGATAAGAAAACATTAAGTTTTGTTCTGCCATGTGCAAAAGTTCGCTGACGACACTGCTATCGTGGGCTGCATCAGGAGTTGGCAGGTGGAGGAGTATAGGAACCTCATCAAGGACTTTGTTAAATGGTGCAACTCAAACCACCTACACCTGAACACCAGCAAAACCAAGGAGCTGGTGGTGGATTTTAGGAGGCCCAGACCTCTCATGGACCCCGTGATCGTCAGAGGTGACTGTGTGCAGAGGGTGCAGACCTATAAATACCTGGGAGTGCAGCTGGATGATAAATTGGACTGGACTGCCAATACTGATGCTCTGTGTAAGAAAGGACAGAGCCGACTATACTTCCTTAGAAAACTGGTGTCCTTCAACATCTGCAATAAGATGCTGCAGATGTTCTATCAGACGGTTGTGGCAAGCGCCCTCTTCTATGCGGTGGCGTGCTGGGAAGGCAGCATTAAGAAGAAGGACGCCTCACGCCTGGACAAACTGGTGAGGAAGGCAGGCTCTATTGTAGGTATGGAGCTGGACAGTTTGACATCCATGGCAGAGCGACGGGCACTCAGCAGGCTCCTGTCAATACTGCATCCACTAAACAGTATCATCTCCAGACAGAGGAGCAGCTTCAGCAACAGACTGCTGTCACTGTCCTGCTCCACTGACAGACTGAGAAGATCGTTCCTCCTCCAAACTATGCGACTCTTCAATTCCACCCGGGGGGGTTAAACGTTAACATTATTCAATGTTAATGTCTGTTTTTACCTGCATTTTTATTACTCTTTAATTTAATATTGTATTTTGTACCAATATGCTGCTGCTGGAGTATGTGAATTTCCCCTTGGGATTAATAAAGTATCTATCTATCTATCTATCTATCTATCTATCTATCTATCTATCTATCTATCTATCTATCTATCTATCTGTCTGTCTGTCTGTCTGTCTGTCTGTCTGTCTGTCTGTCTGTCTATCTATCTATCTATCTATCTATCTGTCTGTCTGTCTGTCTGTCTGTCTGTCTGTCTGTCTGTCTTAAGAAATTTAGTGTTTTATCATGACAGTCTCACAATGGATATTGTAGGTCAACTTTACATGAGCTGCTGCCACTTTTTAGAGCTGCACAGGTGTCGGGGCTGACCATTGGTACTCTTGTGGCTTACCTATGACTGGTGCCATAGCCTTTCATGAATCTTTTGTCTATTCCATTGATTTGATCGTTGTATGTGAAGGGAAAATGCGTTTGTTAAATGTGAATATCACTAATGGAAACATTCCAGTGCTGAATCCAGAGGATAACAAAGTAGTTTCTGTAATTATGTTATATAAAAAGTCTGCACTAAATTATTCATCCATTCATTATCCAACCCGCTATATCCGAACTACAGGGTTACGGGGGTCTGCTGGAGCCAAACCCAGCCAACACAGGGTGCAAGGCAGGAAACAAACCCCGGGCAAGGCGCCAGCCCAACGCAGGGTGCACACGCACACACACACACACACACACACACACACACACACACTAGGGACAATTTAGAATCGCCAATGCACCTAACCTGCATGTTTTTGGACTGTGCGAGGAAACTCACACAGACACAGGGAGAACATGTAAACTCCACACAGGGAGGACCCGGGAAGCAAACCCGAGTCTCCTAACTGCGAGGCAGTAGCTACCACTGCGCAACTGTGCCACCCCTAAATTAATCAGAATTTTAAAAATTAATTTAGTTTTTTTTATTTTCAGAAATACGTAATCATTTCATGAATAATCTCTATATAAATATAGTATCCAACGTCTGTTTGTCAGTCTGTCTGTATGTCTGTCTGCTTTTCACGAGAGATATACTTTTTTCTTTTTTTTTTCTATAATTTGCTTCAACATTCTTGTTGATTTTGCCACTTCCCTCATTGTGCGATATATCATAGTTTGCTTGTGGTACCGATTTATTTGCGTGAATCCGAGAGAGATGTAGCGGGCCAAGCGGAGGGGGAAGCATGACATCAGGAGTGGGCAGCTGGGCAGGGCCCTACTCACTCATGCACCAGCATCTGTTTGGGTCAGTTTACTGCTGCGTTTTGGAGTGTACCTTGCCTGCACTTAGCTTGCGATACCCGTTTGTTTATTGAATTTTAAAGTTTGTCCTGTTTCACTACTACACAGGTGGAGCCGCGGGGGACTGCTAGTTTAATACTAAAGCCAAGTGAGCAACTTTTGTTATCAAAAATATCTGCAGTGGCACATTTTTGGAATTTGGCAATTACTGGCTATTATTTATCCCTAAAAAATGCCAACACATTTTATATTATGAGTAAGAAATTCAGGCACTACTAAAAAAAATATTTAATTAAAACACATAGGCTGTTTTTGAAATGGCTTCTTACATTTCTTTTGGCTTTAACAAACGTGTAAAAGTATAGCAGCAAATATAATTTTGTTAGTAAATATAAGTTAGAAAAAGCACCTGTCAAGACTGCAGCAAATGTAAAAGAGCATAAGTGATGGTCTGTGTAAGACGTCCCTAACATATTCTTATGATTCTCTGGTTGAACCTTGGAAGAATAAAGGTTGAGAAACACTGTGGTATAGCATGTGTACCTGCAAGACAGCACTGTGGCCATCAGTGAGTTAGGTGAGCACTAAATTTTTGTTAAAAGGGCAATACCTCCTAATTAAAATAAGAGAAAAGTGTAGTCAGAAGTAAAATTAATTTTAGAAATCACAACTTTATGAAAAATGTCCTGCAATAGACTATAGCTCTATCCAGGGTTGTTTTCTGCCTTGTGCCAGGATAGCATAGTTTGATGAATAAGTAAAACATTGGGGTTTTTTTTACAAAAAATAAATAAAATCTTTCTTTGGATTTTTATTATCCCAGATTTGAAATCACTAGCTGAAAAAACTTAAAATAAAATAACAGTAAGAAGATTGACATTGTTAACTTTACCAGATATTTTCTATGTATAATTGTTAAGCACACATAAAGAGATGTTTCACACATTGTCTCTCGCTCATACAGGATATGACTTCTATGAATGAGAAATTGGATTCATTTACATTTCTTAGCCAAAACATTTACTGTTTTTAGTCTTTTTCCCATGTTAAATATAAAGCCTATTAGTTGTTTGGTAAAATCTAAAGCACATTTGTACATTAAAAACCTATTATCCTTTTTCTTCTTATTGTCACCATGGGTGAACATTAACTGGAGGGATGTGAGACTGGGGAAAAGAAAGCGTACTATCTTTTCATTAGAACAAATATCTAAAACCACAAAATAAGCACAGTACACTGTGTCAACATGTATTCTGAAAACCAGCATGATGGTTACCTGTTTAAAATGACATGTCTTGGCAGTAAAATGATGAAGCTCAGCACATAAGTCGTTATAGAAGCAGCTCCCAATTTTATTCTTGCAGGGTATTGTAATCCAGAATCCAAAAACTTTTTTCATCACCTCCAGTTGACTCTAAAAGCAGAGAATTTATAAAAAAAAAGGTCTACATAAGACTATTTAATTTATTCTTTCCACTGATTGTTCTTCTAAAGTTACTGATAAGATTAAATTAAGAAAAACACTGAACAGTGCCTCCTTATAGTGATTTGCTTTTGTCTCTAAAAAGTTACATTAAGCATACATGCAATTTAAGCAACAAGCTTCAAGAGATGCCTAATTTGTATTACTGGGGATCTCACAACAACTGTAGGTGCAAAGAAATCAATGCAGTTGCTGCTTAGAAAAATATATCTTGACAATCTCAGACTACTATTATTTCAAAATGCAACAATCAGATATTTTCAACAATGTTAACTCAAATCATAGTGCAATATGTATTGTGTGAACTGTATCGGCATTTGAGTTAAATAGTAAAATATATTCCTACAAAATATTTGACCATGAGTATATCTGTCACTACAGCTGAGCTTCCCTGTTCCAGGTACTCTGAGTTCCTCCCAGGAACAGGTGGTGTGTCTGTTCGGTTTTGTTTGCAATAGAAGCAAGTGTGACCTGATACACTAGAGTCCTTTGGCTCCTGCTTTGTTCATCAAACTCACACAGAGGTTCTAGTGCACCAACACCTTACAGTGGAATAAGCAGATTCAAGAAATGGACGAATGGAAGGTTTCACTGTGACATTACCATGTAAACTGAATATAATTATATTATCAAAAGCACATTTTAATATTTTCATAAGTTTTTTTATAACCTATTTACCCACATAATCAATCTGGTCTCTGTGCACCTTTTATCTAGCTCAAGGTCACAGATATTTCTTGTAGGAATTTAAAAGGAGATTAAGGGCCATGCTTTGGAATTTTACAATGTACAGTATTTATCTATTAATCTGTTCCTTTAAAGAACCCAGTTAACCCAACTTAATTTCCACATAGAGCTGGTGCCTGTTACAGTTGTACATTGTGAATCTATCGACTTTTGATTCTCTTTTTGCACTATGTATGCTTAATTCAACAGCCAATACCTAGCATCATATTAAAAATAACCAAAATGGAGTCAGTAAACTTTTCAAATTTGCTCTCTATATGTGCACCTCACCATTGCCACATCATCATCTGCTGGCCTTCCTGACAGACTGACATTGCACACTGGCACTTATTCATAGTTGAAAGATGCACATACTATGTGATTTCTGAGAAGTCATTAGTGTGTGATCTTACCTGAATTGGGGCGTTTATTTCTTCTTTAACATGTCCCTTGAGAGAAAACGTGACAGGTCCAGGGATGGTTATCACACTTGGGAAGATGAGTTCGGTGACCACAAAGGAATCATCCGTACCACATTTTGACCAGCTTGCAGGTACTACATTAGGCTTAAGAAAATCATGTAATTAATTACATTTATTCTTAAAATTATGTTTAATTATAATTAAAATAAATCAAAGCTCCCACGATCAAATTCAGCAAAAATAAAGTATCTGAATTTAACAGCTACATAAATATATTAATAAAGGTTGAGCTCTAAATTACAAATGCTAAAATATACAGTAATTTTATTAGTCACTGTTTAAATGTTGACATGGAACAGTGTTTCTTATTTTTTATCATACAATATAAAACAAAATAATAAAGTTATACTTAGAATATTAATTGATAAAGAGAGACCAAATCTAGTAAAGTAAAGACTCAAGTAGTGATATATGTCATAAGTCTGGGTTCAGTTTGGTTATTCATTAAATGCTTCCACAAAGAAGATTTAATATATAAATATTTAATGAAATATACTGTATATACTTTCACCATTTTCGGACATTTTCAATATATAGAGAATAACCATACATCCATTTTTTAGTGAACTCATTTAATTCAGTTCATGGATGAAGGAGAGCAGAGACTATCCTGGCAGCATCTGATGCAAGTCAGAAACCAGGATGGGGTTCCAGTTTATCACTGTGCATACTCAAAGACACATTGGTCCAATTTAATTTCACGATTAACTAGTAAACATATGTTTGAATTGTTAGATGAAAATCAGATTATCTTGGTAAGACCACCCATTGAAAGGGACAATATTCAAAGTTCATAAAGACATTATCCACACCAAGAGATAAACCATAGAGCTCTGCTACAATGAGGTGGCAGAGCTAACCACCGCTCCACTATGCTACCAGTATTGAGTATATAATAATAATAATACTTTTGCTGTAAGACTATATAGCAAGAATTAGACTGGTAATTAACTGTGCGAGAGTGTCTCTTCATTTTTGTAGTTACTCCAAATTTCCTAAATTGCACTAAAATTCAAATCTCACACTGTCTACTTACCTTAGCTTTGTTGACACCATATGGTCTGCTGTTGCTCAGTTCAAGAAGGCAGCAGAACGCACAGAGAAAAGCCCAGAAGCGCAACATGACCATTGTGACCTCAAACAAGGAGATATCATTGCAGAATAAAGGCAAATCTTTTTATAGCATGCATCTGCACTTGTTCTACATAAACTGGAATGACAAATGATTCACTTGAAAAGTTTTGTGCAAATAAAACATCTTCACGGGAATTACATCAAAGGTTTACAAATATTTAAAGTTATCTGGAATTCACCCAAGTTCCAAAGAATGTTTACTAAATTGAGTCGTCTTCAGAAATAACAGAAGTATGGGCACCGAAGTCCAGAAAAGGTGAAAATGAAAATGTACAGTATAGGATGCAATGACACATACGGTACCTGACCAAAAATGTGCTGATAAGAATTTACAGTGGACATATTGTCCATAAAATATGTTCCCTAACTTATAAAGTAAAAGCAACCCAGATATTACAAATTTAAGAATCAAGGAAATTAAAGCACAACTATAGAATTACTTATTATTTGTTATTATAGATTCTGAAGTTCACTCATTCTCTTTACTTATTTGGTCATAATTAAGGTCAATGGTTTTGACTGAGGACCACTTTGTTACAGTCAGATATGTTAGAACACCTACAATTAGGGGAAAAAATGGATATTAATAATATAATATACACTGACTTACATGTTCATTCTGTTGGTTTATGAGCATTTATTGGTTTCATACATATTCAATTATATTAATCTCTATGTGTCTATCATTGGTTAATTTTCGTGTGTTCTTGGTTCGTGATAATGGCTTGAGTGCACTGTATGCATACTGTATGATTTTGACTTGCATTTAAATGTTAGGACTTTGTGCACCCAAGTAGGCAACAACAAAATGTCCAGCCCTACCTTTATAACTCAAGGCTCCTCACTCTTTCTGGAACGGTGAAGCCTTGAGTTGTACCGCAGTAGGAATTCTATTGTCTAAGGTGTGGCCTACAATATGAGGCTTAAGTGACCTTTCTACTCCAAGGTGTAATCTAGTGCTGGATTATATTAACAGATGGCAGTTCACAGAGAAGTTAGACGAGTGCCACATTTAAGTCTAGCCTCACTAAAGGAAAGAGTGGTACACATATAAAAAAACTTGACTGATCACAATCTCTCAGCAGACATATCTTGTGCTCCCAAAAGAGGAGCACTGTGTGAAACCTCAATATGTGAAAAGCAAAGTGAGAAAGACCAAGGAAAATACAAAACACATTCAGCAAGTTGTCCTTTCACTTGTGCCAATGAATGGTTTCTTCATGGTGCCTGAAGAGTAGAAACCTGAGAAGAAAGTGACATCTCCATCCCTGGAGACAGTTAGTACCGTATAGAATTGAGTATCGCTGCTTTATATTTTTTCTTCTCTGGTTAATATAGCCTGACACTTCATAGTCAGGTAAATCAAGCAAACACATTAGTTTGTGTATTTCTGGTTATTTGTGTTACCTGAATTTAAAGTAACTGTTTAGATTTCTTGTTTTCCTTTCCTAGGATGCTTTTTTCTAAAATTTTAAAACATCAGTTTATATTTTAGACTTGTTAAGTATTTGCATTGTTATCATCTTGATGTTATCAATAACCACCCTGAGCTTTTATTGTTTACCTCTGTCACACACTTTTGCCAGTCTGGTGGTCTCAGATGGTTGCACCAGATGTAAAGCACTGTATGCATGAAACATGGCAGCCTGAACAGTTTTGACCATCTTATATTGTCCTTATGTTATGAACAAACTGTATATTTTTTATTACAGGGAGTGTCATATTTGTTGAATAGTTCATTGCCGAGTTTGAAACAAAAAGTGAACAAATCAAAGATAGATATTAATGATAGTTTTGACCATGTCATATTATCCTTATGTTACAGACAAACTGTATAATTTTTTATTACAGGGAGTGTCATATTTGTTGAATGGTTCATTGCTGAGGTTGAAACACAAAGTGAACAAGTCAGAGTTTATTTGTGTGTACCTTTGTTGATTTCATAAAGTTTATATCATATTCTGGTTCTGCCTTTCCACTTAAATGTGAGGCAGGGATATCTCACATGGCAAATATTCTGGATCTACATGACATGTGATGAAAAATACAGATTCAAAGAATAGCTACTGTAAATGGATAGATTTTAATGATAGTTTTGACCATGTCATATTATCCTTATGTTATGAACAAACTGTATACTTTTTTATTACAGGGAGTGTGTTCTTTGTTGAATAGTTTATTGCTAAGTTTTAAACACAAACAGGTAAAGTAAAACTTTATTTATGTGTACCTTTGATGATTTCATAAAAATGATATCTTATCGTAGTTCTGCCAATCCACTTGAATGTGAGGCAGATATATATGGCAAATAATCTGGATCTACAGAACATGTGATGAATAATGCAAATTCAAAGAAGAGACATGGATAGATATTAATGATTTACATTATCTTAAACTGCAAAAACTCATCTTACACATGCTCACACAATCCTGATTTCATTTGATTTCTTTGTTCATTGAGTGTTTGTGTTTTATGCTTGATATGATATCAAGCTATGATGTCAGTGATGTTATAGCCGGACTGACATCTACAATCAGCAGGAGCTTTCCCGGTGGCCTGCTGCCTGACCTGCCCTGGCATTCAGAGCAACCAGTGAAATAAACTAAAGGTGAAATTATATAATATTATTATACTGGAAAAGGCGTTATTGTTCTGTAGTGGGCACAAATCCTTTTGGTTTAACATTGGAAGTTTTCTTTTCTGGATTCTATTTAGATGGTTTCTTGTTTTTGTTCAAGTCAAGTTTTGACTTTGCTTGCATCTCGCGCTCTGACAGTTAAACAGGATCGCTATGATCAGAGGAGTGAATGTCTGGTGCTTTTGTGATTACGTTAGATATGAAGGTTGTTTAAAAGTTTATAATATACTTTGAATTATATTTGGATGTTGTATGGATTTTGGTATTTGTTAATGTTTATTTATTTTATTTTTGTTTCAAATTTGAATGAAGTGTAGCGCATGATCACATTTTAAAGGTTTTTTTCCTTTTTCCCTCCGAGTGACTGAATAGGCTACACAAAATGTTTAATATTTTTTTTATTAATGAAATACGTATGTGAGTGGAATGATTTGTGTTTTTAAATGAACCTGATGTCCTTTACTTCATGATATGTTTATTAATGAACAAGTCTTGTTTTCACAGGTACTTTATTTTAATATTTTTAAAGTGCATCTCTTGCGCACTGACAGTTAAACCTTAGCGCAATGATGAGAGAGTGACTGAACAGGCTACACAAAATGTTTCACAGTTTTTTGTTTACTAAGTGCATTCCTTAGAAAATGCTTGGCAGAATTCTGTGGCACTGAGAAATTTTTTGAGTTTCATCTATTGAAGAATTTCAAAGTGGTCCTTTTTGACCAACACTTCAAATTTCGTGGAAGAGTATTTAGCATTACCATCCAGAGACTGACAGCGGCTCACAGCTGAAATTGCAGACATGCATTGTGGATTCCACTGACAACTACTTTTTGTGGTTCAATGCTTTTTGCACATTTGTTTTGATGTAGATATTATAGAACTGCATGGTTTATTTATTTATGAAGTGTTGTTCCACACTTTTTCAGAGGTTGTCTTGAGACTAATATTTAAAAGTGAAACGTATGTGTAAAAGCTGAATCTACTGTCTCCTCATTCATAAAAAATTCCAAGAAAAAATGGTGTTTGTTGGTTTTTTGAGTCTGTGCCTGTACAAGAAAACTGAGGTATATTGTGTGTCCTGGGTTAGGCTTGGGATTCCTGGTCTGAATAGGCTTGCCAGTCCGGCCCTGTTGATATCTGATTTGTCCATTGTCTTACTTCTGTTTCTCAAAGCGTTATTTCTTAAGTAGTGTATAAAATTCTTAACTTGATGATGTAATGGATTTTATTCTGTGTAAAGGGCCTAGGGATAAAGTTTGCTTTGATAAATGACTATATATACAGTATTTCTATGTAATAGGAGAGGTCCCACATGTTAACCCCAAGCATCCAGAAAAACACCAGGATATCCATCCATCCATCCATCCATTTTCCAACCCGCTGAATCCGAACACAGGGTCACGGGAGTCTGCTGGAGCCAATCCCAGCCAACACAGGGTACAAGGCAGGAACCAATCCTGGGCAGGGTGCCAACCCACCGCAGGACTCACACAAACACACCCACACACCAAGCACACACTAGGGCCAATTTAGAATCACCAGTCCACCTAACCTGCATGTAAACAAAAATTGCTTAGTTTTCTGATAAACCACTCAAGGGAGGGAAAAACACATAGAGAACTGAAACAGACAATGTAAAATAAAAAATAAACAAAACTTGCTGACCGCAATTTGTCTTGACCCTCAGTCTAAATGCTGGAGCATTGTGCACTATTGCACAATACACAAGTACATCAAAGGACTCTCTTACTCTTATTAATAATAATAATACATTTTATTTAATAGGTGCCTTTCTTACCACTCAAGGTCACCTTACAATAAAATTAAACAACATTAGTAAAATAAAAACAAGAGAATGATAAATCACAAAGCAATAATTAGCAAACAAACAAAGATAACAGGCACTAACAGTGCAAAATTCATAACTGGTATGCCAGTGTGAAAAGATAAGTTTTGATTGTAGTTTTAAAATGTGTTATTGAATCAAGCTGACATATATGAGGGAGAAGAGAATTCCAGAGTTGAGGAACACTATGAGAGAATGCTCGAGCTCCCATAGAACTGACTTTGATGTGCTGTCTCTCTCTGGCCTTTTTCTTGTTCCATTTGGGCCATTGCACAAACTATCCTGCTGATTCTACACTCAAAATTAATAGTTGTGATCAACCTGACTTCCTAGATCAGGAGCTGCACTACTCCTGCTATAAGGACACCAAGACGGTGATCAGATTAGCACCTTCTGACATCAATTAATACATGAGCCTTCAGTAGTCCTTGAACGATAGGGTTTTTCAAGCAGCTTATCGAAGTTATAGAGTTGTTCTTTCTTACATTTTGGAACTGTGGGCTGAAGGTTCATGACTGGTCTTATGCCAATTCACACTTTAAAAAAAGAGAAAGGTCCTACTTCTGTCTGTCATAAAGTCTACTAGCAATACAGTCTGGTTTCACATACTCTAAGGTAACAGCTGTCCTGCTGCCAGTATGGTCTAGAGATCTTCTATGGGACGTAAGGTTTGCCCTAAGTGGGATTTTGCAGCCTGTTATTTGACAAAATTGATTGAACTGCACTAGGTGTTCAATGTTAGCACAGCTTTACACATCAAAGTGCTTTGGTCCCTGGCTGGTCTCTATGTGCTTTCTTTGTGTCATATTATATGCATATTCTTATTTATTTGCTGTGGTGATTCAGAACATAAAGAAATATTTCTAGGGTGATTTATTAATAACTGTGTGGGTATGAACAACTGCGTCTTGTGATAGACTGGTACCTTGTTTAGGGATGAATTTGAGATGATTCTTCATTTTTGCCAGTGGCATTTGAGATGAGCTCTAGCTCCATGAGAACCTGAACAATTATATCTGGATTTGGAAGTGGATGACTTGATGGATGGAATGATAAACAATAAAAAAGTGATATACCTCATGCAAGCATGAGTGGAGGCGCGATGTCAACATGATCTCCTCCAATTATAAAAACAGTACAGATATATTTGAAAATACTTTAACAAATGGCTATTTTGATTGTCAAATGTAAATTGAAATATTTTACTTAGAGCACTAGATTACTAACTTTACTTATTATTGCTTTCCCAGAAGCCAGCCTAAGGAACCACCCCCTGTTTGCAAAATAACTGTCATAGTGAAGCAGGCAATATGCTGGTCTCCACTCAATAACATGAGTCAATGGTGATCTGGTAAGTTCCATCAGAAATGAAATCAGGAAGTTTTAGCCGTGGAAGCTCAAAGGTGGTTTCTGGAATGTTGATTTTATCCTGTTGAAAACATAACATTACATTACATTTTCAAGCCCACTTAGTGCAATTCAGGGTTATGTGGGGAAAGATTCTATCCTGGTTTCACTGCATGAAAAGCAGAAAACAGCCCTGTACAGGGTGATAGGCCATCACAGTGCCCACCCACGCATACATCCACATTTGCACTATCCTGGGGCAAATGTAAGCACACCATTTACACTAGCATGCCTCTCTTTAGAGAATTGGGCAGGAAAACTGGAGCATGCACAGGAAAACCAAAGCAGAAATGGGGGACAATATGCAAGGTCCACCTTAGTAATGTCTAGGAATCGATTTGAACCCAGGAAGTTTGATCCTTCATAAAAACATTGGGCATTGACTATAACTTTGGACATGAACTGGTTCTAGTGCTGGAGTTTGCAAGAGTAGGCCCAGCAATGGTAATCCACTAATGTCACTGCATACATGCATGGTTTTCCTCACAGATCTCCATATGTTTGGGAGTGTGGGAAGAAGACTGGAGTGTCTGCATGAAAACCAAAGCTGGCACTGGGAAAACAAGCAAAGTTTGCTTCTACAACAACCAAAAGCAGGATTTGGAACCATATATGTGGCAGCACCACTAGCCACAGTGCCACCAAAACTAATGCACTAGTATAGCTTTGGAGATGTGAGTAAGAAAATTGTCAAATATTCTATTATAAAAATAATTATTATTTTAAATTTAGCAACACAATAGGCATTGAAATTTCAGGATTCATTTTTGACAAGCTGATAATTATGTAATTAATGACAGGTGTAGTATATGGCTTAGGAAATTTAAATTATATTATTAAGTCAAAGCCTAAAAATTAGCTATTTTAATGTTCAGTGCAGTTTCTTTTAGTGTCATGAAAGAGAATAAAAATCTATAAAGAAAATATACTTTCAGAACATTTGTCTGTTACTGAAGATATTAAATTCAGAACATGTGCATTTTGTGAACTTGCTGTGAAGGAATCCCTCCAGCCATTTTTTTAGCTGCTTACCAATTACTGCCGATAATGGAATATACTCCTTTTGCATTAATTTTAATTGACTTGCTTGTTAATAATCTGACCACTTAATCATTTCTTTGATCCCTTTACTTGCAGCCAAGCAATAATGAGATGCAATATGAACCAAGAAATGAGCAGTGGTCTGTTCCTGAATGCAAGATTACTCTGAAATCCTGTTAAAGTAAATCAAGAGTCACGGATATTGGACTAGTTCTGATCCAGACAACCCAGATTTAGCCAAACCTGTGTTTCTGGAACAGATTAGGCCAAAATTATTTTATTTATAAGGCTATACTGATAATTCACTAAGCCAACTTTCTGGTACAGGCTCTCACTTTGTCAGTTCCAGAAAGAAAGATTTGACAAAATTCAGCTTATTTATGGGGAAACCAATGCTCTGAAACAAACCTACAAAAGAGCAAGTTTAATGAGAAAGATAAACATTTTGAAGCCACAATAATTAAGGAGCAGAGCATCCAGTCATAAGATCAAAAGTTGTAAATGTCCTGTCAAA
Source organism: Erpetoichthys calabaricus (assembly GCF_900747795.2). NCBI lineage: Eukaryota > Metazoa > Chordata > Cladistia > Polypteriformes > Polypteridae > Erpetoichthys > Erpetoichthys calabaricus. Next base: position 64,540,082 of record NC_041404.2, on the reverse strand, counting down.
AATCCTGATTGCAGCTCCACTATTTAAAATGTCGAAAAAGCTGACAAAATGTTAAAAAATGTTGTTCCCCCTCCTAAACAAACAATCGACACAGGAATGCAACTCTTTCGCCAAATTCTGACTGGATTAACATAATGGATGTTACCATTTTACATCTGAGACTTTAATATATCTGGGGATCCTTCAGAAACATGACAATTGCAGTGTATCATTCTGTGACTTCGAGCTAACATCAAGGCAATCATGGACATTTCCTCTGTTTTTTTTTTAATGGCACGAACTTCCACAACACTGCAGATTCCATATGGCACAGCAATCACAAAACTGTGCCCAGCTTTGAAGCACCATCCACAGGAACACACACGCATGTGCTGTCTTTCTGAGACAAAAGCAAGTAACCACCATAAAAAAGGAATTCCACAGAGTCACAAGAAGGGCAATCAAATGTGAACATCTGCAGCATTTCTGAGCAATAATAACTGATATTAGACTTGCCGGTGAAACGATTTACCCACGTTCATCTCTTCTACAGAGTCCCTTGCCTTTTGAAGAAACACTCTGAAGACTCCCCTCGTCCATGAATACCTATAGGCCTGCCTATCTGCTTATTAATGCAGTTTCGATTTTATTTTCTATAATGGAATAAGGCTTGTGTATTGTGTTGTAGTTAACTTGACTGATCGTAACTCTTACTCTGCTAAACTGAAGGTTGATGCCCTCTCTTTTTCAAACTTGTAGTCCATGGCTGATTGTCTGTTCAATGCTTGATTCATAAGAGCTTGTTGATGTTGCCATGAATGTGTGTAAATAAGGATTAACCTATCCAGGACTGCATGAGCTGATTCAAATCTAATGTTCTGGAACTAGCTAAATAATGCCAAATTATGCTGTAGAAATGATTTTTTTCAAGATCCAGGATAATCTAATCAGTCTTTCTGAAACAGACCCCAGCTAACTTTATTCTATTTGTGCCTGTAAATCAATTATAAATATTTCTGTCAAGAAAATATTTAAAAACTTGAAGGTCTAAGCAATAATGATTTGCACTTAATCACAAAACATTTTGACGGTCCTCTCAAAAAAAAGAAATTAGTTCTGAATCTTAAAAAGCCATTTTACAAGTAAGGCAAAAGAAGAAAAATTACACTAATGAATCACACATTTTCTTTCAAGAGGAGAGGAATGAAGGTCAGTAGGAACAAGACTGACGTAAATGAGAGGGAGATTATTGGAATGGTGAGGATGCACAGAGTAGAGTTAGCAAAGGTGGATGAATTTAAATATTTGAGATCAATAGTACAGAGTAACAGGAATTGTGGAAGAGAGCTGAATGGGTGCAATGTGTGCAGAAGAATGTCAGGAGTAATTTGTGACAGACGGGTATCAGCAAGAGTGAAAGGGAAGGTCTACAGGACGGTAGTGAGGCCAGCTATGTTGTGTGGGTTGGAGACGGTGGCACTGACCAGAAAGAAGGAGACAGAGCTGGAGGTGGCAGAGTTAAAGATGTTAAGATTTACATTGGGTGTAAGGAGGATGGATAGGATTAGAAATTAGTATATTAGAGGGTCCGCTCAGGTTCGGCAGTTGTCAGACAAAGTCAGAGAGGCGAGATTGCATTGGTTTGGACATGTGCAGAGGAGAGATGCTGGTTATTTTGGGAAAAGGATACTACGGATAGAGCTGCCAGGCAAGAGGAAGGACTGAGAGGAGGTTTATGGATGTGGTGAGAGAGAACATGCAGGTGATGGGTGTGATAGAGCAAGATGCAGAGGACAGAAAGATATGGGAAAATGGGAGCAGCCATAAGAAGAAGAAAAAGTAAAGGATATGATTGCTGCAAACAATAGATGTATCTTTAATTGACGTGAAATTGTCTTAATCTGTGATTTGCTACTCTTAGGAAAACCACGTATACTTTTAATCTTAATATAACATCTACCAAAATTTAATATAAACTTGAATAATACCACAAATCTAAACTACATTTTCACCAACGAAATGCATCATTTTAGTGTCACCATGAGTACAAGGTTAACTAGAGAGTTAAGGGGCCTAAGACAAGATGTCATCTCATCCATTCAGCATAACAAATACTGTAACTAGAACAAAAAATGAAGTACTTTATACAGTGTTAACAAGAAATCTAAAAATGTTCATGCTGCTTACCTGTCTGTCAGGACACTGACACGAAGTCAAGCCGAAGGGGCACTTCTTGCCAAAAATATGATTCAGCTGTTCACATGCATTGTTATAGCTACAGCTTACTATATGGACCACACATGGAACTTCGATCCAGAATCCCCAAACATTTTTCTTCACCTTCACTTGAATCTAAAAACAAAACATTCATTTAAAAAATTTCTGGATATAGCTATTTTAGTTACATTTAGTAATTTAATTGAACAAAATATTAAAATAGAGTGAACAATTCCTCCCTGTAGTGATTTCCTTTTGCTTTAAAATAGAAAATTACATTAATTGTTGCATTAAATTTAAATGACACGTTTTAGAATGTGCCTAATTTCTATTTTTGTGATTGTTGACTCAAAGAAATGAATGCAACCTCTGAACCTAACAAAAGATAATTCCAGAACCTCAAACTACTTTCCTAATTAAATATTGTTGAAAAGCAGCAATTGGTTGTTTTCAAAAGTATTTCCATTTTTTGTTGTTAAATAAATAAACAATGGTCCCACTTTTTGTAGCTATTTACTGCTTTCTAACATAAGAAGCAGGTATAGAGTTTTGTGCTGTCCGCTCTTTTTTCTGTGTTTTCCCTGTCTGTTACCTTTCTTGACATCGATTCCCCATTCAGGGTGTAATGCTCCCAGAATTATGCACAGGATAACCTATTCATATATTACATATATATATGTATGCTATATATGGAGACAGCAGTGGCTTAGAGGGATCGTTACTCCCTCACAACAAGAGGACTAGCAGTTCACATCTTGTGTCCTCCCTGTGTAAAGCTTACATTTTCTCCACATACCCGTATGGGTTTCACTCTGATGTTCTAGTGTCCTACCACAGTCGAAAGACAGGGTGGATTGGTGATACTAAATTGGCCTATGTGTGTTCACTCTGCGATGGAATGGTGCCCTATCCAAGGATTGCTCCTGGCTTGCACCCTATGCTAGTTGGGAATGGTTCCAGTGCCACACTCAGGATATACAGTGCATCCGGAAAGTATTCACAGCGCATCACTTTTTCCACATTTTGTTATGTTACAGCCTTATTCCAAAATTGATTAAATTCATTTTTTTCCTCAGAATACTACACACAACACCCCATGACAATGTGAAAAAAGTATACTTAAGATTTTTGCAAATTTATTAAAAATAAAAAAATTGAGAAAGCACATGTACATAAGTATTCACAGCCTTTGCCATGAAGCTCAAAATTGAGCTCAGGTTCATCCTGTTTCCCCTGATCATCCTTGAGATGTTTCTGCAGCTTAATTGGAGTCCACCTGTGGTAAATTCAGTTGATTGGACATGCTTTGGAAAGGCACACACCTGTCTATATAAGGTCTCACAGTTGACAGTTCATGTCAGAGCACAAACCAAGCATGACGTCAAAGGAAATGTCTGTAGACCTCCGAGACAGGATTGTCTCAAGGCACAAATCTGGGGAAGGTTACAGAAATATTTCTGCTGCTTTGAAGGTCCCAATGAGCACAGTGGCCCCCATCATCCGTAAGTGGAAGAAGTTCGAAACTGCCAGGACTCTTCCTAGACCTGGCCGGCCATCTAAACTGAGCGACTGGGGGAGAAGGGCCTTAGTCAGGGAGGTGACCAAGAACCCGATGGTCACTCTGTCAGAGCTCCAGAGGTACTCTGTGGAGAGAGGAGAACCTTCCAGAAGGACAACCATCTCTGCAGCAATCCACCAATCAGGCCTGTATGGTAGAGTGGCCAGACGGAAGCCACTCCTTAGTAAAAGGAATATGGCAGCCCGCCTGGAGTTTGCCAAAAGGCACCTGAAGGACACTCAGACCATGAGAAAGAAAATTCTCTGGTCTGATGAGACAAAGATTGAACTCTTTGGTGTGAATGCCAGGCGTCATGTTTGGAGGAAACAAGGCACCGCTCATCACCAGGCCAATACCATCCCAACAGTGAAGCATGGTGGTGGCAGCATCATGCTGTGGGGATGTTTTTCAGTGGCAGGGACTGGGAGACTAGTCAGGATAAAGGGAAAGATGACTGCAGCAATGTACAAAGACATCCTGAATGAAAACCTGATCCAGAGCGCTCTTGACCTCAGACTGGGGCGACGGTTAATCTTTCAGTAGGACAACGACCCTAAGCACACAGCCAAGATATCAAAGGAGTGGCTTCAGGACAACTCTGTGAATGTCCTTGGGTGGCCCAGCCAGAGCCCAGACTTGAATCCGATTGAACATCTCTGGAGAGATCTTAAAATGGCTGTGCACCGACGCTTCCCATCCAACCTGATGGAGCTTGAGAGGTGCTGCAAAGAGGAATGGGTGAAACGGGCCAAGGATAGGTGTGCCAAGCTTGTGGCATCATATTCAAAAAGACTTGAGGCTGTAATTTCTGCCAAAGGTGCATCGACAAAGTATTGAGCAAAGGCTGTGAATACTTATGTACATGTGATTTCTCAGTTTTTTTGTTTTTAATAAATTTGTAAAAACCTCAAGTAAACTTTTTTGACGTTGTCATTATGGGGTGTTGTGTGTAGAATTCTGAAGAAAAAAATGAATTTAATCCATTTTGGAATAAGGCTGTAACATAACAAAATGTGGAAAAAGTGATGCACTGTGAATACTTTCCAGATGCTCTGTAGAAGGTTTGGAAAATGGATGTTTATATATTATGTTTTTTTTTTTTCAAAAAGTCCTTCCTCTAGACTGACTGATTGAGTTCTCTTTAACTCCTGAAATAAGCCCTGAGATAACTCATCCACGGATAGTCACTGACATGACACCACTCCCAAATTTACTAATCTCCAGTGACAGAGGGTGGCTGTTGAAAAATAATTTGTTGCTACAGGACAAGCTCAATATGTGCTTTCAGAATGCAAAGAGCATGATGGTCATTGCAATTTTCTATGCTGTGATGTTCACTGTGATGTCACATGATGGTCCACTGAATCAACAAGTTAAATAAGAAGGCAAATTCAGTTACAGGATGCACTTTGAACTGCCTGGAGGTAGTAGGGAGGGATAGAATGAAAACAAAACTGACTGCCATTATGAACAATGCAGTATATCTTCTTTATGACCACAAACATGAACTCTTTCAGCCAACACATTTTTCTGCAGAAGTGTGTCAACAAATGCTACTGGGAATCTCCTGGGTAGCTCCATCATATCAACAACAGTACGCCTGCACAATGCCTCACTGTGACTCTGACTGCCAAGTCAGAGGTATTAGTTCTTGTTAGTTTTCTTTCTTTTTAGTAATTCTGGTGTATATTTGAGGGGGGTTTGCTGTTTGTCATAATATTATTTATTTATTGAGATTCTTTAAACAGCAAAACTTCCTCCTAGAGACAAAAAATAGTTCTTCGATGAAGAAGAAATTTATTTATCTTGTGATAATAAAGACAGTTGTTTAGAAATGTCCAGTGACAGCATGATCAGTTTTAATTCTAGTGATAGTGAACCCTACTGAGGTGATGATTTTGCTTAAATGGTAAATTTTGAAGCCACTTTGGTATATGTGTGGTGTTCCAAAAGTGTTGGAGAGCTTTCAAAGCTGCCATTCACTAATCTCCAGGGTGTGAGAGAGATGTATCAGATACAGATGTTCATGAATGATAGCATGTTAAATGTAATCGTGTTTGATCTAAACAGACATTACAAAACAGACTCACCCTATCCATTAATGTCAGGATGGAACCTAAATCCTTGCTTAGTGAATTGCTGTCAAACACTCTTATTCCCAGTTAAAAAGTCTCAGTTTGCCTGACTGGGTCTTCCCTTTGAATGCAGCATCTGCAGTCCTATCTTATGAGATGATCAACACCAGACCATTTAAAAGCCTGGGTCATTTCTTGTTCTGACAGGGACATTCAAATTCTGAACAAAGGACCATAAATCAAGGATGAGTAACATTGATGGACAGAACTTTGTGCCAGTGGTCAACAAATAGGATCAGTGTATGTGCACCCAAGAAGCCAATGAAAAGACCTTTATTCTTCCCTATAAAAGCCATTGTAACATCCTAACTAATTGTTCTTTTCTCTCCTGGCTGTTAACTTTGGCTGCCCATAGCTAGAACCCATAGCCGATCGGGTGTGACAGCAACAGAGGTTGAAGCAATCCCTTTACACCAGAGAAACTCTGGTGAACTGGAACAGTTGAATACTTGTCTGTATTGGAGTTTGAATAAAGTTGCCATTAGTCCAACCTTACTGAGGAGTAGCAAGTGCACAACCTAGAGAGAGAGACCCGATTCGTACCACAACAAGTCATGCCAGGGGACAACGGCAGGGTACTAACTTCTCTCTTTTTATTTCCTCAGAAAGAACGATGCACTGCCGCCGTAATACCGCCCGGATGACTCAAAGAGCCGCAACACTTCCGGGTTCCTTTCTTCCCTCTAGTCCCCAATTGATGACATCAGCCTCCCATCCACCACCACATTTTACCCAGCATCCCACGCTGTAATTTCCGGCCTGATCCTATAAACTCTCCGTCTACCTATCCTTCTGGGTCTTTTGAGTTTTTAGGAACAATTGACCTCATTTGTGTTTCAGTATACAGAGCTAAAACCCCCAACCCTTTATGCTTGTCTGTCTTGTTATTACAGTGGTGTAGCCAGCAGGATAAAGCGCGAAGATGTCGGAAGGGCAGGACCTGAATACAGTCCTCACCACGTTAGCTAACAAGCTCCAGGCCGTAAAAATGGATCAGGCGGCCAAGAAGATGGAGCTCGCCGAAACCAAGAGGCGGCAGCAGAAGTGGTAAAGCCGGAGCCCACACGGACTCCTCAACCTCTGATTGTCCCTCTCACAGAGGCAGATGGCATAGAGTCATATATTTCTATCTTTGAGAGGACGGTGACTCGGAACCAGTGGCCACGGGCTGAGTGGGCGTCCATTCTGGCTCTGTACCTGAAGGGCCCTGCGCAGTGGGCCTATCGTGATCTTCCCGAAGAGGAAGCCGGCCAATATGACCTCATGAGGGCTGAAATATACAAACGCTATGGAGTAACCTCCGGCCAGCTGGCGAGGGTATGGCGGCAGTGGAAGTTCGACCCCGAACTCCCGGCTAGAGCCCAGGCATTCGAGTTCTGGGGAAAGCTTGGGGGCTGGCTACGGCCAGATATAAACCAGGCTCGCTAGGTGGTTGAGCAGGTTGCCTGCGAGGGGTTGGTCCACGCTATGTCGGAATACCTCACCCAGCAGGTCCGGAGACATCTATTAAAGGACATGAATGGCCTTCTGGAGGTCCTGGAGCGACAACTGATGGTAACCCAACTCGGGGGGTCTGAGAAGCCAGCTCACAGGATCCAACAGGGACGTGTCACCATCCCCGAGCCCACCTGTGGCGGATGCTCCGTCTAAACCCAGAGATTGAGTGCCCGGCCTGCTGCGCTGTTTCAAGTGTGGCGAGGTGGGGCACATGCTTCCCACCTGTCCCCTCAACACAGAGCCAATGGACTGCAGCTGGGCGAAGGGAGAGAGGTACTGTGCTCTGTTGAACCCTCTGGAGGTCACAAATACAAGAGTGGTGTTGTTAAATGGGCACTCAGTAGTGGCGTTATTTGACTCCGGGAGTAACATTACTATTGTTGCTCGCCGTTATGTTCTACCATGATAATGGGTAGCTCAACAAACGAGCGTAACTTGTGTACACGGGGAGACCAGATCTTACAGGTCCGCAAAGTGCTTTATAACCTGGGAGGGGAGTCCTAAACAACTGCTCATCGCTGTATTGCCCGAGCCCCCCTTTCCACTTATCTTGGGACAAGACTGCTCAGAAAGTAAACTTGGTAGAGCTGTCACCACTCCTACACCTATGCTGGGTCTGACTATGGAGGGTCAAGGGGCCCTCCCAGCTGCTCCCGTGCCATTCTTCTTGGCAACTAATGATGACGTAGAGGGCCCAGGGGAGCTCTCTTCAAAATGGACCTCGACCAGGAAGTACATCCGGGTGGGGTTCTGGGGCAGGTGAGCGCTCCCACAGACCAGTCCCCTGATTTGCATGCCAGCATGGACTTTCAGATTCTGTCTACGCCGGCGTCATTTAAAAGAGAACAGTGGAACGATGATTCCCTGAAGTTTGCCCAAAATGCCATTGTGTCCGCAGACAACATATCGTCAATAGATTCCACACCACCAGGACGCTACTTTGTTTTGGATAATGATCTGTTGTATCGAGTTGCAGAACACGAAGGTGAGGTACAAAAGTTGTTGTTAGTTCCGCGGATCTTCCGGTGGGAGGTTTGTGAACTAGCTCATACCCACCTCTTAGGTGCCCATCTTGGGGCCGAGAAAACATTGGAGAGAGTAAAACTCCGGTTCTATTAGCTCGGGATCAATGAGGAGGTCCGGCGTTTCTGTCAGTCTTGCCCAGTCTGTCAGCTTCCCCGGAGGGACTGCGCTCCTCTAATCTCGATTCCCCTTATAGATGTTCCCTTTGAGAGGATCGGTGTCGATGTGGTAAGTCCCCTAGAACTTCCAGTACGAGGCCATAAGTACATATTAGTCATGGTTGATCATGCAACTCGATACCCGGAAGTGGTTCCCCTGCAAGCTGCAAATCCGAAGAATATCGCACAAGAATTAGTATGGCTTTTTTCCAGAGTGGGCATACCTAAAGAAGTCCTCATGGACCAAGGTACGCCCTTTACATCAGATACGTTCAGGGAGGTTGCCAAGTTGCTCCGGATTAAGCATCTCAAAGCATCCATCTATCATCCACAGACGGATGGACTGGTAGAAAGATTTAACCAGGCAATCAAACATATGCTCTGCAAGGTAGTCAGCGCGGACGGTAGGAACTGGGTCCAACTTTTACCCCTAGTGCTTTTCACCTACTAGGAGGTGCCTCAAGCCTCCACGGGTTCTTCCCCTTTTGAGCTTCTATATGGGCGCCAACCCTGGGGCATATTAGACGTAGTAAAAGAAGGTTGGGAAGGGGAGGCGCTTCCCTCCACTAACCTCTTAGAATATATTCCGCAGTTACGCGATAGATTGGATAAAATTCGGCCTCTGCTTAAAGAACACATGTCCAGGGCTCAAGCATTGCAGGCCCAGAATTACAACCAAAACTCCTCCCTGCGCAAATTCCAGCCTGTAGACCACATAATGGTGCTTCTGCCCACTTCCCACTTAAAATTGTTGGCCCATTGGCAAGGGCCTTACAAGGTTAAAGAGAGAAAAAGGCTTGTCGACTATTTGGTAAGTCAACCAAACTGTCGACCAAGCGAGAGGGTCTATCAGTTTAACCTATTGAAGCCAGGGAAAGAGAGGGAAGAGAGCCCTCTTTCCGGCTCCACCCTCTCCCTTTTCTCAGGAAAAAACCACGTTTAACCTCGACCACAATTTGACATCCCACCAGTGATGGGAGCTTGAAAGTGCGATTCTGTCTGTCCCGGAAGTGGTCAGTGAAGCCCCAGGCCGGACTGCGCTGATTAAGCACAACATCGTGACAGATCCGGGGGTGGTTGTCAGGGAACAGCCCTATCGCCTTCCGGAGGCAAAATGTGCTGAGGTGAAGCTAGAGGTTCAATGGATGTTGGACATGGACATCATTAAGGAAAGCCATAGCCCCTGGTCCAGTCCTATTGTCCTTGTGTCTAAGCCAGATGGGTCATGGAGATTCTGTAACGACTTTAGGCGTCTTAATCAGGTCTCCAAATTTGATGTCTATCCCATATCCCAAGTGGATGAACTCCTCGAAAGATTGGTGATGGCCCGTTATTTGACTACTCTTGACATGACGAAGGGCTACTGGCAAATTCCCTTAATGGCATCTGCAAGAAAGAAAACTGCATTTAGCACCCCTGGCGGACACTGGCAGTACAAGGTACTCCCCTTTGGGCTGCACGGGGCACCAGCGACTTTCCAACGTCTGGTAGACAGAGTGTTACGGCCCCACCAGTCCTACTGTGCCGCCAACCTCGATGACGTGGTCATCTTTTCCGGCACATGGGAGGAACATGTATTGTAGGTTTACGCTGTCCTCCTGATGGTAGCAAAAGCCGGGCTATGCATTAATCCCCAGGTGCCTCATGTATAAACGGTGCGTACGCACAGAAATGTTGCGTACGAATGTTTCCATGCTGAAATCGCGATGTATAAAACCTAAACTTGGCGTAAAGCCACGCACATTTCCACGGTACCTCATACCCTGGCATACGCAACTTCTCTGCTCGGTTTTGCAGACTGGCGGCACCCAGCGTCAAAGCAGTGCTACTGTTCCTGTGTGGTTACCCTTTCTTTCTTAGACCCACATTCCTGACGCAGCTTTATAAATACACTGAAATTAACTGCATATTGTTTATTAGTGTAATGCATCTGAATGTAATTAACCTGTAGCAATATAATGATCCAGGGAATAGCCATAGTATTCCAAATACCATAACTGCTTTAGCGTTGTTACGCACACGGCATCTTCTTCTTCTTTCAGCTGCTCCCGTTAAGGGTTGCCACAGCAGATCATCTTTTTCCATATTACTCTCACTGCACCACTCGGAGTATTTATATCACTGTATCTGAGTGAGGAATCACAGCAGCAGCTGATTGGAAAGAGAATTATCGGTATACAGTTTCAAGCAAACACTACCTCAGCCATGGCAAAATGCGTCAAAGCCTTTCCTGTATGGACCTCGCGTTTCAGAAACAGTTTCATCCCAAGAACTATAAACGCACTCAATCAGTCCATCAAGTGCTCCTTGTAGAACTGTTTGTACTTATAAGTACAATTACCCCACTGTAAACTTATACTACAGTTATAATATTGCACAACCTGCGCCACTTTATAAAGTGCGTATGATGACGATATCATTTTTAAGATGAAATGCAGCAAAATATGTTGCTTATAGTATACAGATAAAACTTTAACTTCATTAAAATAATTTTTATTGTTAATAATTAAACATGTGAGGACACGGTGCCGCAGTGATAGCTAGTTCACGGATAGCTCCTGCCTTGTGCTGTATTATTGCCGGTGCTGACGCAACACTGACAGGATAGATGGATAGAATAATTAAACATGGACTACGAAGATATTTCAATGTTCCTTAAAAGTTTTGAAGAATCGGCATTCTAAGCTTACAGATGGCTTAACGTCTATTACAGAGCTGATTGTGTGGCGATTGGGTATTTGGAGAAAGAAAAGTAAGGACAGGAATTGGAGGTTAGTACGTTTGAAAGAGACAGTACTTCTGTAATAAATTATTTCATCGAAGATCGCACATGGCGCAGCAAGCCTCTTGCATGAGATATGAACAATCACTGCGCCACCGTGTTCCCATGTTTAATAACATGCTTTCATTCCTATCATCATGAAAAAGATGTCACATATACATCTCAGTATTTTAATTATTCAGAGAGCTGTAATATCACAAATGTAATGGATTCTGTGTCCTGTCGGAGAAAGAGAAAGAACGGAAGCACGTAGTGATTCACACACATAGAGCACATAGAAGATCAAACACAGAACAAAGCATTTAACGTGCTACTTGAGAAACTAGTAAAATAAACGATTTTAAGTTGAAGTTTATGATGTTCTACTTTAATGACAAAATAAACTACATGATTAAAGTGGAAATTTCGAGATTAAAGTTGAGCATTTCGTGCTTTTTCCCACTGTGTGCCTATTTTTTTTCTCTGTACCCTAATAAGCTTTCATATAACACTCAGACGGTCCGCTGCGAGTCGCATTTTCACGCCGACTTTGATATGTGACAACTTCTTTTTTATTTCGGGCACTGTGCGACTTTGTGAACTTGAGCTTTCGAGTTTCTCCGACACTATGTCACTCGATCAACTTTCTTTTGTTGATTATACCACTGTTTAAACCAACAAATAGTACGTTTTTCCTTTGCCTCCACTTGGTATTCACTGAAATTCTTATATTTTCCCCCGTGCTTTTCCCATTGTCTTTTCACAGAAGGCTATTTATATCGATTTGCATATTCAAAGAGGCATAATTCTGGGAGGAGTTGGGGCGGGACACAAGGTGCGTGCACGTGCATTACTTTTCACGCTGATCAGGATTTCTGTAGTGGAAGAACGTGAAAGTTTGTATATGCACAGATTCCTGCATCTGGATTTTTCTGTGCGTACGCACATTCCTGCTTTTGTGCTTACGCCATGTTATAGTGTGAGTTCTACGCATGGCGTTATACATGAGGCCCCAGAAGTGTTTCTTCGGTTTGAATACAATACAATAGTTTATTTTTGTATAGCCCAAAATCACACAGGAAGTGCCGCAATGGACTTTAACAGGCCCTGCCTCTTAACAGCCCCCCAGCCTTGACTCTCTAAGAAGACAAGGAAAAATACCTAAAAAAAAACCTTGTAGGAAAAAAAATGGAAGAAACCTTAGGAAAGGCAGTTCAAAGAGAGACCCCTTTCCAGGTAGGTTGGGCATGCAGTGGGTGTCAAAAGAAGGGGGGTCAATACAATACAATACACAGAACAGAACAAATCCTCAATACAGTACAAAATAAAATGTTTTTTTAGAAGTAAAAAAAAAAAAAAAGTAAAAATTTTCGAAGTACTGAGCAGAATTTAACAGTAGATGATATCATATAATAAGATTTGGATATTTTTAGAGTCCTGGAGACCTCATCCATCAAGCTGCCTCCCCCATTTGTGCGGGTGAAACAGTGCTGGCCCAGCCAATCCGATGAAAGGACCCCTCTTTCCCACGATTCCTGCGATCCTCCATCAGGGATGACTTTACCTTAGGCAGGTAAAACAACTTGACAGGTGGGCCGTGGCACCAAGTGCCACATTTGAGTACCGAGAAGAGAAACAGAAAAGGTGAGGGTTAGTATCCAATTATAACTATCATGTTACTTATGTTTTAGTGCTAATGACTAACAACAGAGATGCAGTATGTACAGTTAATCAGCAGCTCTAGTCAGGATATGCTAAACTGAAGTAGTGAGTCTTCAGCCGGGATTTAAAAGCTGAGACCGAAGGGGCATCGTTTATAGTAGCAGGCAAACCATTCCACAGTTTAGGGGATTCCAACTGAGTTAAATGATGACAAAATATTGTTATGATCAGCATCATTACCTCCAACAATTAACATCTCTGTTTTATCTGTGTTTAAAGACAAGTAATTCTCATTCATCCTCTCCTTTAATTCGCTAACACAACTAATTAAAGACAACATCGGAGAAACTTCATTTGATTTAAATGAAAGGTATAAATGGGTGTCATCTGCACACGAGTGAAAATTAACATTATGTTTCCTAATGATAGATCCCAGTGGAAGCATGTAAAGTGAAAACAGTAAAGGTCCCAGTACTGAGCCCTGCGGGACACCATATTGAACTTCTGTGTATAATGATGGAGTACTGTCAGCACATTTCTGTACATATTGGAATCGATTTGATAAGTAAGAACTAAACCAAGTGAGCACGGTGCCTGTAAACCCAACATCATTTTCTAGCCTGTGCAGTAAAATAGAATGGTTGATGGTGTCAAATGCTGCACTTAAGTCCAACAACATAGTTACAGTGGAGTTTCCTTCATCGGAGGATATCAGTATGTCGTTTACAACCCGCGTTAGTGCCGTTTCTGTACTATGACCAGTGCGAAAACCAGACTGGAATTTCTCAAATAAATTGTAATGCGTAAAGTGTGTCTGAAGCTGACTGGCGACTACTTTTTCTAGTATTTTAGAGAGAAATGGTAGATTTGAAATAGGCCTATAATTATTTGGTATGTGTGGGTCTAGGTCTGACTTTTTAAGTAATGGTTTAATGACTGACACTTTTAGTGCATCAGGTACTGTGCCATGCAATAATGAACTACTGATAATGTTTAGAATAGGCGCTGCAAGAACATCCATTGCACTTTTTACTAGTTTTGTTGGCACTGGATCTAGGGAACAAGTAGTGGGCTTCATTTTAGAAATTAAAGTTAAGACTTCCTGCTCAGTTACAGGATTAAAATAACCAAAGTGCTGAATGCAATGTGAGGCAGGGTCTGCTAAGCTAGTATTTGATTTGAGAGATCTGGGATCTTATATTTTTAATTTTCTCATTGAAGAAGTTCAAAAAGTCTGTACTGCTAATATCTGTTGGTATTTTGCACTGTTGCTCTGAATTTCCATTTGTTAATTTAGCTACTGTTCTAAACAGTACCCAAGGATTTTTATTATTGCTCTCTATTAATGTAGAATAGTATTCTGAGCGAGCTTTAAAGAGGGCGTTTTTATATTTATTAACACTCTCTGTCCATGCAATTTGAAAGACATGTAGCTTTGTTGTTCTCCATCTGCACTCCAGTTTTTGACACTCTAATTTAAAAGCTCGAGTGTTTTTATTAAACCAGGGAGAGTTTTGTATGTGCTTTGATCACTTTTGTTTTAAGGGGAGCCACTGCGTCCAGAGCATCTCTCAAGGTCACATTATAATGTGATGTTAGCTGATCTAAATTGTTTTCCACATTTACATTTGATGTTAACTGATCTAAATGGTTTTCCACAATTACACTCAACTTACTCAAAGTATCTATAAATTTTGAAGCAGAATTACAATCTAGATGTCGCACTGTCTTTGTTTTAATCTGGGAGTGTGTTGGCAAGGGCAGGACTAAATCAAATATAATTAAGTAGTGATCGGAAATAACTTTATTTAATGCAGTAATATTTAAATTTTGAATTTCAACTTTGTAAGTTATAATTAAATCTAATGTGTGGTTATGATTATGAGTTGGACCTTTGACAATATGACAAAATCCTACTGAATTTAACAAATAAGTAAAACATTTGCTAAAAGTGTCAGTTTCCACATCAATGTGTACATTAAAATCCCCCATCAGTACTACGTGATCATAATTTATAGACAAATCCGATAGAAGGTTGCTAAATTCAGTCATGAACAATGAATACGGCCCTGGTGGTCTGTAGACTAGCACTATAATTGTGTTGGAATCTGTTGTAATATTTAAAATGAATGCCTCAAAGGATGTAAAGTTGCCTAAATTTTTAGAAGTGATTTGCATTTTGTTACAATGAATTATTCCATGGCCTCCTCCTCGACCAGAATCTCTAGACTTATGAAGGAACGAGTATTCATCTGGTGACGTCTCAGCTAGGGGAACAGTGTCACATTTTCAGTGAGAAGACACAGATCAGATTTTGTACTTAATATAATATCATTTACCAAAACAGCTTTAGTGCCAAATGAGCGAATGTTCAATAAGTATCATTTAAAACTGCATGCTTCTTTCTGAACTGGTGATATATTTTTTGTTTTAATTTGAAGTAAATTTCTATTATAGATGTCTCTGGTGGAGGGTCTGGTTTTATCCCTTGGTCTAATTATACACCTTATTTTTTGGTTATCAATTAATTTAAGATTTGTATCAAGACTAAATTTACTGGATGCCCCACGACAAGGATTATGGGTAACAGCTTCAGGAAAGTAACAGGTGGGGTAAACAACAGCCTGTGATTTAAGATCACATGACTGCGGCCTGGATGGTGCTCTAATCAGTCAACCAGGCAGTTTTGCTGCCATATTTTGGGATAATACATAAGATCCCCTGCAGTTAGGATGAAGACCATCTCTTCTGAAAAATCCAGGCCTTTCCCAAAAATCATCCCAATTGTTCACAAATACTATGCTTTTATTTGCACACCAGGTTTTTAGCCAACAGTGAAGGGAATACAATCTGCTATAAATCATATCCCCTCTATATAATCTTGGTAAGGGGCCAGATACAACTAAATTCCGAAATTTTCTTTTAGCTTTGATGCATAGAGAGATGAAGTTCCTCTTTAATACCTCAGATTGCTGTGAATAAATATCATTAGTGCCTACATGCAGCAATAAGGTAGATACGTCATCGTTCTGCGACAAGGTCCAATGCGGCCTCTATGTCAGAAATCTTGGCCTCTGCGAGGCATTTAACATTAACTGCTGGTTTAAATAGTTTGGAATTCTAACATTCCGCACTATGGAATCGCCAATTATGAGCACTTTCTTATTCTCAGTTTCCACAGGCGCGCTGCTGAGTGCTGAGAATCTGTTCTGAGTCCGAATTGGTGACCTGGGTGCCGGTGGTTTGCTTAATCGCTATAAGATTTCTAACGCGGTCCTCCAATTTGCGTATTTTCCCGACCAACTCTAAATTAATTAAATACTTTTGGCAGGTGAAGCTGTCTACACTGTCGGCCGTAAAACCTGAAATGTACATGCTGCAGGACACACAACATATAAATTTGCCCTCAACGGGCAGAGAGCAGATAGAACTTACGTTTAGTGTTGATGCCATCTTCTCCCTTTTTTGTAGTTACTTAAGTGCTTTCCGCTTCAGCTGAATCACTAAGAGACCGTCGGCTTTAAGTTTCCACCACCCGCTGTGCGATCGACTTTAATTTCTCACTGCTGTTTATATCTACTGGTCAGCTGCCAGCTTTACTTCAGAAGAACTTGGCTCAGGTGTTTGCGAAGGGCTATGTGGCTGTGGGAGACACTGCTGCTCTGTGCTTCCGCTCGCTCACTCCGCTCTGTGCTTCCGCTCGCTCACTCCGCTCTGAATGAAGCCAAGTATTTGGGCTACCTGGTAGGAGGAGATTTGTTGAAGCCACAATGTTCTAAAATAAAAGACATCCTGGAATGGCCTGTCCAATACTCAAGAAACAGGTGCAAGTCTTATTAGGATTAGTGAGCTACTACCACCAGTTTGTACCTCAGTTTTCTGAGAGGGCCGCTCCCTTGACAGACTTGATAAAGAAAAGGGCCCCTTTGCATGTGGTATGGAATGAAGTGACGGAACAGGCATTCAGTGACTTCAAAATGGCCCTTACAACGGCACCTGTGTTGAGAACACCTCATTTTTCGCTTCCTTTTCTCCTCCAGACCGATGCTTCCGACCCAGGTCTTGGTGCCGTACTGAACCAAAGCATCGACGGTGTCGAACACCCTGTAATTTACATGAGCTGGAAACTGTTGGACCGTGAAATGAGGTATGCCGCAGTGGAACGGGAAGCCTTGGCCATCAAGTGGGCGGTAACTCACCTGCGGTACTACCTGCTGGGTCGAGAGTTCACTCTGGTGACGGACCATGCCACCCTCCAGTGGATGGCCCTTCACAGGGACTCGAATCCTCGTGTTACCAGGTGATTTTTGGACCTGCAGCTGTATAAGTTCACCATCACTTATCGCCAAGGTAACCTCCAAGCCAACGCTGATGCTCTCTCATGGGTTCACGGCCTCTCAGTTCAAGCTGCCCGACACAATGGGTTTGGGCTGAAGGGTGGGTCATGTCACGCATGAGTGCATGGGGAGCAGCTTAAGGACCCGATTCACACCGCAACAAGTCGTGCCAGGGAGCAACCTCTCTCTTTTTATTTCCTCATAAAGAGCGAGGCGCCTCCACCATAATACGGCCCAGACGACTCAAAGAACTGCAACACTTCCGGGTTCCTTTCTTCCCTCTGGTCTCCAATTGATAAAGTCAGCTTCCCAACCACCACCATGTTTTACCCAGCATCCCACGTTCTAATTTCCAGTCTGATCCTATAAACTGTCTGTCTACCTATCCTTCTGGGTCTTTTGAGTTTTTTGGAACAATTGACCTGGTTTGTTTTTCAGTATATGGGGCTAAAAACCCCAACCCTTTATGCTTGTCTGTCTTGTTATTACACTGTGCAATGTTAGAAACTGGCTGAAGAGAATGAGAGCCCAGGAGTCAAGTCTGTTGATGGTGAGCAGAATTGCATACATGAGTATCTCTAGGCAATAGGGTGTGAGGGCAGAGTGAACAGAGTCAACAAAGAGTTGCTAACGTCATCGGCAGTCAAGCAGCGATAGAGGGGACGGGGCACAGCTGACAGTCTGAAGGGCTTTGGTGTGTTGCTACAGAGATTGCTGCTGTGGTGAAAAGGACGTGAGATATCTGCCTTTCCGTTTGTTTTAATTGTGTTTTATTTATTTACTTATTGCACTCCTGATGACTCTTTGTTTACAAATGATCAATTGAAGTGCCTCATTTGCACGGTGACACTTGTTTTTAAATAAATATGCATTTTTGGCACCTTCAACTCTGCTGTCATCTTCTCACTTGCCCTAGTCCATCCTTGGTTACAAACTACTAGAAATCCTGACTGGAGTGGCACCCATAGTTGTGGGAGTTAGGTCATCAAAATCATTCGTTTAATTTGTCAGTATGTATATAAGTGTAAGCAAGAGTGCCTTGTGATAGACTAGAATCCTGTTTTGAGATTAATTTGACTGTGGCTGTTGAGATGAGTTCTAGCCCTGTGATCCCAAACAATAATATCTGAATTAGGAAATAGTTGACTTGATGGGTTTAAAAAAAACAAGAAAATGTACTGTACAAAAACAATATATGTCACAAAATCATGACTTCATTTCAGCTGTTGGTGTGATCTCCCTGAAGTATGAAAAATGTACAGATACCTTAAAAAACACTTCCATATATAGACATTTTGGTTAATGCACAAAAGCCTTTATTTAGCAGGAACATGAAACTACTAGCTTTACTGATTATCACTTTCCCAGAATCCAGTCAGAGGAATTGCCATGTTACTTTAATGAAAATAACATGGTCAAGCAAGCAACATGCTGCTCTCCACTCACTAAGTTGATAGTAGTTTTATAATCTCCAGCATACATTTCACGAGGAATTCTTGGTTCTGGTATCATAATGGTGGCATCTTGAATGCTAACATCACCCTGTTGAAAACAATACATTACTTTCAATTACATTACTTATCACACGATTAATTCAGTTGAGGGTTGTGAGCGAAGAGACACAATCCTGTCATCACTGCACGAATCACAGAAAACAGCCCTGGACAGCGTACCAGCCCACAACAGTTTCCACTCATGCGTGCACCAAGGCCCATACTCACATGGAATCTTGAAGTTTAAATCACCAACATGCATGTCTTTAGGGATGAGGGAGGCAAAACTGGAGCACACAGAGGAATATCCATTTAGATATCTGAAGAAGTCCATATGGACAAAGATGAAGCATGGGACTTAAGTCAAGAAAGCTTGGTACTTGTTGAAAACACAGAAATATAAATTGCATTGAGTTTCGACAGAAACTTGGTAAAAACGTTTACGTGTGCGAGACCTCATTTGGGTTTATTTTATCTAATACTCTGTGGTAGTTTCTCTAAGAACCAGAACAGAATAAAACGGGCTTAAGATTTTGTTACATTATATTATGATGTGTAATTTCATTATTATGTGGGACAGCACTGGGTGCAAGGCATGAAAGAGCTCTGATCAAGTCACCAGTGTATCACAGAGCACATACTGTACATGCACACTTTAACACTGACAATTGCACAGGGCATCCCCAAGATGTAGAGTTATGGGAAATTAAATGGAATACCTGCTGGAACATTTACACAAACAAAAGGAGAGCATGCAAATTTCACGTGGCAATGGAGCGAAAGCAAAAGCTGCAACAAGGGTGTCAAACTTATGTTTTTAAAGCAAACCACTTCAATATTATGCAAAAATTTTTACATATGGCATTCAATAACTGTCATTTTTCACAAAGACCTTCTTTAGCATTCATTTTCATAGATAGTGTCTCTATTTTATTGAGCTGCAATATATTACAGCTAACATTAAAATGTGTCCGCCCTAATTAATCTATGCAGTACAGCACACCGCAGGTACTAGTTTGGAGTTAAAATCAGAATGAGCTGCTTGCAATTATTCAACAAGATAAAGTGATCTGAAAACATTAAGAAATTTAGTGTTTTATCATGACAGTCTCACAATGGATATTGTAGGTCAACTTTACATGAGCTGCTGCCACTTTTTAAAGCTGCACAGGTGTCAGGACTGACCACTGGTACTCCTGTGGCTTACCTATGACTGGTGCCATAGCCTTACATGAATCTTTTGTCTTTTCCACTGATTTGATTGTTGTATGTGAAGGGAAAATGCATTTGTTAAATGTGAATATCACTAATGGAAACATTCCAGTGCTGAATCCAGAGGATAACAAAGTAGTTTCTGTAATTATGTTATATAAAAAGTCTGCACTAAATTATTCATCTATCCATTATCCAACCCGCTATATCCTAACTACAGGGTCAAAGGGGTCTGCTGGAGCCAATCCCAGCGTGCAAGGCAGAAAACAAACCCCAGGCAGGGTGCCAGCCCACCACAGGGTGCACATACACCCACACACCAAGGACAATTTAGAATCACCAATGCACCTAATCTGCATGTCTTTGGACGGTGGAAGGAAACTCACACAGACACAGGGAGAACATGCAAACCCCATGCAGGGAGGACCCGGGAAGTGAACCCGAGTCTCCTAACTGAGAGGCAGTAGTGCTACCACTGCGCCACCATGCCACCCCTATATTATTCAGTATTTTAAAAATTAATTTTGTTTTTTTTATTTTCAGAAATACGTAACCATTTCATGATTAATCTCTCTATATATAATATCCAACATCTGTCTGTCAGTCTGTCTGTATGTCTGTCCGCTTTTCACGAGAGAATTACTTAATGGATTTAGATTGGGTTTTGTTTTCTATAATTTGCTTCAACATTCCGGTTGAGTTTGTGACTTCCCTCATTGTGCGATATATCATGGTTCGCTTGCGGTACCGATTTATTTGCATGAATCCGAGAGAGATGTAGTGGGCCAAGGGGATGGGGAAGCATGACATCAGGAGTGGGCAGCTGGGCAGGACCCTTCTCACTCATAGACCATCTTCCGTTCGAGTCAGTCTACCTCTGTGTTTTGGAGTGCACCTTGCCTGTACTTAGCTTGCGATACCCGTTTGTTTATTGAATTTTAAAGTTTGTCCTGTTTCACTACTACGTGGACAGAGCCGCGGAGGACTGCTAGTTTAATACTAAAGCCAAGTGAACAACTTTTGTTGTCAAAAATAGCTGCAGTGGCTAATTTTTGGAATTTGGCAGTTACTGGTTATCATTTATCCCTAAAAAAATGCCAACACATATTATGTTATGAGTAAGAAATTAGGTCACTACTAAAAAAAAATGTATTTCATTAAAACACATAGGCTGTTTTTGAAATGGCTTCTTACATTTCTTTTGGCTTTAAAAAAAGTGTAAAAGTATAGCAGCAAATATAATTTTGTTAGTAAATATAAGTTAGAAAAAGCATTTGTCGAGACTGCAGCAAAAGTAAAAGAGCATAAGTCATGGTCTGTGTAAGCCGTCCCTAACATATTCTTATGATTCTCATGTTAGGCCTTGAAAGAATAAAAGTTGAGAACCACTGTGGTAGAGCATGTGTACCTGCAAAAAAACACTGTGGCCATCAGTGAGTTAGGTAACTAGTAAATTTTTGTTTAAAGGGCAATACCTCCTAATTAAAATAAGAGAAAAGTGAAGTCAGAAGTAAAATTAATTTTAGAAATCACAACTTTATGAAGGATGGCACGGTGGTGCAGTGGGTAGCGCTGCTGCCTCACAGTTAAGAGACCTGGGTTCGCTTCCCAGGTCCTCCCTGCATGGAGTTTGCATGTTCTCCCCGTGTCTGCGTGGGTTTCCTCCGGGTACTCTGGTTTCCTCCCACAGTCCAAAGACATGCAGGTTAGGTGCATTGGCGATTCTGACTTGTCCCTAGTGGGTGTGTGTGTGTGCCCTGAGGTGGGCTGGTGCCCTGCCTGGAGTTTGTTTCCTGCCTTGAGCCCTGTGTGGGTTAGGATTGGCTCCAGCAGCCCCTGTGACCCTGTAGTTAGGATATAGTGGGTTGGATAATGGATGGATGGACAACTTAATGGAAAATGTCCTGCAATAGACTATAGCTCTATCCAGGGTTGTTTTCTGCCTTGTGCCAGGATAGCATATTTGATGAATAAATAAAAGTTTGATGAATAAGTAAAACGTTGGTTTTTTTTTACAAAAAATAAATAAAATCTTTCTTTGGATTTTTATTATCTCAGATTTGCAATCACTAGCTGAAAAAACTTAAAATAAAATAACAGTAACAAGATAGACATTGTTAACTTTACCAGATATTTTTTATCTATAATTGTTAAGCTAACGTATAGAGATGTTTCACACATTGTCTCTCGCTCATACAGGATATAAATTCTATGAAAGAGATATTGTATTCATTTATTTATATTTCTTAGCCAAACATTTATTGTTTTAGTCTTAGTTTAAATTTTCCCATGTTAAATATAAAGTCTATTAGTTGTTTGGTAAAATCTAAAGCACATTTGTACATTAAAAACCTATTATCCTTTTTCTTCTTATTGTCACCATGGGTGAACATTAACTGGAGGGATGTGAGACTGGGGAAAAGAAAGCGTACTATCTTTTCATTATAACAAATATCTAAAACCACAAAATAAGCACAGTACACTGTGTCAGCATGTATTCTGAAAACCAGCATGATGGTTACCTGTTTAAAATGACATGTCTTGGCATAAAAATGATGAAGCTCATCACATAAGTCGTTATAGAAGCAGCTCCCAATTTTACCCATGCAGGGTATTGTAATCCAGTCTCCAGAAACTTTTTTCATCATCGTCAGTTGACCCTATAAGCAGATAATTTATAAAAAAAAAGTTCTACATATGATTATTTAATTTATGAATTTGTATTATCTTAACTATATTCTTTCAGCTGATTGTTCTTCTGAAGTTACTGAAAAGATTAAATTAAGTAAAAGACTGAACAGTGCCTTCTTATAGTGATTTGCTTTTGTCTTTAAAACGTTACATTAACAATACATCCAATTTAAGTAACAAGCTTCAAGAGATGCCTAATTTGTATTACTGGGGATCTCACAACAACTGTAGGTGCAAAGACATCAATGCAGTTGCTTCTTAGAAAAATATATCTTGACAATCTTAGACTGCTTTACTAATGAAATATTATTTCAAAATGCAACAATCAGATATTTTCAACAATGTTAAATCAAATCATAGTGCAATATGTATTGAATGAATTGTATTGGCATTGGCATTAAATATATAGTAAAGTATATTCCTACAAAATATTTGACCATGAGTATATCTGTCCTGGGTATGACGTTAAACTGCATCCAGCCCTGCAAGTGGTCCTCCAATTTGCAGGGAAATCATGGGGGTTGGTGGCAGGATTAGCACTCCGGCCACCGTAAAAAAAAAAAAAAAAAAAAAAAAAACTTCACAAAGCTCCAAGACTACAGAAAGGACTCCTTCTTGCTCTCCGCGGGAGTAGCTCTGCTGCAGCCACCCATAGGAAGGCTGTTCGCATCATGAAGGGGATGGGGGAAAGCCCTCGGGAGCCCCATCCCCAGAAGAGTCGAAACCGTTGGAGAGCCAGTAGGGTCAGGTCTGTTGGGGATCGGAACTGGTGTGGTGCTGAGGCGTCGCCTACTGCACGGCAGCACTCGGGTCCCAATCTGAGGCGGTGGTGGGCACATGGAATGTTTTGTTTTTCCGGAAAGATGATCATCTTCCTCTGCTGTTGGAGGAGCTGCGCAAACTTTGCATTTCAGTGGCGGCACTCTCTGAGGTGCGCAGACCGGGGACTGGCCAGATCTCTGTAGGTGAATACACCTTTTATTGGTCTGGTTGGTCTGATGGCTGTCATACTCGGGGAGAAGCTGTTGCTGTAGCGGATTGGCTTCTTCCAATGGTGTCCGATGTCACTCCTTTCAATGAGCGTATTATAGGCCTCAGATTACGGCACTCCCTGGGAGCCTTGTCTGTTGTCTCAGTACATGCTCCGACCGCAGTGAGTGATGTCTCAGTGAGGGAGACATTTTATTCGCAGTCGCTCGGTGGTTGATGGGTGCCCACGGAGTGACACTCCTCTGGTCATGGGCAACTTCAATGCAGCCACTGGTACTGACAGGGCTGGCTATGAGGATTGTCTCGGTCCCCATGTGTCTGATGACCGTGGTGATAGTGGCACCATGTTCCTTGACTTTGCAAAAGGTCAGGGGCTGTGAATCGCTGGATCCTGGTTCCAGCGCCCTGAACCACGTCGTTGGGCTTGGTACTCTAGTACTGGTGGTGCGGTGAAGGAGAATGATCACATTCTCGTGGGCAGATGCTGGAGGTTCTTGCAAAACTGCAGTGTCTACAGAAGTGTCCAGTTTGTGAATTCTGACCATAGACTTGTTGTTGCTACTCTTAGGATCCAGCTTAGGTCCAGTAGGTTACCACTTGCCAGGAAAATGAGCCTGGACTTGGACATACTCCAAGACCAGGCTGTTTCTAATGAGTTTGCACGCAGTTTGTGTGAGGAACTTTCAGATTTGGGTATGACTGCCGATCCTAATGTGATGTGGGAGAGTTTCTGTAACAAGACCCTGAAGGTGTTCCCAGAAGGAGGTGTTTCATCTCACAGGGCACCCTGGATATTATCGAGAGGAGTTGCAGCGCACAGCTCAATGGCAACTCCGGTCTGTACTGGGAACTGAGAAGGACAGCTGAGAGGGCTCTGAGGGCAGATAAAGAGGCGTTTGCTAGAGGAATTTGTGAGCAAATGACATGCAAACGTGAATATCGGCAGGGTTTCTTTGCAGCCTTTGTCGATTTTTGCAAAGTGTTCGACCCAGGTGATCGAGGTGCCCTGTGGGACATTCTAAGGGTTTGCGGGATCCCCTCGAGGTTGCTGGATATTATGGCTGGCCTGTACACTAGTACTGTGAGTGCTGTGCAGAGTGGTGGCAGGACCCCTGCGTTTTTCCCAGTTGATTCTGGGGTTCGTCAGGGGTGTGTTCTTGCTCCTATTCTGTTCAATGCGTGTATGGACTGGGTGTTGGGTAAGGTCGTGGGGTACAGCAGCTGTGGGGCATCTGTTGGTGAAGAAAGATTCACGGATCTTGACTTTGCTGACGATGCTGTGATGTTCACGGAGTCAATGGAGGCTCTGATTGGGGCGCTTGCGAGACTGAGTGAGGAGTCTGAGTGTCTGGGCTTGCGAGTGTCCTGGATAAAAACCAAGATCCAGGCCTTTAATGACCTCTTGGGCACAGCCATCAGTAGTGTGTCTGTTTGTGGAGAGAGTGTTTACCTTGTTGAGAGGTTTACTTACCTTGGCAGTGACATTCATGTCTCTTGTGACTCTTTCTGTGAAGTCATTAGACGGATTTGGAGAGCATGGGGGGGTCATGAGGTCGCTGGAAAGGGGTGAAGGTCTATCTATGCAAAAGGATGACGGTCCAAGTCTTTAGAGTCCTGGTGCTTCCTGTCTTACTCTATGGTTGTGAGACATGGACGCTATCCAGTGACCTGAGACAAAGACTGGACTCCTTTGGTACTGTCTCTCCGGAAAATCCTTGGGTACTGTTGGTTTGACTTTGTGTCGAATGAGCGGTTGCTCTTGGAGTCTCGAATGAGGCACATTACCTGCATTGTGAGGGAGCATCAGTTACGGCACTATGGCCATGTGGCGCGTTTCCCTGAGGGTGATCCGGCTCATAAGATCCTCATTGTTGGGGACCCAAGTGGCTGGACCAGGCCAAGGGGTCGCCCACATAACACCTGGCTGCGGCAGATAGAAGGTCATTTCCGGAGGGTAGGACTGGACCGCATGTCTGCCTGGGGGGTTGCCAACCAGGATCACGAGCTGTTTCGACATGTAGTGGGTGCGGCAATGCACTGTACCAGTGCATGCCCCCCATCTTGACTTGTATATCTGTCACTACAGCTGAGCTTCCCTGTTCAAGGTAGTCTGAGTTCCTCCCAGGAACAGGTGGTGTGTCTGTTCGGTTTTGTTTGCAGTAGAAGCAAGTGTGACCTAATAGACTAGAGTCCTTTGGCTCCTGCTTTGTTCATCAAACTCACACAGTTCTAGTGCACCAACACCTTACAGTGGAATAAGCAGATTCAAGAAATGGATGAATGGAAGGTTTCACTGTGACATTACCATGTAAGCTGAATATAATTATATTATCAAAAGCACATTTTGATATTTTCATAAGTTTGTTTCTGTACAGTATATAAGCTATTTACCCACATAATCAATCTGGTCTCTGTGTACCTTTTATCTAGTTCAGGGTCACAGATATTTCCTGTAGGAATTTAAAAGTAGATTAAGGCCATGCTTTGGAATTTTACAATGTATTTATCTATTCATCCATTCCTTTAATGAACCCAGTTAACCCAACTTCATTGCCACATGGAGCTGGTGCCTATTACAGTTGTACATTTGGAAACTATCGACTTTTGGTTCTCTTTTTGCACTCTGTATGCTTAATTCAACAGCCAATACCTAGCATCATATTAAAAATAACCAAAATGGAGTCAGTAAACTTTTCAAATTTGCTCTCTATATGTGCACCTCACCATTGCCACATCATCATCTGCTGGCCTTCCTGACAGACTGACATTGCACACTGGCACTTATTCATAGTTGAAAGATGCACATACTATGTGATTTCTGAGAAGTCATTAGTGTGTGATCTTACCTGAATTGGGGCGTTTATTTCTTCTTTAACATGTCCCTTGAGAGAAAACGTGACAGGTCCAGGGATGTTTATCACACTTGGTAAGATGAGTTCGGTGACCACAAAGGAATCATCCGTACCACATTTTGACCAGCTTGCAGGTACTTCATTACGCTTAAGAAAATCATGTAATTAATGACATTTATTCTTAAAATTATGTTTAATTATAATTAAAATAAATCAAAGCTCCCAAGATTAAATTCAGCAAAAATAAAGTATCTCAATTTAACAGCTGCATAAGTATATTAATAAAGGTTAAGCTCTAAATTACAAATGCTAAAATATACAGTAATTTTATTAGTCACTGTTTAAATGTTGACATGGAACAGTGTTTCTTATTTTTTTATCATACAATATAAAACAAAATAATAAAGTTATACTTAGAATATCAATTGATAAAGAGAGACCAAACCTAGTAAAGTAAAGACTCAAGTAGTGATACATGTCATAAGTCTGGGTTCAGTTTGGTTATTCATTAAATGCTTCCACAAAGAAGATTTAATATATAAATATTTAATGAAATAGCTATACTTTCACCATATTCAGACATTTTCAATATATAGAGAATAACCATACATCCATCTTTTAGTGAACTCATTTAATTCAGTTCATGGATGAAGGAGAGCAGAGACTATCCTGGCAGCATCTGATGCAAGTCAGAAACCAGGATGGGGTTCCAGTTTATCACTGTGCATACTCAAAGACACATTGGTCCAATTTAATTTCACAATTAACTAGTAAACATATGTTTGAATTGTTAGATGAAAATCAGATTATCTTGGTAAGACCACCCATTGAAAGGGACAATATTCAAAGTTCATAAAGACATTATCCAAACCAAGAGATAAACCATAGAGCTCTGCTGCAATGAGGTGGCAGAGCTAACCACCGCTCCACTATGCTACCAGTATTGAGTATATAATAATAATAATACTTTTGCTGTAAGACTATATAGCAAGAATTAGACAGGTAATTAACAGGTGTGCGAGAGTGTCTCTTCATTTTTTGTAGTTACCTCAAATTTCCTAAATTGTGCTAAAATTCAAATCTCACACTGTCTACTTACCTTAACTCTGTTGACACCATATGGTCTGCTGTTGCTCAGTTCAAGAAGGCAGCAGAACCCACAGACAAAAGCCCATAAGCGCAACATGACCATTGTGACCTCAAACAAGGAGATATCATTGCAGAATAAAGGCAAATCTTTTTATAGCATGCATCTGCACTTGTTCTACATAAACTGGAATGACAAATGATTCACTTGAAAAGTTTTGTGCAAATAAAACATCTTCACGTGAATTACATCAAAGGTTTACAAATATTTAAAGTTATCTGGAATTCACCCAAGTTCCAAAGAATGTTTACTAAATTGAATCGTCTTCAAAAATAACAGAAGTATGGGCACTGAAGTCCAGAAAAGGTGAAAATGAAAATGTACAGTATAGGATGCAATGACACATACGGTACCTGACCAAAAATGTTCTGAAAAGTATTTACAGTGGACATATTGTTCATAAAGTATGTTCCCTAACTTATAAAGTAAAAACAACCCAGATATTACAAATTTAAGAATCAAGGAAAGTAAAGCACAGCTATAGAATTACTTATTATTTGTTATTATAAATTCTGAATTTCATTCATACTCTTTACTTATTTGGTCATAATTAAGGTCAACGGTTTTGACTGAGGACCACTTTGTTACAGTCAGATATGTTAGAACACCTACAATTAGGGGAAAAAAATGGATATTAATAATATAATATACACTGACTTACATGTTCATTCTATTGGTTTATGAGTGTTTTCTATTTTTTCTGCACATATAAAATATTTGTTTCATACTTATAAATTATATTGGTCTGAGTGTGTCTATCATTGTTTGTATGTTATTGGTTTGTCCATAAGCCATACTGGCTTGAGTGCATTGCGTGCATACAGTATCAGGTTCACACAGATAAAACATATTTATGACTAAAGGAAATTAGAGCACAGCTATAGAATTACTTATTTTTGTTATTGTTAATTTCTGCAGTTTAATCATTCTTTTTACTTATTTGGTCACAGTTAAGGCCAAGGATGTTGTCTGAGGACCACTTTGTTACAGTCAGATATGAAGCAGAACACCCACAATTAATGGAAAAAAAACAGGATATAAATCACATATTATACACTGACTTACATGTTCATTCTGTTGGTTTATGAGCGTTTATTGGTTTGATACATATTAAATTATATTAGTCTGAATGTGTCTATCATTGGTTAATTTTCGTGTGTTCTTGGTTTGTGATACTGGCTTGAGTGTATTGCATGCATACTGTATGATTTTGACTTGCATTTAAATGTTAGGACTTTGTGCACCCAAGTAGGCAACAACAAAATGTCCAGCCCTACCTTTATAACTCAAGGCTCCTCACTCTTTCTGGAACAGTGAAGCCTTGAGTTGTACCACAGTAGGAATTCTATTGTCTAAGGTGTAGCCTATAATATGAGGCTTGAGTGGCCTTTCTACTCCAAGGTGTAATCTAGTGCTGGATTATATTAACAGATGGCAGTTCACAGAGAAGTTAGACGAGTGCCACATTTAAGTCTAGCCTCACTAAAGGAAAGAGTGGTACACATATAAAAAAACTTGACTGATCACAATCTCTCAGCAGACATATCTTGTGCTCCCAAAAGAGGAGCACTGTGTGAAACCTCAATATGTGAAAAGCAAAGTGAGAAAGACCAAGGAAAGTACAAAACACATTCAGCAATTTGTCCTTTCACTTGTGCCAATGAATGGTTTCTTCATGGTGCCTGAAGAGTAGAGACCTGAGAAGAAAGTGACATCTCCATCTCTAGAGACAGTGAGTACTGTATAGAATTGAGTATCGCTGCTTTATATTTTTGCGTCTCTGGTTAATATAGCCTGACACTTCATAGTCAGGTAAATCAAGCAAACACATTAGTTTGTGTATTTCTGGTTATTTGTGTTACCTGAATTTAAAGTAACTGTTTAGATTTCGTGTTTTCCTTTCCTAGGATGCTTTTTTCTAAAACATTTAAAACATCAGTTTTATATTTTAGACTTGTTAAATATTTGCATTGTTATCATTTTGATGTTATCAATAACCACTCTGAGCTTTTATTGTTTACCTCTGTCACACACTTTTGCCAGTCTGGTGGTCTCAGTTGGTTGCACCAGATGTAAAGCACTGTATGAATAAAACATGGCAGCCTGCATAGTTTTGACCATCTTATATTGTCCTTATGTTATGAACAAACTGTATATTTTTTATTACAGGGAGTATCATATTTGTTGAATAGTTCATTGCTGAGGTTGAAACACAAAGTGAACAAGTCAGAGTTTATTTGTGTGTACCTTTGTTGATTTCATAAAGTTTATATCATACTCTGGTTCTGCCTTTCCATTTAAATGTGAGGCAGAGATATCTCACATGGCAATTATTCTGGATCTACATGACATGTGATGAAAAATACAGATTCAAAGAACAGCTACTGTAAATGGATAGATTTTAATGATAGTTTTGACCATGTCATATTATCCTTATGTTATGGACAAACTGTATAATTTTTTATTACAGGGAGTGTGTTCTTTGTTGAAAAGTTTATTGCTAAGTTTTAAACACAAACAGGAAAAATAAAACTTTATTTATGTGTACCTTTGATGATTTCATAAAAATTATATCTTATCATAGTTCTGCCAATCCACTTGAATATGAGGCAGATATATATGGCAAATAATCTGGATCTACAGAACATGTGATGAATAATGCAAATTCAAAGAAGAGACATGGATAGATATTAATGATTTACATTATCTTAAACTGCAAAAACTCAGATTAAACATGCTCACACAATCCTGATTTCATTTGATTTCTTTGTTTATTGAGTGTTTGTGTTTTATGCTTGACTAGACAAAGAGCCCGTTTCGACAATGTAACATGAAACGGGCACGAGTGGAATAGTATAAGCACCACAAATCTGATATAGGTGTATTGAATGAATGCGTAATTAGGCCTCGAGCTGTAGTCGAAATCGCCTTTCAGGCCTCTAGAGCTTTATGATATCAAGCTATGATATAAATGATGTTATATCCGGACTGACAGTAACAATCAGCAGGAGCTTTCCCGGTGGCCTGCTGCCTGACCTGCCTTGGCATTCAGAGCAACCAGTGAAATAAATTAAACTAAAGGTGAAATTATATAATGTTATTATACTGGAAAAGGCGTTATTGTTCTGTAGTGGGCACAATTCCTTTTGGTTTACATTGGAAGTTTTCTTTTCTGGTTTCTATTTGGATGGTTTCTTGTTTTTGTTCAAGTCAAGTTTTGACTTTGTTTGTGTCTTGCGCTCTGACAGTTAAACATGATCGCTATGATCAGAGGAGTGAATGTCTGGTGCTTTTGTGATTAAGTTATAAATGAAGGTTGTTTAAAAGTTTATAATATACTTTGAATTATATTTGGATGTTGTATGGATTTTGGTATTTGTTAGTGTTTATTTACTTTATTTTATTTTTGTTTCAAATTTGAATGAAGTGTAGCGCATGATCACATTTTAAACATTTTTTTTCCTTTTTCCCTGAGTGACTGAATAGGCTACACAAAATGTTTAATATTTTTTTTTTATTAATGAAACAGGTATGTGAGTGGAATGATTTGTGTTTTTAAATGATCCTTTTGTCCTATATTTCATGATATGTTTATTAATGAACGAGTCTTGTTTTTACAGGTACTTTATTTTAATATTTTTAAAGTGCGTCTCTTGCGCACTGACAGTTAAACCTCAGCGCTATGATGAGAGAGTGACTGAATAGGCTACACAAAATGTTTCATAGTTTTTTGTTTATTAAGTGTACTAGCCAACCCGCGGCGTACCATACGCCGCATAATCAGGCCGCTTTTTTTAATGATTTTTAAGCACAGGGAGAAAAATTAACATTTGAAAAATCGGTAATGTAATAAATCGCCAAGAAAAGTAAAATTTCATGTGCCCACCCCCAACTCGTCACCTGAGTCGTTTTGCTCTTTGCACAGTCCACATGCACTTGTGAGTCACGTAGACTTTTCATTGTTGTTTGCGGTTTTGGCTGCTTTTCTATATATAATCCACCAAGTCACCCGACCATGGTAGTACCGGAGGGTGGGTGTACAAAGGGCAGGGACGTAATTAGTGCGAGCGTATGACCCGCTAGCCATGTTTTTGAAAGTTTGGCCCTGTGCCTTATTAATTGTCATCACAAAGGCAAATCTAACAGGAAATTGTCTTCGTCTTAAAGTAAAAGGCAAATTATCCGCGACAAACAAACTGTTTTACACACTGCATACCAACTCGCGGCGTAGTATACGCCGCCTAATCACGACACTTTTTTAATGTTTTTTAAGCAGAGGGAAAAAATGAACATTTGCAAAATCCGTAACGCTGCTTTCAGTAAGTACAATGCACACGCGTTTAATTTGTCGGCCACTTTTTGCCAGCCGTCTTTTCTGGTTTGGACCGCTTTTACAGTGTTACCGCTTGTGTATATTAAATCTTGAAATCCTTCGAGTAACTAATTAACTAACTAACACCCACCCACCCAGCTTGTGTGAAAAAAATGTGCCCGTTCTTTCATCATTTTGTTGCAGCCTATCAAAGACTTTCTGATCATGTTTTCTAGACTCAATATATATTGGCTTTTCACTCAGCGCGAGGGCGCGCATTCATCTCGGATTATTACATCTTGCTAGACTAATCTGCTACACGGCTGCGTTTGAAAAACCGACTTATCCCAGATGAGTTTCACTGTCATTAATGATTAGGAATCTGGTTGGAACAAAACCCTGCAGCCACAAGGGTTCACCAGGACCGAGTTTGGGAAACACTGCTGAACAGAGACGAAACCGACTCAGGTGAGGAGTGGGGGCGGGCAAAGTAGTTGCAGCTATTGATTATTCAGTGTTGTTTGCCTGGGTGTCTGATCTGTGTTGACTGGCATGGCTATTTTCTGCGTATCCCATGGTTGTCTTCCGGCAGTGTGAATGCCTCGAGAGACAGGGCGTCCTTGTGTGGTGAGTTGTTGCAGTTTGTGACCACCTCGCCGACGTTATCTCAATGTTGGCAAACAAAGCCAACAGCCATGTTGCGAAGTTTGAGAGCAACAGTTTCGTCAATGACATTTTTCCAAAAAAACCCGACTGATAGAAACAAACAGTTACCTGATGCAGGAATTTCTATGACATTGAAAGAAGTGTTGTTTCCATGAAATACATTTGAAGCCGTAGCCATGGAGGGCAAAAGAACAGTCAACGTGGCTCACAGCTGGATTTGGACAGCAGCACAGACCAAAGCGAGTATGTGTTTAATGAGCTGTTCGAGTTGGCGGAGGGGTAGAGTTTCTGGGCGGGTCTTCGTTGTTCGTTTCCCATGGTTTTCGATGGTGGACGTGGTCGGGTGTTGTAACCGAAACGAATAATGAATAGTCAACGTGGCTCAGAGGTGCATGTGGACTCCTAGCACAGACGAAAGGGACTAACTGGGTGGTCTGTGAGTTTTTGCGTCCGGGCACATGAGCAGGCAGTGTGAATGCCTAGAGAGCGAGGGTAGACACGGGCCGGGGAAAACGGAGTGTTGGTGGGCGGGGAAACGTCTTCCGTGTTCCTGCAGCACCATCTAAGAAGACGCATGTTTGTCGCGGGTGCGAATTGCTGTATGTAGCGTGTAAAACAGTTTGCTATGGTGCACTCGGTCGTGCGTCGTAACCGAAAAGTCAACGTGGCTCAGCGGTGCATGTGTACTGTAGGACAGACGAACATAAATGACGGCGTGTTTTCCGAGGCGTCGCGTCCGAGTTGGTGACCGTGGCTCTGCGAGTTGTCGTCGTATCCAATGGTCTTGTCGGCGGCTTAGTGAATCCACGCCCCTTCCAGCGTGCTTTCCATTGGTGGCTACTTGTCTTCTGGCTTAGTGAATTATATACATAGATTCTTTAAAAAATGCTTGGCAGAATTCTGTGGCACTGAGACATTTTTTGAGTTTCATCTATTGAAGAAATTCAAATTGGTCCTTTTTGAGCAACACTTCAAACTTCGTGGAAGAGTATTTAGCATTACCATCCAGAGACTGACAACGGCTGTGTAGATTCCAGACTCACAGCTGAAATTGCAGACATGCATTGTGGATTCCACTGACAACTACTTTTTGTGGTTCAATGCTTTTTGCACATTAGTTTTGATATAGATATTATAGAACTGCATGGTTTATTTATTTATGAAGTGTTGAATTATGAAATTCCAAGAAAAAATG
Organism: Erpetoichthys calabaricus; assembly: GCF_900747795.2. Taxonomy (NCBI): domain Eukaryota; kingdom Metazoa; phylum Chordata; class Cladistia; order Polypteriformes; family Polypteridae; genus Erpetoichthys; species Erpetoichthys calabaricus. The sequence goes on along the minus strand of NC_041404.2, from coordinate 64,506,197 downwards.
GTGTTTGTTGGTTTTTTGAGTCTGTGTCTGTACAAGAAAACTGAGGCATATTGTGTGTCCTGGGTTAGGCTTGGGATTCCTGGTCTGAATAAGCTTGCCAGTCCGGCCCTGTTGATATCTGATTTGTCCATTGTCTTACTTCTGTTTCTCAAAGCGTTATTTCTTAAGTAGTGTGTAAAATTCTTAACTTGATGATGTAATGGATTTTATTCTGTGTAAAGGGCCTAGGGATAAAGTTTGCTTTGATAAATGACTACATATACAGTATTTCTATGTAATAGGAGAGGTCCCACGTGTTAACCACAAGCATCCAGAAAAACACCAGGATATGTAAACAAAAATTGCTTAGTTTTCTGATAAACCACTCAAGGGAGGGAAAAACACATAGAGAACTGAAACAGACAATGTAAAGTAAAAAATAAACAAAACTTGCTGACCGCAGTTTGTCTTGACCCTCAGTCTAAATGCTGGAGCATTGTGCACTATTGCACAATACACAAGTACATCAAAGGACTCTCTTACTCTTAATAATAATAATAATACATTTTATTTAATAGGTGCCTTTCTTACCACTCAAGGTCACCTTACAATAAAATTAAACAACATTAGTAAAATAAAAACAAGAGAATGATAAATCACAAAGCAATAATTAGCAAACAAACAAAGATAACAGGCAGTAACAGTGCAAAATTCACAATTGGTATGCCAGTTTGAAAAGATAAGTTTTGAGGGTAGTTTTAAAATGTGTTATTGAATCAAGCTGACGTATATGAGAGGGAAGAGAATTCCAGAGTTGAGGAGCACTATGAGAGAATGCTCGAGCTCCCATAGAACTGACTTTGATGTGCTGTCTCTCTCTGGCCTTTTTCTTGTTCCATTTGGGCCGTTGCACAAACTATCCTGCTGATTCTACACTCAAAATTAATAGTTGTGATCAACCTGACTTCCTAGATCAGGAGCTGCACTACTCCTGCTATAAGGACACCAAGATGGTGATCAGATTAGCACCTTCTGACATCAATAAATATATGAGCCTTCAGTAGTCCTTGAACGATAGGGTTTTTCAAGCAGCTTATCGAAGTTATAGAGTTGTTCTTCCTTACATTTTGGAACTGTGGGCTGAAGGTTCATGACTGGTCTTATGCCAGTTCACACTTTAAAAAAAGAGAAAGGTCCTACTTCTGTCTGTCATAAAGTCTACTAGCAATACAGTCTGGTTTCACATACTCTAAGGTAACAGCTGTCCTGCTGCCAGTATGGTCTAGAGATCTTCTATGGGACTTAAGGTTTGCCCTAAGTGGGATTTTGCAGCCTGTTATTTGACAAAATTGATTGAACTTGCAGTAGGTGTTCAATGTTTACACATCAAAGTGCTTTGGTCCCTGGCTGGCCTCTATGTGCTTTCTTTGTGTCATATTATATGTATATTCTTATTTATTTGCTGTGGTGATTCAGAACATAAAGAAATATTTCTAGGGTGATTTATTAATAACTGTGTGGGTATGAACAACTGTGCCTTGTGATAGACTGGTACCTTGTTTAGGGATGAATTTGAGATGATTCTTCGTTTTTGCCAGTGGCATTTGAGATGAGCTCTAGCTCCATGAGAACCTGAACAATTATATATGGATTTGGAAGTGGATGACTTGATGGATGGAATGATAAACAATAAAAAAGTGATATACCTCATGCAAGCATGAGTGGAGCTGCGATATCGACATGATCTCCTCCAATTATAAAAACAGTACAGATATATTTGAAAATACTTTAACAAATGGCTAGGGCGCAGCGGCTACTCCGGATTCAAAAAAAGGTGCATTTTAGCTGTTTTTAACTATTTATTTTGTTATTTTGTTCGCACAGTCAATAAATCATGTGTATGAAAGACACACAAAGACTTTCATACAACCGCATCACACTTCTGGAAATCAATTCAAGATTTAACACCAACAACTTACCAGAAGACGCTCTAACAAAAGAGCTCCGTGAGCTAGGCCTGCTCCGTGAACCCGCCCCCGAATCACCTACAGGTATCATCCCAGCAAGGAGACGCCACGAGCGGTGTGAGCGTACCCGAAAGCGCGGTAAACAAGGAGGTGTCCGAGCTAAGCTAAAGGCTAATCCAACCAGACCGGCTGTTCCGTCCATCATTCTAGCAAATGTTCGTTCATTGGACAATAAACCTGACCATATCCGACTTCTAAGAGCAAAACGTCGCGAAGTAAGAGACTGCTGTGTTTTTATCTTCACGGAAACCTGGCTGAATGATAAATTCTCCGATGTGGCTATACAGCTAACAGGGCTACATGCTATCCGTGTGGATAGAGACGCCAGCAGATCCGGAAAAACTCGCGGCGGCGGCCTGTGTGTATACATCAACTCAGAATGGTGTGGAAACACGGGTATGATCACGAAGCACTGCTCATCGCTGGTGGAATTTGTGGCAGTTAAGTGCAGACCTTATTATTTGCCGCGAGAATTCAGTGTTATTGTTATTGTGGCAGTGTATATTCCTCCCGATGCAAATGCTAAGGAGGCGCTATGCGAGCTGTATGAGGCCATCGGTGACCTGCAATCTCGCCACCCTGAGGGATTTTTTATTATCGCTGGGGACTTCAATCAAGCGAATTTAAAGACTGTTCTGCCTAAACTCCACCAGCATGTTAAATTTCCGACAAGAGGAGACAATATATTGGACTTGGTATACACTAACACCAGGTCTGCATATAGAGCAACTCCCCACCCTCACATTGGACTGTCTGATCACATTACAGTAATGATTACTCCGGCATATATGCCATTGCTGAAGAGAACAAAGCCAGTAATAAAGCAGGTCAGAACATGGCCAGATGGAGCTACTGAAGCCACGCAGGACTGTTTTGAGAGCACAGAATGGAGTGTCTTTAGAGAAGCGGCGACCATTGATCATCACATTGACATTAATGAGTATGCCGAAGCAGTGACAGGATACATTGACAAATGCATTGGAGATGTCACCGTCATCAAATCTGTCTCAACACGCGCTAACCAGAAGCCATGGTTCACAGCAGAAGTTCACGAGCTGCTGAAAATAAGAGATGCTGCCTACAAAGCCAACGACGAAGTGGCACTCAGAGCAACTAGAACCAACTTGTCCCGAGGCATTAAGTTAGCAAAGTGAGAGTATTCAAAGCAAATTAGTGATCACTTCGCCTGCTCAAGAGATTCTCGTCGAATGTGGCAGGGCATCCAAACCATCACGGATTATAAGGCCCCGTCGCATATGTATGTTAACGACACCTCTCTTCCAGACGCTCTTAACACCTTCTATGCCAGGTTTGAGACACAGAACAATAAACCAGCATGGAAGACCATCCCCTCATCAGACAATCAAGTTCTGTCCCTGTCTGCAGCTAGTGTGAGAAGGACTCTCATCAGGGTCAACCCACATAAAGCTGCTGGACCAAATAACATACCTGGACGTGTGCTCAGAGCTTGTGCTGACCATCTGACTGATGTCCTAGTGGACATCTTCAACATCTCCCTGAGCCAAGCTGTTGTGCCACAATGTCCCAAAAACAGCTACAGCCTCGGAACTCAATGACTACCGCCCAGTGGCACTCACTCCAATCATTATGAAGTGCTTTGAGCGGTTAGTTTTGAGTCACATAAAGAATCAGCTGCCCCCCAAACTGGACCCTCTACAGTTTGCATATCAATCAAATCAATCAACTGACGATGCAATTTCAATGGTATTCCATCTGATCCTGTCACATCTGGATCACCGCAATGCACATGTAAGAATGCTGTTCATTGATTTCAGCTCAGCATTCAATACTATCATTCCCAGGCAGCTGATCAGTAAACTGGATCTGCTCGGACTCAACACCTCCACCTGCACCTGGATTCTGGACTTTCTCACTGAAAGACCTTAAACAGTACAGATTGGGAATATAAAATCTAACACCATCACACTGAGCACAGGTGCCCCCCAGGGTTGTGTGCTGAGCCCGCTACTCTTCACGCTGTTGACCCATGATTGCACCTCCAACTCTGACACAAACCACATTATCAAGTTCGCCGATGACACTACACTAGTGGGACTCATTGAGAACGACGATGATGCGGCATACAGAGAAGAGGTGGAACGGTTGGCACTTTGGTGTAAAGACAATAATCTGTCTCTTAATGTTGAAAAGACAAAAGAGTTGATTGTTGACTTCAGGAAGACAAAGGCTGTCCATCTCCCACTCAACATTGATGGCGTAACAGTAGAGAGAGTGAAGAGCACCAAGTTCCTCTGTGTTCATATCACAGAGGACCTGTCCTGAACCAAAAACACCAACTATCTTACAAAAAGAGCCCAGCAGCGTCTTTACTTCCTGTGACGACTGAAAAAGGTGCACCTCCCTAAACCCATACTTACCACCTTCTACAGAGGTACCATAGAGAGCGTCCTGACCAGCTGTATTACAGTCTGGTATGGAAACTGCCATGCCTCCGACCGCAAAGCCCTTCAGAGGATTGTGCGGACTGCTGAGTGCATCATTGGCAGCTCTCTACCCAGTCTGCAGGAGATCTACACCTCACGCTGCCTTCATAAAGCCACTAGCATCATGGCTGACCCCTACCACCCCTCCCACCAATTGTTTACTCCTCTTCCATCTGGAAGACGACTCTGCAGCATCAGGAGCAGGTCTGCGAGATTGTGCAATAGTTTCTTTCCCCAAGCAGTCCGGCTCCTAAACAACATGCTGCCCTCCTCCACACTGGACACTTTACTCCACACACTCTCTGGATTACATAATACTACTTGATACTGTATTTGTTTTTTTTCTTTTTTGTTTTTTTTTTTTAGTTATCTATATATATAAAAATGGAATGGGTGGGTCGTCGGGTGGGCCTTTTTTTCATTCCGTCGTTTTTTCGACGTTTTGAAAATGTAGAATGATTATTGATTTTTTTGTTTTTATTTGATCGTGTCTATGTAGCCGCCGTCGTAATAAAGTATCGCTAAAATCGTCATTTATCGTAATTTATTTTTGACGTATAACGTCGCCGTCGTCGAGGTCAGTGATACCAGTGAAAAAAATCTGCTTACGGTTGAAAGACACGCCCTACTCACTGGACAGTTAAAAACACCAATCAAACTAACGATGACATCAAGTATTACCCAATCAAAAGTAGGAAAGGAGGCATCTTCATAAAATGCGTGTGGGATGATTTGCATGAGACGCTGCTTTAAAAAAAAAATTATAAAAAAAATACGGGATAAATCCCGTCCAGTATTGATTCAAAACGGGACGCGCAATTTCATTCTAAACGCGGCACGATTCCTTATTTTAAAGGATGGGTGGCAACCCTACAGTGCCAGGTAACCACCCATACAATCACATTGTGATTCAGACTAGGAATGCAATGAATGTAATTACCCCGATCTACATACAAGGCGAAAGTCTTGCAACATTCAAAGATGATGGTTTGGGATAATTAGTACTTATTAAGTACAACATTGAACATAAAAGAGCTTATGAAGCCTTGAACCGAAAAAAGCAAGATCTCAGAGATCGTAAAAAAAAAAAAGGAGGTAATGTCGTTTTACTCGCTGTAGATTTTACTCAAACATTACCAGTTATTCCACGAGGGAGACCAGCAGATGAACTCAACGCGTGTTTAAAATCCATGCTTCTCCCACGGTCGGTTATATGTCGCGTGTTCTCGGGTAGGTACACCAAAAAATGTATACATTTAAGCATGTAATGGGCAAAGAAAAAATGAGGTATACCCGAAGGCACTGCAGTAGTACTCAATGTAACTTTACTTCTTAAATGTTAATGTTTTACTGTTTAATAATTTATACGCTTCTTATATGTTGTTCAAATTCTTTTATCAAAATACCACTGACAGCGCAATGCACGATAACATGGAGTGAATACACCATACGCATCCGCCCACGGCTGCCCTGCTGTGCGCAGATAGGACTTGATTGTACAATAAAATAAAATAAAGATAAAAAAGACTAAAACAATCATCACCCATAAAGCGGATAGTAGACGTGACGTACTATATGTGTACCACATTTCAAGTGTATAAGTGCAACGGTTTGCGAGCTACAGGTCATTTAAAATCCTGGACAGACACACAAATTGCCACGGTAGCAAATTACAGAAGAAGATTTTACTGTTTAATAATTTACGAGCTGTATATACCCGGCGTTGCCCCGGGGCAGAAGTAACCTAATCGGTCAAACACTTACATATATACCAAAGTAAACCTAATCGGTCAAACAGTTACATATATAAAAAAACCGAACCTAATCGGATAAACAGCTTCATATATACAGAAGCGAACCTAATCGGACAAACAGCTAATCTATATACATAAGCAAACCTAATTGGTCAAACAGTTACATAAATACAAAAGCAAACCTAATCGATCAAACAGCTTCATATATACAGAAGCGAACCTAATTGGTCAAACAGTTATGCATGTGCAGAATGATTTTACAAACATTATGCGTGTTAACAATCATGAAAAAGAAAAGATTGAGGAACTGTTCTTCTATATGTGATGAAGCCACTAATAAGACAAATTTTTTTGAGGACCCAGCTGTTTCATAACTAAACTACTGCCACCCCAAAGTAATGCCTAATAGTGGTTTTTTCGGGTAGCTGTGGAATAAAAAGGGTGTTTTTTAGTCAGTAAGAATCTGACACTACCCTTCAGTACGGGCTGAAGGGTGCCTATGTAAGGTTTTACATCCTTCCCGTATGGAAAAAAAAACATACTAAACTTTTTTTTCATCATTACAGATAATCTCAGTCAAATGGAAGTATGCATTCTCAATTTATTTTTATGTAATTTTTACTTTTTCACAAAGCCATCCCATTCCAATTTGTATGAATAAACTTTTGCTACAGAGTTAGCAAAAGTTTATTCATGCACATATTTTAATACGGATAATCTATCTCTAATCAAGGTTCTCATTTTCATTCTAATTTAAAATAATAATAGATACTCATTTTTTTCTTCTGTTTTACAAAAACCAATCTATGCCACCTACGTCTTCGTCAAGTCAGCTTCATCCAGCTTCATCACATATACAAGAAGAGTTCCTCAATCTTTTCTTTTTAATGATTGTTAACACGCATAATCTTTGTAAAAATCATTCTGCACATGCAAAACTGTTTGACCAATTAGGTTCGCTTCTGTATATATGAAGCTGTTTGATCGATTAGGTTTGCTTTTGTATTTATGTAACTGTTTGACCAATTAGGTTTGCTTATGTATATAGATTAGCTGTTTGTCCGATTAGGTTCGCTTCTGTATATATGAAGCTGTTTATCCGATTAGGTTCGCTTTTGTATTTATGTAACTGTTTGACCATTTAGGTTTGCTTATGTATATAGATTAGCTGTTTGTTCCGATTAGGTTCGCTTCTGTATATATGAAGCTGTTTATCCGATTAGGTTTGCTTTTGTATTTATGTAACTGTTTGACCAATTAGGTTTGCTTATGTATATAGATTAGCTGTTTGTCCGATTAGGTTCGCTTCTGTATATATGAAGCTGTTTATCCGATTAGGTTCGCTTTTTTTTATATATGTAACTGTTTGACCGATTAGGTTTACTTTGGTATATATGTAAGTGTTTGACCGATTAGGGTACTTCTGCCCCGGGCAACGCCGGGTATATACAGCTCGTAGAATATAAAATCGAAACTGCATTAATAAGCAGATAGGCAAGCCTATAGGTATTCATGGACGAGGGGAGTCTTCAGAGTGTTTCTTCAAAAGGCAAGGGACTCCATAGAAGAGATGAACGTGGGTAAATCGTTCCACTGGCAAGTCTAATATCAGTTATTATTGCTCAGAAATGCTGCAGATGTTCACATTTGATTGCCCTTCTTGCGACTCTGTGGAATTCCTTTTTTATGGTGGTTACTTGCTTTTGTCTCAGAAAGACAGCACATGTGTGTGTGTTCCTGTGGATGGTTCTTCAAAGCTGGACACACTTTTGTGATTGCTGTGCCGTATGGAATCTGCAGTGTTGTGGAAGGTTGTGCCATTAAAAAAAAAGAGTAAATGTCCATGACTGCCTTGATGTTAGCTCGAAGTCACAGAATGCTACACTGAAATTGTCATGTTTTAGAAGGATCCCCAGAAATATTAAAGTCTCAGATGTAAAATGGTAACATCCATTATGTTAATCTGGTCAGAATTTGGCAAAAGAGTTGCATTCCTGTGTCGATTGTTTGTTTAGAAGGGGGAACAACATTTTTTAACATTTTGTCAGCTTTTCGACATTTTAAATAGTGGAGCTGCAATCAGCATTTCTGACAGGACATTTACAACTTTTGATCTTATGAATGGATGCTCTGCTCCTTAATTATTGTGGCTTCAAAATGTTTATCTTTCTCGTTAAACTTGCTCTTTTGTAGGTTAGTTTCAGAGCATTGGTTTCCCCATAAAAAAAACTGAATTTTGTCAAATCTTTCTTTCTGGAACTGACAAAGTGAGAGCCTGTACCAAAAAGTTGGCTTAGCGAATTATCAGTATAGCCTTATAAATAAAATAATTCTTGCCTAATCTGTTCCAGAAACACAGGTTTGGCCCATTCTGGGTTTTCTGGATCAGAACTAGTCCAATATCCATGACTCTTGATTTACTTTACCAGGATTTCAGACTAATCTTGCATTCAGGAACAGACCACTGCTCATTTCTTGGTTCATATTGCATCTCATTATTGCTTGGCTGCAAGTAAAGGGATCAAAGAAATGATTAAGTGGTCAGATTATTAACAAGCAAGTCAATTAAAATGAATGCAAAAGGAGTAGATAGATAGATAGATAGATAGATAGATAGATAGATAGATAGATAGATAGATAGATAGATAGATAGATAGATAGATAGATAGATAGATAGATAATCTATCTGATAGATAGATAGATAGATAGATAGATAGATAGATAGATAGATAGAATAGATAGATAGATAGATAATCTATCTGATAGATAGATAGATAGATAGATAGATAGATAGATAGATAGATAGATAGATAGATAGATAGATAGATAGATAGATAGATAGATAGGATACTTTATTAATCCCAGGGGGAAATTCACATATCCAGCAGCAAAAATATTAAATTAAAGAGTAATAAAAAATGCAGGTAAAAAAAAAAAACAGACAATAACTTGAATAATGTTCAACATTTACCCCCCGCTGGTGGAATTGAAGAGTCGCATAGTTTGGGGGAGGAATGATCTTCTCAGTCTGTCAGTGGAGCAGGACAGTGACAGCAGTCTGTCGCTGAAACTGCTCCTCTGTCTTGAGATGATACTGTTTAATGGATGTAGTGGATTCTCCATAATTGATAGGAGCCTGCTGAGTGCCCGTTGCTCTGCTACAGATGTCAAACCGTCCAGCTCTATGCCAACAATAGAGCCTGCCTTCCTCACCAGTTTGTCCAGGCGTGAGGCATCCTTCTTCTTAATGCTGCCTCCCCAGCACACCACTGCGTAGAAGAGGGCACTCGCCACAACCATCTGATAGAACATCTGCAGCATCTTACTGCAGATGTTGAAGGATGCCAGTCTTCTAAGGAAGTACAGGCGGCTCTGTCCTTTCTTGCACAGAGAATTAGTATTGGCAGTCCAGTCTAATTTATCGTCCAGCTGCACTCCTAGATATTTATAGGTCTGCACCCTCTGCACACAGTCACCTCTGATGATCACGGGGTCCATGAGGGGCCTGGGTCTCCTAAAATCCACCACCAGTTCCTTGGTTTTGCTGGTGTTCAGTTGTATATGGCAAGCCAAATTAACATTTAGAGATATCTCAAAATGAATTTTATGATATCTGGAAATGCATTTTAGATATCTCAAATTGAATTATAGATATCTAAAAATAGATGTATTTTAAGATATCTAAAAAGAATTGTATGATATCTCAAACAGATTTCAAGATATCTTGAAGTGATATGCTGTACATTTTCAGATATCTGAAATGCATTTCAAGATATCATAAAATTCATTTTGAGATATCTTAAAATATGTTCATGTGCATTTTGAGATATCTCAAATACATTTCAAGATATCTTAAAATACATCTGCAGGCATTTTGAGATATCTGAAATACATTTTCAGATATCTTAAAATAGATTTCTGCACATTTCAAGACATCTCAAATACATTTTCAGATATCTTAAAGTAACTTCCTACGTATTTCAAGATATCTCAATTACATTTTGAGATATCTTAAAATAATTTCCTGCGTATTTCAAGATATCTCAAATACATTTTCAGATATCTTAAAATCACTTCCTGTAAAATTTCTTATACTTTCAATGGAACTTCCTGCCTATTTTAAGATATCTTGAAATGCATTTAAGATATCTCGAAATGCACAGGAAGTGATTTTGAGATATCATGAAATGTATTTGAGATATCTTGAAATGTGCAGGAAGTTATTTTAAGATATCTTGAAATGTATTTGAGATATCTTGAAATGTGCAGGAAGTCATTTTAAGATATCTTGAAATGTATTTGAGATATCTTGAAATGTGCAGGAAGTCATTTTAAGATATCTTGAAATGTATTTTAGATATCTTGAAATGTGCAGGAAGTCATTTTAAGATATCTGAAAATGCATTTCAGATATCTCAAAATGAATTTTGGATATCTTAAAATGAGAAGGAAGTTATTTTAAGATATCTTGAAATATAATTTAGATATCTTAAAAAGCATTTAAGATATCTTGAAATTCATTGTTGTTTCAGATATCTGAAATACATTTTTAGATATCTAAAATTAATTTCATGATATCTTAAAATGGGTCTCTGCTCTATTTCAGATATCTAACAATGTATTTCAAGATATCTAAAATTGTATTTCAAGATATCTAAAATGCATTTTAAGATATCTTTAAAAGGACACTCAATTATTTCAAGATATCTCAATAGCACTTTCAGATATCTACAATACAATTTAAGATATCTCAAATACATTTCCAGATATCTCAAAACAGCTTCCTGTCCATTTTCAGATATCTCAAATACATTTTCAGATATCTCAACATCACTTCCTGCTCATTTCAAGATATCTCAAATACATTTTAAGATATCTTATAATAAACAAGAAGTCCATTGAAATAATAGGCAGTTTTACAGGAAATGATTTTGAGATATCTTGAAATGCATTTAAGATATCTTAAAATGCATGAAAGGTCAATTTAAGATATCTGAAAATTCATTTTGAGATATCTTGAAATACAGACACAATTATTTTGAGATATCTGAAACTGTATTTGAGATATCTTGAAATGCATTTGAGATATCCCGAAATGTATTGCAGATATCTTAAAATGTAAAGGAAAGTATTTTTAGATATCTCAAAGCGTGTTTCAGATATCTTAAAAAGTAAATTACATTTTAAGATATCCAAAATTCATTTTGAGATATCTCTAAATGTTAATTTGGCTTGCCATAGTTGTAGGTAGTTTAAGTCGCACCATTTAACAAAGTCCTTGATGAGGTTTCTATACTCCTCCTCCTGCCCACTCCTGATGCAGCCCACGATAGCAGTGTCGTCAGCAAACTTTTGCACGTGGCAGGACTCCGAGTTATATTGGAAGTCCGATGTATATAGGCTGAATAGGACCGGAGAAAGTACAGTCCCCTGCGGCGCTCCTGTGTTGCTGACTACAATGTCAGATCTGCAATTCCCGAGACGCACATACTGAGGTCTGTTTGTAAGATAGTCCACGATCCATGCCACCAGGTATGAATCTACTCCCATCTCTGTCAGCTTGTCCCTAAGGAGCAGAGGTTGGATGGTGTTGAAGGCGCTAGAGAAGTCTAGAAACATAATTCTTACAGCGCCACTGCCTCTGTCCAAGTGGGAGAGGGATCGATGTAGCATAAACATGATGGCATCTTCCGCTCCCACCTTCTCCTGGTATGCGAACTGCAGAGGGTCGAGGGCGTGTTGGACCTGTGGCCTCAGGTGGTGATGCAGCAGCCGCTCCATGGTCTTCATCACATGTGATGTTAGAGCGACAGGCCGGAAGTCATTCAGCTCACCAGGACGTGATACCTTTGGGACTGGGGTGATGCAAGATGTTTTCCAAGCCTCGGGACTTTCCCCTGTTCCAGGCTCAGGTTGAAGATGCGCTGTAGAGGACCCCCCAGCTCTGATGCACAGACCTTCAGCAGTCGTGGCGATACTCCATCTGGACCTGCTGCTTTGCTGGCACGAAGTTTCCTCAGCTCTCTGCTCACTTGCGCTGCTGTAATTGTGGGTGGGGATGTCTCTCCTATGTTGGTATCAGCAGAAGGATGTGTAGAGAGTGCAGTACTCCGAGGTGAGAGTGGGTTAGGGTGGTCAAACCTGTTAAAGAAGATGTTCATTTGGTTTGCTCTCTTCACGTCTCTCTCGATGGTGGCACCCCGCTTCGAGCTGCAGCCAGTGATGATCTTCATCCCATCCCACACTTCCTTCATGCTGTTGTTCTGCAACTTCTGCTCCAGCTTTCTCCTGTACTGCTCCTTCGCCGCCCTGAGCTGGACTCAGAGTTCCTTCTGCACGCGCTTCAGCTCATGCTGATCACCGTCTTTAAAGGCCCTTTTCTTCTGGTTCAAAAGGCCCTTGATGTCACTTGTAATCCATGGCTTGTTGTTAACATAGCAGCGTACAGTTCTTACTGGAACTAAAGTGTCCATACAGAAGTTGATGTAGTCAGTAGTGCAGTCAACAACCTCCTCAATGTTCTCACTATGTGATCCCTGCAGGATATCCCAGTCTGTAGTTCCAAAACATTGTCTCAGAGCATTCTCAGCCTCCGGGGTCCACTTCCTGAATGATCGTTTGGTTACAGGTAGGACTCTCACTTTTGGTTTGTAGTGAGGCTGAAGCAGAACCAGGTTATGATCTCTTTTCCCAAGCGCAGGCAGCGGGGTGGCACTGTATGCATCTTTAACGTTTGCATACAGTAAATCAATAGTCTTATTTCCCCGGGTGTTGCAGTCCACATACTGGGAGAATGCAGGTAATGTTTTGTCCAGCGTCACATGGTTAAAGTCTCCAGCGATTAGCACAAGTGCCTCGGGGTGCTGCGTTTGTAACTTAGCAACAGCAGAATGGGTGATGTCACTCGCTATCTCCACGTCCGCCTGAGGAGGAATATACACGATGACAACAATGACTTGTCCAAACTCTCTGGGCAAGTAATAGGGACGCAGACTTACGGCCAACAGTTCGATATCCCTGCAGCAAGTGGAGATTTTGACTTTAACATGTCCAGAGTTACACCACCATGTATTAACATAGAGAGCGAGTCCTCCTCCTTTGTGCTTCCCACAGGTACTTGCGTCTCTGTCCGCTCTAACTGTGCTAAACCCGGGTAGCTCCACATTAGCATCTGGGATGGTGTTAGTTAGCCACGTTTCACAGAAACACAACAAACTGCATTCTCTGTAGGTTCTGACATTTTTCACCAGCGCAGCCAGTTCGTCGATCTTATTTGAGATTGAGTTCACATTCCCCAGAATAACAGAAGGCACCGAAGGCTTAAAACGCCACTTTCTCGCAAGCTGCTTCATTTTTAGCTTAGTGCCGGCTCTGCTGCCATGATACCTCCTTCTTACCTCGTCAGGTAAATAGGGAACCACACCGGCACTGGCATTTGTTCCATTATCGGCAGTAATTGGTAAGCAACTAAAAAAATGGCTGGAGGGATTCCTTTACAGCAAGTGCAGCTGTTCTGACCAGAGTTTGGCACCCATTTTACAAGAATTCTATATCATAGCAAGTTCACAAAATGCACATGTTCTGACTTTAATATCTTCAGTAACAGTCAAATGTTCTGAAAGTATATTTTCTTTATAGATTTTTATTCTCTTTCGTGACACTAAAAGAAACTGCACTGAACATTAATATAGCTAATCTTTAGGCTTTGACTTAGTAATATAATTTAGATTTCCTAAGCCATATACTACACCTGTCATTAATTACATAATTATCAGCTTGTCAAAAATGAATCCTGAAATTTCAATGCCTATTGTGTTGCTAAATTTGAAATAATAAATAATTATTTTTATATTAGAATATTTGACAATTTTCTTACTCACATCTCCAAAGCTATACTAGTGCATTAGTTTTGGTGGCACTGTGGCTAGTGGTGCTATACATACAGTATATATGGTTCCAAATCCTGCTTTTGGTTGTTGTAGAAGCAAACTTTGCTTGTTTTCCCAGTGCCAGCTTTGGTTTTCATGCAGACACTCCAGTCTTCTTCCCACACTCCCAAACATATGGAGATCTGTGAGGAAAACCATGCATGTATGCAGTGACATTAGTGGATTACCATTGCTGGGCCTACTCTTGCAAACTCCAGCACTAGAACCAGTTCATGTCCAAAGTTACTGTATAGTCAATGCCCAATGTTTTTATGAAGGATCAAACTTCCTGGGTTCAAATCTCATCCTAGTCATTATTAAGGTGGATCTTGCATGTTGTCCCCCATTTCTGCTTTGGTTTTCCTGTGCATGCTCCAGTTTTCCTGCCCAATTCCCTAAAGAGAGGCATGCTAGTGTAAATGGTGTGCTTACATTTGCCTCAGGATAGTGCAAATGTGGATGTATACGTGGGTGTGCACTGTGATGGCCTATCACTCGGTACAGGGCTGTTTTCTGCTTTTCATGCAGTGAAGCCAGGATAGAATCTTTCCCCACATAACCCTGAATTGCACTAAGTGAGTTTGAAAATGTAATGTAATGTTATGTTTTCAACAGGATAAAATCAACATTCCAGAAACCACCTTTGAGCTTCCACAGCTAAAACTTCCTGATTTCCTTACTGATGGAACTTACCAGATCACCATTGACTCATGTTATTGAGTGGAGACCAGCATATTGCCTGCTTCACTATGACATTTATTTTGCAAACAGGGGGTGGTTCCTTAGGCTGGCTTCTGGGAAAGCAATAATAAGTAAAGTTAGTAATCAAGTGCTCTAAGTAAAATATTTCTATTTACATTTGGCAGTTCCTGCTAAATAAAAGATTTTCAAGTCAAGTAGAGCTTTATTGTCATCCTAACAATATACTTACAGTAAGTACACAGTGGGACAAAATATCGTCCTCCAGAGTGAAAAGGTGCAGTACACAAGATATATATATATATATATATATATATATATATATATATATATATATATATATATATATATATATATATATATATATATATATATATATACTGTATATATATATACGAGCTGTATATACCCGGCGTTGCCCGGGGCAGAAGTACCCTAATCGGTCAAACACTTACATATATACCAAAGTAAACCTAATCGGTCAAACAGTTACATATATAAAAAAAGCGAACCTAATCGGATAAACAGCTTCATATATACAGAAGCGAACCTAATCGGACAAACAGCTAATCTATATACATAAGCAAACCTAATTGGTCAAACAGTTACATAAATACAAAAGCAAACCTAATCGATCAAACAGCTTCATATATACAGAAGCGAACCTAATTGGTCAAACAGTTATGCATGTGCAGAATGATTTTACAAAGATTATGCGTGTTAACAATCATTAAAAAGAAAAGATTGAGGAACTCTTCTTGTATATGTGATGAAGCTGGATGAAGCTGACTTGACGAAGACGTAGGTGGCATAGATTGGTTTTTGTAAAACAGAAGAAAAAAATGAGTATCTATTATTATTTTAAATTAGAATGAAAATGAGAACCTTGATTAGAGATAGATTATCCGTATTAAAATATGTGCATGAATAAACTTTTGCTAACTCTGTAGCAAAAGTTTATTCATACAAATTGGAATGGGATGGCTTTTTGAAAAAGTAAAAATTACATAAAAATAAATTGAGAATGCATACTTCCATTTGACTGAGATTATCTGTAATGATGAAAAAAAAGTTTAGTATGTTTTTTTTTCCATACGGGAAGGATGTAAAACCTTACATAGGCACCCTTCAGCCCGTACTGAAGGGTAGTGTCAGATTCTTACTGACTAAAAAACACCCTTTTTATTCCACAGCTACCCGAAAAACCACTATTAGGCATTACTTTGGGGTGGCAGTAGTTTAGTTATGAAACAGCTGGGTCCTCAAAAAAATCTGTCTTATTAGTGGCTTCATCACATATAGAAGAACAGTTCCTCAATCTTTTCTTTTTCATGATTGTTAACACGCATAATGTTTGTAAAATCATTCTGCACATGCATAACTGTTTGACCAATTAGGTTCGCTTCTGTATATATGAAGCTGTTTGATCGATTAGGTTTGCTTTTGTATTTATGTAACTGTTTGACCAATTAGGTTTGCTTATGTATATAGATTAGCTGTTTGTCCGATTAGGTTCGCTTCTGTATATATGAAGCTGTTTGTCCGATTAGGTTCGGTTTTTTTATATATGTAACTGTTTGACCGATTAGGTTTACTTTGGTATATATGTAAGTGTTTGACCGATTAGGTTACTTCTGCCCCGGGCAACGCCGGGTATATACAGCTCGTAAATTATTAAACAGTAAAATCTTCTTCTGTAATTTGCTACCGTGGCAATTTGTGTGTCTGTCCAGGATTTTAAATGACCTGTAGCTCGCAAACCGTTGCACTTATACACTTGAAATGTGGTACACATATAGTACGTCACGTCTACTATCCGCTTTATGGGTGATGATTGTTTTAGTCTTTTTATCTTTATTTTATTTTATTGTACAATCAAGTCCTATCTGCGCACAGCAGGGCAGCCGTGGGCGGATGCGTATGGTGTATTCACTCCATGTTATCGTGCATTGCGCTGTCAGTGGTATTTTGATAAAAAGATTTGAACAACATATAAGAAGCGTATAAATTATTAAACAGTAAAACATTAACATTAAGAAGTAAAGTTACATTGAGTACTACTGCAGTGCCTTCGGGTATACCTCATTTTTTCTTTGCCCATTACATGCTTAAATGTATACATTTTTTGGTGTACCTACCCGAGAACACGCGACATATTACCGACCGTGGGAGAAGCATGGATTTTAAACACGCGTTGAGTTCATCTGCTGGTCTCCCTCGTGGAATAACTGGTAATGTTTGAGTAAAATCTACAGCGAGTAAAACGACATTACCTCCTTTTTTTTTTTTTACGATCTCTGAGATCTTGCTTTTTTCGGTTCAAGGCTTCATAAGCTCTTTATGTTCAATGTTGTACTTAATAAGTACTAATTATCCCAAATCATCATCTTTGAATGTTGCAAGACTTTCGCCTTGTATGTAGATCGGGGTAATTACATTCATTGCATTCCTAGTCTGAATCACAATGTGATTGTATGGGTGGTTACCTGGCACTGTAGGGTTGCCACCCGTCCTTTAAAATACGGAATCGTGCCACGTTTGAGAATGAAATTGCGCGTCCCGTTTTGAATCAATACTGGACGGGATTTATCCCGTATTTTTTTTATAATTTTTTTTTTAAAGCAGCGTCTCATGCAAATCATCCCACACGCATTTTATGAAGATGCCTCCTTTCCTACTTTTGATTGGGTAATACTTGATGTCATCGTTAGTTTGATTGGTGTTTTTAACTGTCCAGTGAGTAGGGCGTGTCTTTCAACCGTAAGCAGATTTTTTGCACTGGTATCACTGACCTCGACGACGGCGACGTTATACGTCAAAAATAAATTACGATAAAAGACGATTTTAGCGATACTTTATTACGACGGCGGCTACATAGACACGATCAAATAAAAACAAAAAAATCAAATAATCATTCTACATTTTCAAAACGTCGAAAAAACGACGGAATGAAAAAAAGGCCCACCCGACGACCCACCCATTCCATTTTTATATATATAGATAATGGAATAAGGCTTGTGTATTGTGTTGTAGTTAACTTGACTGATGGTAACTCTTACTCTGCTAAACTGAAGGTTGATGCCCTCTCTTTTTCAAACTTGTAGTCCATGGCTGATTGGCTGTTCAATGCTTGATTCATAAGAGCTTGTAGATGTTGCCATGAATGTGTGTTAATCAGGATTAACCTGTCCAGGACTGCATGAGCTGATTCAAATCCAATGTTCTGAAACTAGCTAAATAATGCCAAATCATGCCATAGAAATTATTTTTTCAAGATCCAGGATAATCTAACCAGTCTTTCTGAAACAGACCCCAGCTAACTTTATTCTATTTATGCCTGTATATCAATTATAAATATTTCTGTCAAGAAAATATTTAAAAACTTAAAGGTCTAAGCAATAATGATCTGCACTTAATCACAAAACATTTTGATGGTCCTCTCAAAAAAATGAATTAAGTTCTGAATCTTAAAAAGCCATTTTACAAGTAAGGCAAAAGAAGAAAAATTACACTAATGAATCACACATTTTCTTTCAAGAGGAAAGGAGTGAAAGTCAGTAGGAACAAGACTGACGTAAATGAGGGGGAGATTATTGGAATGGTGAGGATGCACGGAGTAGAGTTGGAGAAGGTGGATAGAGCTGCCAGGCAAGAGGAAAAGATGAAGGCCTAAGAGAAGGTTTATGGATGTGATGAGAGAGGACATGCAGGTGATGGGTGTGACAGAGCAAGATGCAGAGGACAGAAAGATATGGGAAAATGGGAGCAGCCGTAAGAAGAAGAAAAAGTAAAGGATACGATTGCTGCAAACAATAGGTGTATCTTTAATTGATGTGAAATTGTCTTAATCTGTGATTCGCTACTCTTAGGCAAACCACTTATATTTTTAATCTTAATATAATATCTACCAACATTTAATATAAACTTGAACAATACTGCAAATCTAAACTACATTTTCACCAACGAAATGCATCATTTTAGTGTCACCATGAGTACAAAGTTGATTAGAGAGATAAGGGACTTGAGGGAAGATATCATCTCATCCATTCAGCATAACAAATAACTAGAACATCTCTGATCACGTACAAATCGGGTTACTACCAAAAAGTTCGCCAAACTTTTGCATCTGTTCACGACCACACACTCGGTATATGACCAAGCCAGTTTCCCTTTCGGTTTACGCGTGCATGTGTTCAAGTCTCTCCCTGTGCATTCCCTGTGCAGCGAGCGAGAGAGAGAGAGTGAGATAGCGAGCGCGCTAGAGAGTGAGCAAGAGATAGAGAGCGCGAGAGAGAGAGGGCTGGCCGCAGAAGGCCGAGAAGGCTTGTTTTTAAAGAGACTAATTCGAGCATTGTTTTAACCTCATTGTATTTAATAAAGACTTTTTTCTATTGGATTTTAACCTCCACTTCACTTCTGTTTACAGCGATCGGTTCGTGGCGTGCATTGTTGCAATGTTACTTTTCTTGGTTGTTTATTAAATTACGGATTTTTCAAATGTTCATGTTTATCCCTGTGCTTAAAACTCATTAAAAACAAGTGTTTTTAGTGAGCGGTTCGTAGCGCTATAGCACAAACTCTTGCAATGTTAGTTTTATCTGTTGTTCAAGATTTTCTCAGTGTTATTCAATGTTTTTACATTTAGTTTACTATTACGCTGTGCATTCTATGGTATCATCAACCATATTTATTCTTAAAAATCTTTAAAAAAATATATTTACATACAGTTCGTACAGTCTGGAAAGGATTAATTGTATTTACATACAATCCTATGGGGGGAAATTACTTTGGGTCACGACCAAATCAGGTTACAACTAGAGTTTTGGAACAAATTACGGTCGTGAACCATGGTTCCACTGTACTTCATACAGTGTTAGCAAGAAATCTAAAAATGTTTGTGCTGCTTACTTGTCTATCAGGACACTTCACTGACATGAAGTCAAGCCGAAGGGGCTCTTCTTGCCAAAAATATGATTCAGCTGTTCACATGCATTGTTATAGCTACAGCTTACTATATGGACCACACATGGAACTTCGATCCAGAATCCCCAAACATTTTTCTTCACCTTCACTTGAATCTAAAAACAAAACATTCATTTAAAAAATTTCTGGATATAGCTATTTTAGTTACATTTAGTATTTCAAATGAACAAAATATTAAAATACAGTGAACAGTTCCTCCCTGTAGTGATTTCCTTTTGCTTTAAAAAAGAAAGTTACATTAATTGTTGCATTAAATTTAAATGACACGTTTTAGAATGTGCCTAATTTCTATTTTTGTGATTGTTGACTCAAAGAAATGAATGCAACCTCTGAACCTAGTAAAAGATATTTCCAGAATCTCAAACTACTTTCCTAATTAAATATTGTTGAAAAGCAGCAATTGGTTGTTTTCAAAAGTATTTCCACTTTTTGTTGTTAAATAAATAAACAATGGTCCCACTTTTTGTAGCTATTTACTGCTTTCTAACATAAGAAGCAGGTACAAGTTTTGTGCTGTCTGCTCTTTTATTCTGTGTTGTCCCTGTCTGTTACCTTTCTTGCCATCAGTTCCCCATTCAGGGTGTAATGCTCCCAGAATTATGCACATGATGACCTATTCATATATTATATATATACAGTATATGTATGCTATATATGGAGGCAGCAGCGGCTTAGATGGATCATTACTCTCTCACAACAAGAGGGCTGGCAGTTCACATCTTGTGTCCTCCCTGTGTAAAGCTTGCATTTTCTCCACATTCCCGTCTGGATTTCAGTCTAGTTTCCTACCACAGTCGAAAGACAGGGTGGATTGGTGATACTAAATTGGCCTAAGTGTGTTCACTCTGCGATGGAATGGTGCCCTATCCAAGGATTGCTCCTGTCTTGCGTCTATGCTATTTGGGAATGGTTCCAGTGGCACACTCAGGATATACAGTAGAAGGTTTGGAAAATGGATGTTTATATATTATATCATTTTTTTTTCAAAAAGTCCTTCCTCTAGACTGACTGATTGAGTTCTCTTTAACTCCTGAAATAACTCCCAAATTTACTAATCTCCAGTGACAGAGAGTGGCCCTTGGAAAACCATTTGTTACTACAGGACAAGCTCAATATGTGCTTTCAGAATGCAAAGAGTATGATGGTCATTGCAATTTTCTATGCTGTGATGTCCACTGTGATGTCACATGATGGTCCACTGAATCAACAAGTTAAATAAGAAGGCAAACTCAGTTATAGGATGCACTTTGAACCGCCTGGAGGTGGTAGTGAAGGAGAGAATGAAAACAAAACTGACTGCCATTATGAACAATGCAGTGTATCTTCTTTATGACCACAAACATGAACTCTTTCAGCCAACACATTCTTCTGCAGAAGTGTGTCAACAAATGCTACTGGGAATCTCCTGGGTAGCTCCATCATATCAACAACAGTACGCCTGCACAATACCTCACTGTGACTCTGACTGCCAAGTCAGAGGTTTTTGTTCTTGTTAGTTTTCTTTCTTTTTAGTAATTCTGGTGTATATTTGAGGGGGGGTTGCTGTTTGTCATAATATTATTTATTTATTGAGATTCTTTAAAAAGCAAAACTTCCTCCTGGAGACAAAAAAAAGTTCTTTGATGAAGAAGAAATTTATTTATCTTGTGATAATAAAGACAGTTGTTTAGAAATGGCCAGTGACAGCATGATCAGTTTTAATTCTAGTGATAGTGAACCCCACAGAGGTGATGATTTTGCTTAAATGGTAAACTATGAAGCCACTTTGGTATATGTGTGGTGTTCCAAAAGTGTTGAAGAGCTTTCAAAGCTGCCATTCACTAATCTCCAGGGTGTGAGAGAGATGTATCAGATACAGATGTTCATGAATGATAGCATGTTAAATGTAATCGTGTTTGATCTAAACAGACATTACAAGACAGACTCGCCCTATCCATTAATGTCAAGATGAAACCTAAGTCCTTGCTTAGTGAATTGATGTCAAACATTCTTATTCCCAGTTAAAAAGTCTCAGTTTGCCTGACTGGGTCTTCCCTTTGAATGCAGCATCTGCAATCCTATCTTATGAGATGATCAACACCAGGCCATGTAAAACCCAGGGTCATTTCTTGTTCTGACAGGGACATTCAAATTCTGAAAAAAGGACCATAAATCAAGAATGAGTAACATTGATGGACAGAACTTTGTGCCAGTGGTCAACAAAGAGGATAGGCGTATGTGCACCCAAGAAGCCAATGAAAAGACCTTTATTCTTCCCTATAAAAGCCATTGTAACATCCTATCTACTTGTTCTTTTCTCTCCTGGCTCTTAACTTTGGCTGCCCATAGCCAGAACCCATAGCCGATCGGGTGTGGTGGCAACATAGGTTGAAGCAATCCCTTTACACCAGAGAAACTCTGGTGAACTGGAACAGTGGAATACTTGTCCGTATTGGAGTTTGAATAAGGTTGCCATTAGTCCAACTTTACTGAGGAGTAGCAAGTGCACACCCTAGAGAGAGACAGAGAGAGACCGTATGCAAACTATGCATTTGTTTTGTTGAAAAAGCAACTAACTGATCCTTCACCCCATTACCTACTGTATGTAAATATACTGCAACTCAGGTGGACAAGTTAAACCACTCTCTTTCCTATGTCACACACATGCGCTTGGGAGGCAGCCAAAAATTCCAATCGCGGTATTGACACAAAAGACCAGGGGTTGGCGCTGAGTATCAATTCCTCTTCTCTTTTTACAGAATTAACGAGGAAAAGACCAAGACTGTCTATTCCTGACCCCTCTTCTGGCCTTCACTGTTGACATCACTACCAGCACCCAGAGATGACCTCATGCCACTTCCTTTTTCTGCAAACACGTCCTTCCTGTCTCCCTGCTATAAAAGCCTGTTGTTTTCCTTTCCAGTCAGTCCCAGTATTGGAATACAAACTCTTTGTGACTTGTCCTGTGTTTTCTTATACATCTACAAAATGTATAGCAACTGACCCAGCAGCATACGCAGTGAGACCAAATTGCAATGTGGTCTATTGCCAGGTATGATGTGTTGCTGGCTTTCTTTGCAATTATTGTATATGAAGTCATAAGTTCAATGCATAAAATGGTGAGGTGTTTACTTGAAATGCCCTTTGGACATCAGATCATTAGTAAAGATTTCATGTAACTTCACAAGAATTTGCAGTTTTGCTGTCAACAGCTGACCTGTCACTTTGTAGTAGTAGTTAAATGAGAAAATATATTTGAAAATGAAAATACATTGATATAGAGATTACATGCCTGAGCAAAAAGTAGTAGTTAATTAATTATTTATGCTTCAAAAGGTTGTTTTGTCAGTCAAGCAATGAATACCTTTGTACAATGGACTTGATCTCAATTTATTGATAGCTTCACAAAAGTGTCTGTAGTCTTCAAAGTGGTGAAAAATAATGTACTTGTATATTTGTTATATTACATTTTTTAAGTTTATTTTTGTTTTTGTTTAAATGTATTTATTAGTTTTACCTTCACAGCTAAAAATACAATAATATTGTGAGAATTATTTGGTGCTAGAATATTTTTAAATATTTTCCCCTTCCTCTCTCCTTTTCTCTCTTCACGTTGTCACAACAGAGATAAAGACCCACACTCTCTTTGTTTTTAACAATTCACTTGTCATATTGATAAAGAATCACTTGCTTTTGTTGTATTGCACTATGATGCCTGCCAAGCATCTTTTTCAACTTTGACTTTGCATCCTGTCTCTCTCTCTTTTAAATTGTTCCTAATCTCAAATACCGTTTCTGTGGTTTTCGTTGCTACTTCTCAGGTGTTTATATGTTTTTAGTTTATCTGTCACTTTGCAGTAGTGAGAAACAGAAATAAGAAACTCTTTTGAAAATAACAGAAAGATTCACCTACTACTTACTGTTTTTGTGCAGAGGCTGTTCATGCTTTGGCGACTCCTAAGCTTTGACATTATATACCAATTTTCTGTGGTTCCTTCAGTACAACAGTTAGGTGCAGCCCAAACAATGAATCATGCCCAGGGGTCCCTTCCACCTTAAGCCCTCCGCAGTTCCTACACTAGCATGCTGAAGAGCTCCCCCACTTCTAGAATTCTCTAGAGGGCTCCTGTGGGATTAAAGGTTGCCCTATGTGTATATCTTTGCTCCTGGCCAGTTACATTAGCTGTGCAATGTTAGAAACTGGCTGTTGGAGATAAAGAGAGTGAGGGCCCAAGTATGACAGCAAATTCAAGTCTGCTGATGGTGAGCAGAAGAGACATGAGATTGTCAGTTTGGAATTGAGTGCATGAGTATGTCTAGGCAATAGGGTGTGAGGATGGAGTGAACGGCGTCAACAAAGAGTTGCTAACGTCATCGGCAGTCAAGCAGCGCTAGAGGGGACAGGGCACAGCTCACTGACTGAAGGGCTTCGGTGTGTTGCTACAGAGATTGCTGCTGTGGTGAAAAGGACGTGAGATATCTGCTTTTCCGTTTGTTTTAATTGTGTTTTATTTATTTACTTATTGCACTCCTGATGACTCTTTGTTTACAAATGATCAATTGAAGTGCCTCATTTGCACTATGACACTTGTTTTTAAATAAATATGCATTTTTGGAACCTTCAACTTTGCTGTCATCTTTTCACTTGCCCTAGTCCATCCTTGGTTACAAACTACTAGAAATCCTGACTGGAGTGGCACCCATAGCTGTGGGAGTTAGGTCATCAAAATCATTTGTTTAATGTTGTCAGTATGTATATAAGTGTAAACAAGAGTGCCTTGTGATAGACTAGAATCCTGTTTTGAGATTAATTTGACTCTGGCTGTTGAGATGAGTTCTAGCTCCCTGTGATCCCAAACAATAATATCTGAATTAGGAAATAGTTGACTTGATGGGTTTAACAAAAAAACAAGAAAATGTACTGTAAAAAAAATGATATATGTCACAAAATCATGACTTCAGGTCAGTTGTTGGTGTGATCTCCCTGAAGTATGAAAAATGTACAGATACATTAAAAACACTTCCATAGATAGACATTTTGGTAAATGTACAAAAGCCTTTATTTAGCAGGAACAGGAAACTACTAGCTTTACTGATTATCACTTTCCCAAAATCCAGCCATAGGAATTGATATGTTACTTTAAAGAAAATGTCATGGTCAAGCAAGTAACATGCTGCTTTCCACTCATTAACTTGATAGTAATTTTATAATCTCCAGCTTACATGACACAAGGAATCTTGGTATCATAATGGCAGAATTTTGAATGCTGACTTCACCCTGTTGAAAACAATACATTACTTTTAATTACATTACTTATGACACCATTAATTCTGTTGAGGGTTGTGAGCGGTCTGTCATCACTGCATGAATCACAGAAAACAGCCCTGGACAGCGTACCAGCCCACCACAGTGTCCACTCATGCGTGCACCAAGGCCCATACTCACATGGAATCTTGAAGTTTAAATCACCAACATGCATGTCTTTAGGGATGAGGGAGGCAAAACTGGAGCACAAGAGGAATATCCATTTAGATATCTGAAGAAGTCCATATGGACAAAGATGAAGCACAGGACTTAAGCCAAGAAAGCTTAGTACTTGTTGAAAACACAGAAATATAAATTGCATTGAGTTTTGACAGAAAATTGGTAAAAACGTTTAAGTGTGCGAGACCTCATTTGGGTTTAGTTTATCTAATACTCTGTGGTAGTTTCTCTAAGAACCAGAACAGAATAAAATGGGCTTAAGATTTTGTTACATTATATTATGATGTGTAATTTCATTATTATGTGGGACAGCACTGGGTGCAAGGCATGAAAGAGCTCTGATCAAGTCACCAGTGTATCACAGAGCACATACTGTACATGCACACTTTAACACTGACAATTGCACAGGGCATCCCCAAGATGTAAAGTTATGGGAAATTATATGGAATACCTGCTGGAACATTTAGACAAACAAAAGGAGAGCATGCAAATTCCACATGGCAATAGAGCGAATGCAAAAATCAAGCTACAACAAGTGTATCAAACTTATCTTTTTATAGCAGACCACTTCAATATTATGCAAAATATTTTACATATGGCATTCAATAACTGTCATTTTTCACAAAGACCTTCTTTAGCATTTATTTTCATAAATTGTATCTATATTTAATTGAGCTGCAGTATATTACAGCTAATATTAAAATGTGTCCGCCCTCATTAATCTATGCAGTACAGCACAACTATTCAACAATTATTCAACAAGATAAAGTGATCTGAAAACATTAAGAAATTTAGTGTTTTATCATGACAGTCTCAAAATGGATATTGTAGGTCAAATTTACATGAGCTGCTACCACTTTTTAAAGCTGCACAGGTATCAGGGCTGACCACTGGTACTCCTGTGGCTTACCTATGACTGGTGCCATAGCCTTACATGAATCTTTTGTCTATTCCACTGATTTGATCGTTGTATGTGAAGGGAAAATGCGTTTGTTAAATGTGAATATAACTAATGGAAACATTCCAGTGCTGAATCCAGAGGATAACAAAGTAGTTTCTGTAATTATGTTATATAAAAAGTCTGCACTAAATTATTCAGTATTTTAAAAATTTATTTAGTTTTTTTGATTTTCAGAAATACGTAATCATTTCATGAATAATCTCTATATGTATAATATCCAACGTCTGTCCATAAGTCTGTCTGTATATCTGTCCGCTTTTCACGAGAGAACTACTTAATGGATTTAGATTGTTTTTTGTTCTATTATTTGCTTCAACATTCCAGTTGATTTTGCAACTTCCCTCATTGTGCAATATATCATAGTTCGCTTGCGGTACCGCTTTATTTGTGTGAATCCGAGAGAGATGTAGTGGGTCAAGGGGAGGGGGAAGCATGATGTCAGGAGTGGGCAGCTGTGCAGGACCCTTCTCACTCACGCACCAGCTTTTGTTCGGGTCAGTTTAGTGCTGCGTTTTGGAGTGCACCTTGCCTGCACTTACCATACCATACCATACCATTTTTATTTGTTAAGCGCTTAAAAACACAGCATTACAACTGACCGAAGCGCTGTACAGTTAAAACAAGCAAGACTAAAAGCAAAATATTAAAAACAAACATTAAGAGAGAATTAAAACAGAGACACTAAAAAAAACAGGTCAGGGGACCCAATAAAACAGAGAAATAGCAAAAAGCAAGTGGGAATAAGACAGGTTAAGAATTAAAAGCCAATGTGAAGAAGTGCGTTTTTAGGTGTGATTTGAATGTGGCGACTGAAGTGGCTTGCCTAACCACTAAAGGTAAGGAGTTCCAGAGCTTGGGTGCACAGACAGAAAAAGCCCTTTCACCAAGAGCTTTAAAATGTGCCTTGGGAACGGTTAGGAGCAGCTGATCTGCGGATCTAAGAACACGAGGGGGATTGTGACGATGGAGCAAGACACTCAAGTAGGCAGGGGCTAGACCATTTAGTGCCTTATAGGTTAAGAGGAGTATCTTAAAATCAATTCTGAAGCTAACCGGCAGCCAGTGTAGGGTTTTTAAAATCGGTGTAATGTGTTGGCTTCTGCTGCTTCCAGTTAAAAGCCTTGCAGCCGCATTTTGAACCAATTGGAGTCTCGAAAGAGTGGCTTTACTAATACCATATAGGCAGGAATTAGAATAGTCGAGCCGGGACGTAATGAATGCATGGATTACTGATTCCAGGAGGTGGTAAGGCAGAATTGGTTTGAGTTTGGCAATTCGCCTGAGATGGAAAAAGCAGGATTTTACTGTGCTGTTGACTTGAGCATCCATTTTCAGGACCATGTCCATTTTGATTCCAAGATTGGAAACAGACGAAGTCACTTAGCTTGCGATACCCGTTTGTTTATTGAATTTTAAAGTTTGTCCTCTTTCACTGCTACGTGAACGGAGCCGCGGTGGACGGCTAGTTTAATACTAAAGCCAAGTGAGCAACTTTTTTTATCAAAAATATCTGCAATGGCAAATTTTTGGAATTTGGCAAGTACTGGTTATTATTTATCCCTAAAAAATGGCAACACATTTTATGTTATGAGTAAGAAATTCAGTCACTACTAAAAAAACATTTATTTAATTAAAACACATAGGCTGTTTTTGAAATGGCTTCTTACATTTCTTTTGGCTTTAAAAAAAGTGTAAAAGTATAGCAGCAAATATAATTTTGTTAGTAAATATAAGTTAGAAAAAGCATGTTAGACCCTGGAAGAATAAAGGTTGAGAACCACTGTGGTAGAGCATGTGTACCTGCAAGAAAGCACTGTGGCCATCAGTGAGTTAGGTGAGCAGTACATTTTTGTTAAAAGGGCAATACCTCCTAATTAAAATAAGAGAAAAATGAAGTCAGAAGTAAAATTAATTTTAGAAATCACAACTTTATGAAAAATGTCCAAGAATAGACTATAGCTCTATCCAGGGTTGTTTTCTGCCTTGTGCCAGGATAGCATAGTTTGATGAATAAGTAAAACATGTTTATTTTTACAAAAAATAAATAAAATCTTTCTTTGGATTTTTATTATACCAGATTTGCAATCACTAGCTGAAAAATTTTAAAATAAATAACAGTAACAAGATCGACATTGTTAACTTTACCAGATATTTTCTATCTATAATTGTTAAGCACACATATAGAGATGTTTCACACATTGTCTCTCTTTCATACAGGATATGACTTCTATGAATGAGAAATTGTATTCATTTATTTATATTTGTTAGCCAAAACGTTTACTGTTTTTAGTCTTAGTTTAGATTTTCCGATGTTAAATATAAAGCCTATTAGTTGTTTGGTAAAATCTAAAGCACATTTGTACATTAAAAACCTATTATCCTTTTTCTTCTTATTGTCACCATGGGTGAACATTAACTGGAGGGATGTGAGACTGGAGAAAAGAAAGCATACGGTCTTTTCATTATAACAAATATCTAAAACCACAAAATAAGCACAGTACACTGTGTCAACATGTATTCTGAAAACCAGCATTATGGTTACCTGTTTAAAAAGATATGTATTGGCAGCAATATAACTAATCTCAGCACATATGTCGTTATAGAAGCACCTCCCAATTTTACCCTTGCAGGGTATTGGAATCCAGCGTTCAAGATTTTTTTCATCCCCGCCAGTTGACTCTAAAAGCAGAGAATTTGTAAAAAAAGTTCTACATATGATTATTTAATTTATGAATTTGTATTATCTTAAGTATATTCTTTCCACCGATTGTTCTTCTAAAGTTACTGAAAAGATTAAATTAAGTAAAAGACTGAACAGTGCCTCCTTATAGTGATTTGCTTTTGTCTTTAAAAAGTTACATTAACAATACATCCAATTTAAGTAACAAGCTTCAAGAGATGCCTAATTTGTATTACTGGGGATCTCACAACAACTGTAGGTGCAAAGAAATCAATACAGTTGCTGCTTTGAAAAATATATCGTGACGATTTCAGACTACTTTACTAATGAAATATGATTTCAAAATGCAACAATCAGATATTATCAACAATGTTAACTCAAATCATAGTGCAATATGTATTGAAAAAATTGTATATAAATAAATGGCATTAAATATATAGTAAAGTATATTCCTACAAAATATTTGACCATGAGAATATCTGTCACTACAGCTGAGCTTCCCTGTTCCAGGTACTCTGAGTTCCTCCCAGGAACAGGTGGTGTGTCTGTTCGGTTTTGTCTGGAATAGAAGTAAGAGTGACCTGATAGACTAGAGTCCTTTGGCTCCTGCTTTGTTCATCAAACTCACACAGAGGTTCTAGTGCACCAACACCTTACAGTGGAATAAGCAGATTCAAGAAATGGATGAATGGAAGGTTTCACTGTGACATTACCATGTAAACTGAATATAAATATATTATCAAAAGCAAATTTTAATATTTTCATAAGTTTGTTTCTGTATATAACCTATTTACCCACATAATCAATCTGTACTCTGTGCTCCTTTTATCTAGTTCAGAGTCACAGATATTTCCTGTAGGAATTTAAAAGTAGATTAAGGCCATGCTTTGGAATTTTACAATGTATTTATCTATTCATCCATTCCTTTAATGAACCCAGTTAACCCAACTTCATTGCCACATAGAGCTGGTGCCTATTACAGCTGTACATTTTTAATCTATCGACTTTTGATTCTCTTTTTGCATTCTGTATGCTTAATTCAACAGCCAATACCTAGCATCATATTAAAAATAACCAAAATGGAGTCAGTAAACTTTTCAAATTTGCTCTCTATATGTGCACCTCACCATTGCCACATCATCATCTGCTGGCCTTCCTGACAGACTGACATTGCTCACTGGCATGTATTCATAGTTGAAAGATGCACATACTATGTGATTTTCTGAGAAGTCATTAGTGTGTGATTTTACCTGAATTGGGGGATATATTTCTGTTTTAATATGTCCCTTGAGAGAAAACGTGACAGGTCCAGGGATGTTTATACCATTTGGAAAGAAGAGGTTGGTGATCAGAAAGGGATCATCTGTGCCACAATTTGACCAGCTTTCAGGTACTTCATTAAGCTTAAAAAATCATGTAATTAATGACATTTATTCTTAAAATTATGCTTAATTATAATTAAAATAAATCAAAGCTCCCACGATCAAAGTCGCCTAAAATAAAGTATCTCAATTTAACAGCTGCATAAGTATATTAATAATGGTTGAGCTCTAAATTACAAATGCTAAAATATACAGTAATTTTATTAGTCACTGTTTAAATGTTGACATGGAACAGTGTTTCTTATTTTTTATCATACAATATAAAACAAAATAATTAAAGTTATACTTTACACTATACAATTGATAAAGAGAGACCAAATCCAGTAAAGTAAAGACTTAAGTAGTGATACATGTCATAAGTCTGGGTTCAGTTTGGTTATTCATTAAATGTTTCCACAAAGAAGATTTAATATTTAAATATTTAATGAAATACTGCGGTGGGCTGGTGCCCTGCCCAGGGTTTGTTTCCTGCCTTGCGCCCTGTGTTGGCTGGGATTGGCTCCAGCAGACCCCCGTGACACTGTAGTTTCGATATAGCAGGTTGGATAATGGATGGATTTTTAATGAAATATATATACTTTCACCATATTCGGACATTTTCAATATATAGAGAATATCCATACATCCATCTTTTAGTGAACTCATTTAATTCAGTTCAAGGATGAAGGAGAGCAGAGACTATCCTGGCAGTATGTGGTGCAAGTCAGGAACCAGGATGGTATTCCAGTTTATCACTGTGCATACTCAAAGACACATTAGTCCAATTTAATTTCACAATCAACTAGTAAACATGTGTTTGAATTGTTAGATGAAAATCAGATTATCTGGATAAGACCACCCATTGAAAGGGACAATATTCAAAGTTCATAAAGACATTATCTACACCAAGAGATAAACACCAGGGCACTGCTGCTATGAGGTGGCAGAGCTAACCACCGCTCCACTATGCTACCAGTATTGAGTATATAATAATAATAATAATAATAATACTTTTGCTGTAAGTCTACATAGCAAGAATTTCACAGGTAATTAACTGTGTGAGAGTGTCTCTTCATTTTTTGTAGTTACCCCAAATTTCCTAAATTGTGCTAAAATTCAAATCTCACAGTGTCTACTTACCTTAACTTATAGCATGCATCTGCACTTGTTCTACATAAACTGGAATGACAAATGATTCACTTAAAAAGTTTTGTGCAAATAAAACATCTTCACGTGAATTACATCAAAGGTTTACAAATATTTAAAGTTATCTGGAATTCACCCAAGTTCCAAAGAATGTTTACTAAATTGAATCGTCTTCAGAAATAACAGAAGTATGGGCACCAATGTGCAGAAAAGGTGAAAATGAAAATTTACAGTATAGGATGCAATGACACATACGGTACCTGACCAAAAATGTTCTGATAAGTATTTACAGTGGACATATTGTTCATAAAGTATGTTCCCTAACTTATAAAGTAAAAACAACCCAGATATTACAAATTTAAGAATCAAGGAAAGTAAAGCACAGCTATAGAATTACTTATTATTTGTTATTATAAATTCTGAAGTTCATTCATTCTCTTTACTTATTTGGTCACAATTAAGGTCAAAGATTTTGACTGAGGACCACTTTGTTACACTCAGATATGTTAGAACAACTACAATTAGGTGAAAAAACAGGATATTAATCATATAGTGTACATTAACTTAGATGTTCATTCTATTGGTTTATGAGTGTTTTCTATTTTTTTCTGCACGTATAAAATATTCGTTTCATACATATAAGTTATATTAGTCTGTGTGTTTCTATCATTGTCTGTATGTTATTGGTTCGTCCATAAGCCATACTGGCCTGAGTGCATTGCGTGCATACCGTATTAGGTTGATGCAGATAAAACAAATTTATGACTAAGGGAAATTAGAGCACAGCTATAGAATTACTTATTATTTTTATTGTTAATTTCTGCAGTTTTTTTTTTTTCACTCATTCTTTTTACTTATTTGGTCACAGTTAAGGCCAAGGTTGTTGATTGAGTACCACTTTGTTAGAGTCAGATATGTAGCAGAACACCTACAATAGGGGAAAATAAACAGGATATAAATCACATATTGTACACTAACTTACATGTTCATTCTGTTGGTTTATGAGCGTTTACACTTCTTTTATTCACATATGCAATATTGGTTTCATACATATGAAATTATATTAGTCTGTATGTGTCTGTCATTGGTTTATTTTTGTGTGTTCTTGGTTTGTGATACTGGCTTGAGTACACTGCATGCATACTGTATGATGTTGACTTAAATGTTAGGACTTTGTGCACCCAAGAAGACAACAGCAACATGTCCAGCCCTACCTTTATAACTCAAGGCTCCTCACTGTTTCTGGAATGGTGAAGCCTTGAGTTGTACCGCAGTAGGAATTCTATTGTCTAAGGTGTGGCCTACAATAGGATGCTTGAATGGCCTTTCTACTCCAAGGTGTAATCTAGTGCTGGATCATAATAACAAATTGCAGTTCACGTTGAAGTTAGACGAATGGTGCTTTTAAGTCTAGCCTCACTAAAGGAAAATGTGGTGCACAAACAGATGAGACTGTACATAAATACAAAACTTTGACTGATCACAAACTTTCAGCAAACATATCTTATGCTACCACAAGAAGAGCACTGTGTGAAACCTCAATGTGTGAAAAGCAAAGAGAGAAGGGCCAAGGAAAATACAAAGCACACTCAGCAATTTGTCCTTCCACTTGTGCCAGAGAATGTTTCTTCTTGGTGCCTGAAGAGTAGAGCAATGAGAAGAAAGCGACATCTCCATCCCTGTAGACATTAAGTACCATATACACTTGAGTATTGCTGCTTTATATTTTTGCTTGTTTGGTTAATATAGCCTGAAACTTCATAGTCAGGTAAATCAAGCAGACACATTAGTTTGTGTATTTCTGGTTATTTGTCTTACCTGAATTGACAGTAATTATTATGATTACTTGTTTTATTTTGCTAAGATGTTTTTTTTTTTCTAAAATTGTAAAATGTCAGTTTTATATTTTAGGCTTGTTAAATATTTTTATCCTTATGCTGGTGATGTCACTGCACAACCTCTTTGAGCTTTTATTCTTTACCTCTGTCACACATGTTTGCCAGTCTGGTGGTCTCAGTTGGTTGCACCAGATGTAAAGCACTGTATACATAAAACATGGCAGCCTGTATTGTTTTGACCATTTTATATTGATCTGATGTTATGAACAAACTTTATATTTTTTATTACAGGGAGTGTGTTATTTGTTGAATAGTTTATTGCTAACTTTGAAACACAAAGAGAAAATGTCAAAGTTTTTTTGTGTGTACCTTTGTTGATTTCATAAAGTTTATATCATACTCTGATTCTGCCATTCCCACTTGAATGTGAGGCAGGGATATCTCACATGGCAGATACTCTGGATCTACACAACATGTGATTAAAAATACAGATTCAAAGAACAGATAAATGGATAGCTATTAGTAATCTTAATGATCTTTATCCTAAACTGCAAAAACTCAGATCAAACGTGTTTGCATGATCCTAATTTAATTTAAATGTCTTTGTTTATCGAATGTTTTTTGTTTTATGCTTTTTTCCACTGTCTTTCTCTTTCATTGCATTTTTTTAAGTAGTAGTACTAAAGTATATGAATTTCTTACATTGATGTTGTAATGTATTTTATTCTATGTAAAGTGCCTTGGGATAAAGTTTGATATTTAAATTACTATATACAGTTAGGTCCATAAATATTTGGACAGAGACAACTTTTTTCTAATTTTGGTTCTGTACATTACCTCAATGAATTTTAAATCAAACAACTCAGATGCGGGTTGAAGTGCAGACTTTCAGCTTTAATTCAGTGGGGTGAACAAAACGATTGCATAAAAAGGTGAGGCAACTAAAGCATTTTTTAACACAATCCCTTCATTTCACAGGGGCTCAAAAGTAATTGGACAATTGACTCAAAGGCTATTTCATGGGCAGGTGTGGGCAAGTCCGTCGTTATGTCATTATTAATTAAGCAGATAAAAGGCCTGGAGTTGATTTGAGGTGTGGTGCTTGCATGTGGAAGATTTTGCTGTGAACAGACAACATGCAGTCAAAGGAGCTCTCCATGCAGGTGAAAGAAGCCATCCTTAAGCTGCGAAAACAGAAAAAACCATCCGAGAAAGTGCTACAATATTACAAGTGGCAAAATCTACAGTTTGGTACATCCTGAGAAAGAAAGCAAGCACTGGTGAACTCAGCAACTCAAAAAGACCTGGACGTCCACGGAAGACAACAGTGATGGATGATCTCAGAATCATTTCCATGGTGAAGAGAAACCCCTTCACAACAGCCAACCAAGTGAACAACACTCTCCAGGGGGTAGGCGTATTGATGTCCAAGTCTACCATAAAGAGAAGACTGCATGAAAGTAAATACAGAGGGTGCACTGCAAGGTGAAAGCCACTCATAAGCCTCAAGAATAGAAAGGCTAGATTGGACTTTGCTAAAGAACATCTAAAAAAGCCAGCACTGTTTTGGAAAAACATTCTATGGACAGATGAAACCAAGATCAACCTCTACCAGAATGATGGCAAGAAAAAACTATGGAGAAGGCGTGGAACAGCTCATTATCCAAAGCATACCACATCATCTGTAAAACACGGTGGAGGCAGTGTGATGGCTTGGCCGTCCATGGCTGCCAGTGGCACTGGGACACTAGTGTTTATTGATGATGTGACACAGGACAGAAGCAGCCGAATGAATTCTGAGGTGTTCAGAGACATACTGTCTGCTCAAATCCAGCTAAATGCAGTCAAATTGATTGGGTGGCGTTTCGTGATACAGATGGACCCAAAACATACAACCAAAGCAACCCAGGAGTTTATTAAAGCAAAGAAGTGGAAAATTCTTGAATGGCCAAGTCAGTCACCTGATCTTAACCCAATTGAGCATGGATTTCACTTGTTGAAGACTAAACTTCAGACAGAAAGGCCCACAAACAAACAGCAACTGAAAGCCGCTGCAGTAAAGGCCTGGCAGAGCATTAAAAAGGAGGAAACCCAGCATCTGGTGATGTCCATGAGTTCAAGACTTCAGGCTGTCATTGCCAGCAAAGGGTTTTCAACCAAGTATTAGAAATGAACATTTTATTTCCAGTTATTTAATTTGTCCAATTACTTTTGAGCCCCTGAAATGAAGGGATTGTGTTAAAAAATGCTTTAGTTTCCTCACATTTTTATGCAATTGTTTTGTTCACCCCACTGAATTAAAGCTGAAAGTCTGCACTTCAGCTGCATCTGAGTTGTTTGATTTAAAATGCATTGTGGTAATGTACAGAACCAAAATTAGAACAAAGTTGTCTCTGTCTAAATATTTATGGACCTAACTGTATATATACATATTTCTGTGTAATAGGAGGGTCCCATGTGTTAACCTCAAGCATCCAGAAAAACACCAAGAGTGTCATTTGTATACAAAAATTGTTTAGCGTACTGATAAACCACACAAGGGAGGGAAAAACAAATAGATAACTGAAATAAACAATGTAATGAGAAAAATAAATAAAACTTGCCAACTACAATGCTTCCTTATCCTCAGTCTAAATGCTTGAGTGGTTTGCACTATTGCACAATACATAAATACATCAATGGACTCTCCTACTCTTGTACTGTCTCTCTCTGGCCCTTTTCTTCTTCTATTTTGGGCCTTTGCACATACTTATCTCCTGTCTCTAGACTCAACATTACCAGCTCTGATCCTGCTGCAACAGAATCTAGCCATCCCTAGATCATGAGCTTCTCTACTTTTGCTGTAAGGACACCAAGCTGATAATCAGATTAGCCCCTTTTGACATCAATAAATACATGAGCCTTCAGTTGTCTTTGAAGGACAGGATCTTTCAGGGAGCTTATAGAAACTAGAGAGTTGTTTTCCTTCCATTCTAAAACTGTGGGCTGAAAGTTCATGACTGGTCTTATGCCAGTTCACATTTCAAAAAAAAGAAAGGTCCTACTTCTGTCAATCATAAAGTTTACTAGCAACCCAGCATGGCCCAACTTACTCTCCAATGTAAGAGCTTTCTTGCTGCAAGTATGGTCTACCAGTTTACTGTGGTACTTAAAGTTTGCCCTAAGTGGTATTTTTGCTCCTGTCAGTCTCTTTCTGGCATGTTATTTGACACAATTTATTGAACTGTACTAGGTGTTCAATGTTAGCACAGCTTTACACATCAGAGTGCTTTGGTCCCTGGCTGGCGTCTATGTGCTTTCTTTGTGTCATATTATATGTATATTCTCATTTATTTGCTGTGGTGATTCAGAACGTAAAGAAATATTTCTAAGTTGATTTATTAATAGCTGTGTGGGTATGAACAACTGTGCCTTGTGATAGACTAGTGCCTTGTTTAGGGATGAATTTGAGATGATCCTTGGTTTTTGCCTGTGGCTTTTTAGATGAATTCTATCTCCCTGAGAACCTGAACAAGGATATCTGAATTTGGAAATGGACAGATTGATGGATGGAATGAAAAACAAGCAAAAGTTATATACCTTATTTAAGCATGAGTGGAGGTGAGATGTTGGTATGATCTCCTCCAATTATAAAAATAGTACAGATATTATTGAAAAATACTTACAGATGGATATTTTGATGAATGCGTAAAATCTTTTATTTAGCAGGAACTGCCAACTGTACATTGAAATATTTTATTTAGATCACTACATTACTAGCTTTACTTATTATTGCTTTCCCAGAAGCCAGCCTGAGGAACTGCTCTCTGTTTGCAAAGTAACTGTTGTCGTGAAGCAGGCAATATGCTGGTCTCCACTCGTTGACTTGATGGTGATCTTGTAAGTTCCATCAGAAAGGAAATCAGGAAGTTTCAGCTGTGGAAGCTCAAAGGTGGTTTCCGGAATGTTGATTTCACCCTGTTGAAAACATAACATTACATTACATTTTCAAACCAATTTAGTGAAATTCAGGGTTGTGAGGGGCTAGATCCTATCCTGGCTCCACTGCATGAAAAGCAGAAAACAGCCCTAGACAGGGTAATAGGCCATCACAGTGCCCACTCAAGCTTACATCTACACTTGAACTAACTTGGGGCAAATGTGAGAACACCAGTTACACTAACATGCCTATGTTTAGGGATTAGCAAGGAAAACTGCAGCTTGCACAGGATGACCTAAGCAGACATGGTGGAGAACATACAAGGTCCACCTTAATAACGACTAACAATCTTTCATAAAAACATTGGGCATTGACTATAACTTTGGACAGGAACTGGTGCTAGTGCAGGTGATTGCAGGAGTAGGCCCAGCAATGGTAAGCCTCTCATGTCACTTCATACATATAGGGTTTTCCTCACAAATCTCCATATGTTTGAAGGTGTGGAAAAAAAACTGGAGTACCTCCATGAAAACTGAAACTGACACTAGAAGAACAAGCACATTTTGTTTGTACAACAACTAAAAACAGGATTTGAACCCATATATGCACCACTAGCCACTCTGCCACCTTAACTAATACATTATGTAGCTTTAGAGACTTGAGTAAGAAAATTGTCAAATACTGTATTCTAATATAAAAATATTATTCCAAATTCAGCAACACAACAGGCATTGAAATTTCAGAATTCATTTTTGACAAGCTGATAATTAAGTAATTAATGACAGATTAATTATATGGCTTAGAAAACCTAAATTATATTAGTATGCCAAAGCCTAAATAAAGTTAGCCATATTGCTGTTCAGTGAAGTTTCTTTTAGTGTCATGAAAAAGCATCAAAAATCAAAAAAGAAAACTGAAAATATTAAGGTCAGAACACATGCACTTTTTTTGCAGTGATATGGAATTCTTATAAAATGGGTGTCATACTTTGATCATGAGAGCTACACTGCTGCAAGGAATCCCTCCGGCCATTTTGTTTGTTGGTTACCAATTAAGGCCAATACTCCTTTAGCATTCATTTTAATTGACTTGCTTTTTAATAATCAGTTGATTTAATTATTTCTTTGTTCCCTTTATATGCAGCTATGCAATAATAAGATGCAATGTGAACCAACAGATGAGCAGTGGTCTCTTCCAGAAAACAAGATTAGTCTGAAATCTGGTTAAAGTAAATCAGGATTCTCAGAAACTGGGATACTTCCATTCCAGAAAACCCAGATTTAAGCAAACCTGTGTTTCTGGAACAGATTAAGCCAGAATTACGTGATCTATAAGGCCAAAGATGCGAATACTTCGCTAAGCCAGCTTTCTGGAAAGGACTCAAGCATTGTCTGTTCCAGAAGAAAGATTTGACGAAATCCAGCTTAGTTATGGGACCAACCATTGTTCTGAAACTAACCTGCAAAAAAGCAAGTTTAATGAGAAGGATAAATGCTTTGTGGCCACAACAATTAAGAAGCAGAGAATCCAATCATAAGATCAAAAGTCATAAATGTCCTGTCAGAAATGCTGATCCCACCTGCATCTAAAATGCAGAAAAACCCGATTGAAATGTTAAACAATGTCATTCCCCTTCCTAAACAAACAATCGACACAGGAACACAACTCACCGCCAAATTCTGCCTAGATTAACATAATCAGACCATGAATGAATCTTACCATTTTACATCCAACACTTAAATGTTTCCGGGGAAACTTCTAAAACATGACAAATTCAAAATGACAGATTGTGACATTGAGCAAACCTCATTGACAATGATGGCCATTGCATTTGTTTTTGTTTTTTTTTTTTAAATTTTATTTTAATGGCACAACCCTTCACAACACAGGGCCATCTTAACATAAGGTCACATTAGGCACTGACCAGGAGCCCCAGGAGTATAGTTGCCCACAATGTTTCTGGTGCCCATGTATGTTTCTCTTTTGCTATCAAATCAGGGGCACCAGTGCAATATTTTGCCCGGGGGCCTATGATACTGGTAGGACAGCTCTGCAGATGCCACATTTGGCTTTGAAGCGACATCTACAGACACAAACACATACATGGGCTTTCTTTCCAAACAACCATCAAAAAGGAATTCCACAGAGTCACAAAAAGGGCAATCAGTTTTGACATCTGTAACATTTCTGAGCAATAATAACTGATATTAGACTTGCTGGTGGAACGAGTTACCCACATTCATCTCTTCTACAGAGTCCCTTGCCTTTTGAGGAAACACACAGAAGACTGCCCTCTTCCATGAATATCTTTAGGCCCGCCTATATACTTAATAATAATAATAATAACAATAATAAAACTTTTAATTTATATTGAATCAGCAAATTCAATTTTGAGGTTCTGTAATGGAGCAATGTGACAATACGACTTGTGTATTGTATTGTAGTTAATTGGTAACTCTTACTCTGCTGACATGAAAGTTGCTGCCCTCTCTTTTTCAGACTTGTGGGCCATGGCTGATTGGCTGTTCAGTGCTTGCTTCATAAGAGCTAATCCAGTAATGCCAAATCACTCTTTAACAATGATTCGTTTTTAAATCATCTGTATTTGTAAAACTGACCCCAGCTAACTTTATCTTATTTGTGCCTGTATATCAATTCTAAATATTTCTTTCAAGAAAACATTCAAAAACTTGAAGGTCTAAACAATAATGATCTGCTCTTGATCACAAAAAAAAAGCTTTTGGAAATGCCTGTTGTGACATAATGAGGGCACCAATAAGTCATAGGAAATAATAACATGCTTTTTTATTGAAACAAATTGTGTACACAAAAAAATAAAGGAAAGCCAATTAAGAAGGTAACAGTATAATCCAGCAGAGCTCTCCCTCAAAAACCCAATCCCCATAATAACATTTTTGATGAATAGTAAGAATTAGCCTCTAATTAACAAATTGTTTGGCTTATTTGCATCTTGTTATTGTTTGACTGTTGGTAAAGAAAATAAGAAAAAAGTTCTGAATCTTAAAAGGCCATTTACAAATAAAGCAAAAGAAGAAAAATTGAACTAATGAATCACAAATTTT
The DNA here is from genome assembly GCF_900747795.2 of Erpetoichthys calabaricus. Taxonomy (NCBI): domain Eukaryota; kingdom Metazoa; phylum Chordata; class Cladistia; order Polypteriformes; family Polypteridae; genus Erpetoichthys; species Erpetoichthys calabaricus. Next base: position 64,465,910 of record NC_041404.2, on the reverse strand, counting down.
CTTTCAATCATAAAGAATATGATTTCTGTGAACAATAGATCTTAAATTGATATGAACTTATTCTTAATCTGTGATTCGCTGCTCTTAGGCAAACCACTTATACTTTTAATGTTAATATAACATCTACCATCATTTAATATAAACTTGAAAAATATTGCAAGTTTTTCAGTCAAATCTAAAGCACATTTTCTCAAAAAAAAAGTATTATTTTAGTGTCACCGTGAGTAAAAAGGTTAAATCGTCTATTCAGCATAACAAATATTTAGAACAACAAATGAAATATTTTACACAGTGCTAGCAATAAATCTGAAAATATGCATGGTGGTTACCTGTTTGACAGGACACTGACAGGAAGTCAAGCCAAAGGGGCACTTCTTGCTGAAATTATGATTCAGCCATTCACATACATTGTTATAGGTACAGCTTCCAATATGGTCCACACATGGAACTTCGATCCAGAATCCCCAAACATTTTTCTTCACTTCCACTTGAATCTAGTGGCAGAACATTCATTTAAAAAGTTCAGGATATAGCTATTTTAGTTATAGTTTTAGTTTGTTAACTGAGCAAAACACATTAAAATAGAGTGAACAACGCCTCCCTGTGGTGATTTCCTTTTGCTTTAAAAAAGCAAGTTACCTCAAGGTTGCGTTGAATTTAAATAAAAAGCTTTAGGAGGTTCCTATTTTCTGTTTTTGTGGTTGTTGACATAAAGAAACCAATGCAGTGAACCTAGTAAAATATATTCTCAGAATCTCAGACTACTTTACTAATTAAACATTACTGAAATGCGGTATTTTTAAAAAATATTTTCTGAGTCAAACGTACTGTATAAATTTATAGGTAAATGTGGTCATTATTGTCACAAGTACACGGTGCGCAGAAATTAAGTGTACAAGGCTAGCAGTATGACATATTTTGAACTATATGGGTACTGGTATGGTTATAATGTAAAGTTTATTTAGTACAAAATGCATTTACTAAGAGTAAATGAAGTCTGGCTTTACAGCAAAACTTCCCTTTGTCCAGAGAAACTCTGATTTCCTTTCATAGCCCAAGGACAACTGGGTTTATACAGATTTGTTTGCACTATTGATGAGTGTGCTATGATGGACTAAAGTATCATTTAGGTTTGATTCCTACTTTGTGCTTTATGATGACTGTAGAGGTTCACCTATATTCATTTACTGAAATATGCAGGGTCAAGAAAATGATGTATATATGTTTCAGAAATTAAACTATGTAAATTGAATATAATTATTTTTGAAAAGTATATTCCAATATTTCTTTAGTTTTTTTTTTTTTTATTAATGTTTCTTTATATAATCTATTCACCATACAAACTAATGATTCTCTGTGCATGTTTAATCCAAATTACAGATATTTTTTAGTTACTTAAATGTAAATTCAGATGTTGAGGTGTGCTGCAAGATGCACAGCAAGCAGTAGTAAACTAGCACATACTGTAAACATATGTAGTATCTGGTGGACACAGAGGTACCAGACAGCAAAACTCTTGTGTAAACAAACAGATTTTTCTTTTTACTTATTTTTGCCTCACTGGCAACATTTGAGTTTGGTTCAATAGCTCCCTCTGGAGACCACAAGTGACTTATGTAGACTCTGAACGATAAAGTGGTGCCAGATGTACTTACCTACTTACCAGTAAAACTGTTGCATAATGGAAAAAATATCATCCATTCATTTATTCGTTTACTGAACCTGGTTTACACAAATTCAGTGTTGCTGAGAGATGGACCCTATTAACACAGCATGGACCACAAGATATTTACTAACCTTGGATAGGGTGCCACTTTTTCATAAGCCACATACGTGACACAGTTTCATTCTTACCAGGCTAATTGATTATCACCAGGCAACCTGGGATGTGGGTGGAAAATAACAACACCTCACCCAACAAACAACCCATTTAAACACAGAGAGAAAATGGAGACCCCACATAGACAGCAATTGGGCTAGACTCAGATCTCAGACCCCTGTAAATAGGAGGTGTCACGCATTAATCATTATCTATCTATCTATCTATCTATCTATCTATCTATCTATCTATCTATCTATCTATCTATCTATCTATCTATCTATCTATCTATCTATCTATCTATCTATCTATCTATCTATCTATCTATCTATCTATCTATCTCTGAAATATGAATTTTGATCTACTGCATATGCTTATTCCAACAGCAAATATCTAGCATCAACTCAAAAATAAAATTTGAAAATTTTCTCTCCTATTGTGCACTTCACCTTTGCCAAAGAGAAACTCAGATCTAATGGCCTTTTTGACAACCTGACATTGTACACTGGCTGTTGCTCATAGTTTGACGATGTAGAAACAGAGTGCTTGTCTGAGAAATCATAAGTGTGTGATCTTACCTGAACGGGAGCATGAATTTGTTCTTTGATAAGTGCTGTGAGTGAAAACGTGACAGGTCCAGGGATGGTTATCACACTTGGGAGGAAGTAGTTGGTGACCACAAAGGAGTCATCCGTGCCACAGTTTGACCAGCTTGCAGACACCTCATTAAGCTAAAGAATTGTGTAAATAGTTATGCATATACCTTAAAGAGCAAATTAGGTTGCTTATAATTTTAAAATATCACAGCTACCAGGCTCAAAGTCATCAAGTGTACAAGTAAATTTATAAATGCTAGCCTCAAAATTACAAATGTTAATACATCACATATCATTTATTCAGTTACTGTTTAATATGTTGTCTTTTATGGGATGAACTATCAAAATATCTGATACAAAATAAAGAGTTTTAAAATGACAGCACATAAAAACAGAGGAATTTAAGCACAGCACACAATATCAATAGAAAATCAGTTGCTAGAAATAAATTATGTAGTACAAGTAAAGGCGTAACTAGTAGTTCATGTCACAGGTCTGGGGTTCTGTCTACTTGTTCATTAAATTCTTCCAAAAAAGGTTTTAATTTTTTATTATTTAATGAAGAATAATTACTGTTACCGGGATTGGCTCCAGCAGACTCCCATGACCCTGTGTTAGGATATAGTGGGTTTGATAATGACATGACATATTAAGACATTTTCAATGTAGGTAAGAGCCATTTACCACAAACACATTTAATCCAGTTTGGATGTGGGAAGCCAGAGCCTATCCTAGCAGCATCTGGAATAAGTCATGAAGCAGTATGGGGTGTCTGTTCATCACAGTGCACACTCAGGTCCGCACCCATACTTGGTTAGAATGGTCCATGTCAACAATTTACTAGCTAGCATGTCTCTGAGTTGTTAGATGATAATCACAGTACCTGGAAAGACTGACATATTCACAGAAGGAATATGCAAAATTCACACAGACAGTGTCCAGGCCAAGATTTGAACCCTGGACTTTGCAGCTGCTAGTTTTGAGTATATAATAATAATAATAATAATAATAATAATAATAATAATTAATAATAATAATCCAATTTCCAAACCCACAAGGGAGGATCGCAGGGAATCTGAAGTCTATTCCAGGAAGCACTGGGCAGTACACAGGGAGAATCCCTGAATGAGGTAGTCCATCACAGGGTGAACACAAACAGGGAGCAAATGCTAACTCCACACAGGCAGCACCCAGGACTTGAAATTCTGTCTCCTTACTGCAAGGCAGCAGTGCCACCTAATACTACTACTACAAATAATAACAATTTTGTTAAAGGAGAATGCAACATGTGTTGGTTGGGTAAAAATTGTGCAGAGTTTTAGCAGAATCTCTTCTCTTTTTATAGTTGCACTAACTTTCCAAAATTATGATCAACTTTAAATCTTTTAGTCTCTGCTTACCTTAACTATGTTGTCAACAGATTCTGTGCTCTTGCCCAGTTTTAGAAGGCAGAGAAACCCACAAAAGAAAGCCCAAAACCTCAAGGCAACCATTCTGCTTTTTGCCTGAAGCAAGAAGATACCAACGCAGAAGACGGCAACTGCTTTTATACCATACTTCTGGGCTTAGTACATTTTTCTTCATAAACACTAACAGATTATTCTCTTGAAGTGCTTTGTTTAAATAAAACATATGCATAGAAATGACCTAAAAGACTGCAAATATTTGATTTCACTTGGAATCAGCCTAAGAGCCAAATAATGTACATTCAAATATATTAGCAAATATATCATGATAAGAAATATATAGATATGAGCACAAATGTGCAGAAAAGGTGAAGGTGACATGAAACAATGTATAGAACTCAATGACATGGACTGGAGCGAAAGCAAAGTGTGTGTTTTCAATTCAGTATATGTTCAGTACTGGTTCCATTCATAAGTCATTGTTTTTTGTATCAACTATACTGGTTAATGTGCATATTCTATTGTTTTACTTATATTTGTGTATCAGTTTCATGTGTCAGTTTTGCATTGGTGCTGTATTAGTTTATTATGTGTACTATATCAGGTTTGAGTTTATACTATTCCGGTTTTATGCATCTTTCTATGGCCAGCACTCACTTATTCAGCATTACAATTACCACATTTATTATACTATGTGTTTAAGAGAGTAGAACCAGCAAATCTGTTAGACAGTTTATGGTGGCTGCCTGCCCCTAACAATGAGAACCTTCATTTAGGACCATAGATGATGGTTTTTTTCGGGCTTACTGGTTTTAAATTACATCTACAGTACGTCTATATCTGGATACTGTGACAGTCCATGTCACTGAGTTAGAATGGTTTGCCCATAAAACCATTTATAGATTTACTTTTTCTTTATATTTAAATAGTTTTATGTTGTTACCTGATTGATGTGAGGTGTTTGGGTGTGCATTTTCGTCATCTGTTCTTACATTTCTAGATCGGAAGCAGACCTGTTGAACAGATTTGAGAGTGAGTACGGAAGTTTGTGGAAGGCAATCTGATTCAAGTAGGGATGTACAGAAGGGAATGGCAGATGTCAGAGGATCAGGATACAGGATATGACAGAAAGATGGCATTGGATCAAAGTGCCTTTGATCAGGCCTTCTTCAAAAATGAGGGAGTGGAGATACATGGTGGATCAAGGAAAAGTACGGAGATGGATTTTTGTCAGCAATACAGAAGAAGAATTGGATTTGAGTCGAGTTTGGGAATTTTAAGAGATATTATTCTTTTTTTGCTTAATTGTGCGTAAGCCAATATGAACAATATTTATATAAAAGAAGTGCGCACTAACATTTTGAGTGGTGAAGTTACAATTGTTTTTAATGAAAGAAAGGTCTGTTTTTTGCACTACTATTGCAGTCAACTGTGTATCTCCTTGTTTCACTGGCGCTTGGTCATGAACTTCAAGATGCATAAGCGATACGTAACATCACAAATATTATGATAACACTGGCAAGCACTGTGCTTACAATTCCAATGTGCAACCATCAAACCATTATATTTAAAAAATAAACCACAGCAAGAATTGGCCTGACTGATGAGATGCTGTCTAGATGTAGGTTAAAAGTAGATTGACGTAAAATGCAAAGCTGAAATTGGTGCAAGTAAATCAATTTTTACTTTCAGTAAGCTGCAGCAGAATGATTTAAAATATAAAAGTGAAATAATATCATAGTGTTAGACAGACCTTCTAGTATAAATCTTTGCAAGATTAAAATTGGAATTTACAGGAGAATGGCCCTTTTCTTGAAAAAAGAAATGCCACTTGCCATTTTATGTGATACTAGTAGTAATTAAGACTTGCATTCTCTAAATCAGTGGTCTCAAACTCCAGTCCTAGAGGGCCGCAGTGGCTGCAGGTTTTCATTCTAACTCTTTCCGTACTTAGTGACCTGTTTTTGCTGCTAACTTCTTTTGAATTAATTTTATTTAACTTGCTCTTGAAGACTCAGGTCCCATAATTGTTTCTTTTTCCTTAATTAGCAGCCAAACAATAATGAGATATAAAATGAACCAAAACATGGACCAGCAAACTGTGCCCATCATACATACATACATATCTGAAAATAAAGAAAGGTGATGGTGTCAGGAATGCTGATCTGCCCAGGTCCTCAAAACATTTTACAGTGTTCTTAGGAAAGAGAAAATCAACAATTTCAGAGATGTATGCTATTGCACAATGAGAGCAGCAACGAGCCATTGAATTAAAGAACGGGTTTAATTAACAACAAGAATCGGCACCTAATTAAGCAACTGGTTGGAGTGAAATTGTTTGGAGTTTGAGGACCTGACTTAGTTGGTTTTCTGTTGACTCACTCACTTCACAGTTCATTTCTGTGCCATTTACGGAAACAAGTAAAGCAATTCAGAGGAACGATGAAGAAATCCAAAGGGACCAAATCTTAAAAAACAAGTCAATTAAAATTAATTCAAAAGAAGTTAAAGAAGCAGCAAAAACAATGCACTAATTAAGAAAAGGGTTAGAATGAAAACCTGCCGGCACTGATGTTCTCCAGGACCGGAGTTGGGGACCCCTGATATAGACAGTTTAAAGTCAGTCAGTCATTTTACAACCCGCTACATCCTAACACAGTGTCATGGGGGTCTGCTAGAGCCAATTCCAGCCAACACAGGGCAGGAATAAATCCCGGGCAGGGCACCAGCCCACCGCAGGACACACACACACACATACACACACACACACACACACCAAGAACACACTAGGGACAATTTAGGATTGCCAATGCACCTAACCTGCATGTCTTTGGACTGTGGGAGGAAACCGGAACACCCGGAGGAGACCCTTGCAGACAAGGGGAGAACATGCAAACTCCATGGAGGGAGGACCCAGGAAGCAAACCCATGTCTTCTTACTGCGAGGCAGCAGCGTTACCACTGCACCATGGTGCTGCCCAACAGTTTAAAGTACAATGAAAAATTCAATGGATGATATTATACATCAGGTATAGGTTATTTTGGGCTTAGCATGAAACAATTAAGTTTCATAATTATATGATTTTTTAGACAACAATAAAATGAATTCTTCATAAATGTAATATTGTAGTCCACTGCCATCCTCTGGTCTGGTGTGGAATTACCTTCAATTGAGCTCTTTATTTGCCTCTCAAGCGCACATGTGTGACACTTCGTAAAGTTGTTAGGTTCCAGTAGCTAAGAACCTGGGATGAAATTGGAAATGTGAAGGTTCAAATCCATCACTGAATTACTCTGTAGCTTCGAGGAAACCATACCATGACAGAAGTGTTTCAGGGTTTTATTAATTTCCATAGAGTACAACTTGCAACACCCACGTTATCCACATGGACTTTAAAAATTGTGTCATCATATGCAAAACATATGAATATTACATATTATACCTGAAATGGTGTAATTTAATTTCCAATGACATACAGTATATATTTTGTGAGCTAAATTACCACCTGGGGTGTCATACTGAGTTCCTGGAACCAGTTTCATATTATCAGTCCCAACTAATGATAATACAGTAATATTTTATTTGCTTAGTTGCTAAAATGTGAATTTTCACTTGGGATTAATAAAGTATCTATCTATCTATCTATCTATCTATCTATCTATCTATCTATCTATCTATCTATCTATCTATCTATCTATCTATCTATCTATCTATCTATCTATCTATCTATCTATCTAAAATGGTTTCCTGTACTCTTAAATGCCTACATATAGAGGATTTAATTGTGAATATTTCCCCTAACCCCATCAATTAAAATAACATGCAGGTATCATTGGCAATTTAATTTGTATCCATCATGAAGCACCTGTTCAACACATGGAAAGACAAAAGTGAGAAGGTGCTGCACTGTTCCACAAAAGAGACAAAAAATATGACAAATCATCTCCTGTAAATTAAATAATGTGCTTCATTCTAAATTTATTGAACTGGAAATCTTCTTCCATTGTACATGCCCAGAAAATGAGTTTATAACTCTTCATCAAGTTCATTGCATGACTCACTAGAATAACAAAAGTGTTTTTTTTTTTTATATGCAACTGAAATTGAGCTGGTTGAACAATTTGAATATAAACCTCCTGAATCTTTATTCAATATAATTGATCTAATAATCAGCTAAGATGAAGTTACAGTGTATGCATTACAGTGATACCAGCAATATGACTGGCCAACACAGTGAATACCATTTCAAGTAAAACACATTAGCACTTGAAGAGTTTTTTGTTGGCTTGTTTTTTAAGTTACCATATAAAATAAAGCTGTTGAATTCTTGTGTAATTTTTAAAAGGCCTATCTTTCTGCCTTAGAACATAAATATATTAGCAAGCATAACATAAGGAGGTCAAGAAGGGGACACAGACAGCATGGAGGTGAGTAGGAGTCGCTTATAGCATGTCAGCAAAAGAAAACAGTTAACATCTTATGATTTTTGATAAGTTTAAAGGTCATTTTATAACCACATTTAAAGTATGTGACATCCGTTTTATCTGGGAAAACAGCGGAGAGGTGTTTGACAACTGCAATGTTTTTCTTCATCATCTCTGGATTTCTGTCTCCTCAGTTTGTCTTGAACAGATAATCAGTGTTTATATTCCTGCAGCCTGTCTCTGTCTAAGCGCAATCTACTTGACAGCAATTTGTAAGGTTAACTGGTTGCATTCATTGTATCTCAAGGTCAGAGTTTTGTGAAGCCTAAGTACTACAGTATATCCATTGAATTGTAACCTTGAAAACAACATAGAATAAATTTAATTACGATGTTCATAGTACCAGTAATGGGTTTGCTGTTTTTCACTTTGGTCAGAAACCATGTTACTTGTACCTATTCACTGCAATACAATACAATTTATTTTTGTATAGCTCAAAATCACACAAGGAGTGCTGCAATGGGCTTTAACATGCCCTGTTTTTTGACAGCCCCCCAGCCTTGAATCTCTAAGAGAACAAGAAAAAACTTCCAAAAAAAACCCTTGTAGGGAAAAAAATGGAAGAAATCTCGGGAAAGGCAATTCAGAGAGAGCCCCTTTTCCAAGGTATGTTGGGCGTGCAGTGGGTGTCAAAAAATGGGGTAAATACAATACAATACACAAAACAGAACACAAGTAATCATTAATGCAATACAACAGTACAATAGTAATAGTACAAGAACAGAACAAAATGCAAGAGTAGATTATATCACATAATAGGATTTCAATTTGTTCAAAGTATTGGAGACATTGGCCATCAAGCTCTTTCCCCTCTACTGGCCATTCTAGAGCTAAGTCATTGTTAGGCTGACCAATCTGATGAAACATGATTCCAGTGCTCCTCTATCAGAGATGACTTTACCTTAGGCAGGCAAACAACTTGACATTAGGGCAGTGGCACCAAGTGCCACATGTGAGTACCAAGAAGATAAACAGAATAGGCAAGGGTTAGTAACGAATTAAAACTTACTTATGTTTTAGTGCTAATGACTAACAACAGAGATGCAATATGCACAGTTAATCAGCAGCTCTAGTCTGGGTATGCTAAACTGAAGTAGTGAGTCTTCAGCTGGGATCTGAAAGCTGAGGCTGAAAGGACATCTTTTATAGTAGCAGGCAGATCATTCTATACATTTGGGGCCCTGCAACTAAAAAGCTCAATCTTCCACTGTTATTTTCTTAATCCTTGGAATCTTAAGCCAACCGGCATCTTGAGATCTTAATGTGTGCTCTGGTTTGTAGGTAATGATAAGTTCAGATAAGTAAGCTGGACCTTGGCCATTTAAGGCTCTATATGTTCAAAGGAGGATTTTGAAATCTGCCTTGAACTTAACTGGGAGCCAGTGTAAGGATTTAAGAATTGGAGTGATGTATTTGTATTTTCTTGTTCTTGTATTGATTCTTACAGCAGCATTTTGGATTAACTGGTATCGGTATAAAGAACAATTTGAACATCCAGTGAACACCACATTGCAGTACTCAATCCTAGTAGAAATAAATGTATGAAATTAATTTCTCAGTATTCCACATATTTAGAAAACGCCTTAATTTCCCAACATTTTTAAGATGGAAGAAACATGTTTTGGACAATTTTATAATGTGTGCTTTAAATGACAAGCTAGAGTCAAAGATAATGCCAAGATTGTGGGCAGATTCAGTAAAAGTAATGGTGATTCTAACTAAGTTAAATGATGACAAAATATAGTTGCAACTGACATCATAGCCACCAATGATAATCATCTCTATTTTATCTGTGTTTAAGGACAAGTAGTTCTCATCCATCCATTCCTTTAATTCACTAACACATCAAACTAAAGACAACATCGGAGAAACTTCATTTGGTCTAAAAGATACAGTATAACTGGGTGTCATCTGCATACAAGTGAAAATTAACATTATGTTTTCTATTGATAGATCCCAGTGGAAGCATGTAAAGTGAAAACAGTAAAGGTCCCAGTACTGAGCTTTGCAGGACACCATATCTCACTTCGGTGTATAATGATGGAGAACCGTCAGCACATTTCTGTATGTACTGGAATCGATTTGATAAATAAGAACTAAACCAGGCAAGGACTTTGCCTGTGAGCCCAATGTAATTTTTCCAGTGAAAAGTTATCTGGCATTCCACCTATTTTTGGTATTATCAGGTTCAAAACAAATCCCCCCCCACCCCCCACCCCCCATATTATCAACAAATTTAATCAGCTTATTATTTATATTCTTATTAAGATCATTTATTGTGAATATATTAAAAAGAGCAGCAGTATCCAACACTGGCCCCTAAAGGCCACCCCCATTTAACCTAATTCTGAAAAAGTTCCTTGCACCATAACCTTTTACTTTCTGTTTTTTTCCCAAATGTACGCTGGCTTAGAGATCAAATATTGTTGTGTTCTAGACAACACCCCTTACTGTGAACCTTAGCAAATGCCTTTTGAAAATCACTACATATAATATCATACAAACCTCTCCAATTATATTAATTTGATGTTCCCTCGTAGAGTTCTAGCATATTAGTAAAACTTAATTTGCTCCATCTAAAACCATTTTAATTCTTCACTTATAAATATGTTCTTCACATATGCTACTCCATCTTTTCCATTGAAAAAATCTGGTAGCCATTTACTAGGCCCTAAGAAGAGTTAAAGCACATGGTAGACTCTAAAATGCTAACCCATAAATCTTCATGCAGGCGTTAAGAAGATGAAAGTCCCATCAAAACTTTATCAGTTTATTTATTAACCATAATGTTAGTATCACAAAGTTTAATCTTGCAAACCAGACTGTACTAGTCAATTTGGTGGTCATCAACTAGGAAATGAGGAGACTAAAAGGTTGAGCCAAGCACTAATATATTATCAAACAGGCATACAGAAGATTATAAGATGAAGCCAGAATGTACCAATTGTTCTGGAAATCTTATTTTAGACATTGTTACCATTAAGCACTCACCCAACTTTACCAGTCTGTTATGAAGGGGATCAGGTCTTCAAAAACTCACACAATGGACTTGGTGTTAAGGTAAATGGTAGGCTAAAGACAGAACCAAAGACAACCACATCCAAATCAGAACTAAAAAGACAATACATTAATGTGTGAAAAGGGTGAAACCGCAGAGAACTGAAACATGTATGTGTTATGATATTAGTGAGGGTTATAGCCCTAGCTTTGTTTTTTTTTTTTTTTGGTGTGTTTAATGTTTTTTACTGTGTTTAAAATGTTTCCATGTTCCATTAACTCCCTTTGTAAAAATAATTTGTAAAATAATATTTTTTGATTAATTATTTAATTTATGTCTATTGTGTTTCTATGTGTTATGTAGTGTTCTCCTGTGTCACTTGTGTTTTGTGGGTGGTAACCCAAGAGGTAGGCCTGTTCTGACATCATCATCTCTACAGCCACCCCTGCTGTAGTCTCAGATGCAGAGGAACGTGAAAATGCTAGCGCTGATATTACCGGTACCCCCCTCCATAGCAACAGTAAAATAATAGATGAAAATGTTGGTGAGCCTCTTCCTCTCCAAAACAACTACACTGCCATCATGACTGATGACCCAGTTCTCTGTCCAAAACAACTATCAGATAACGACCGCTGTTCACCTGTGAGGAGGGGGCCAGTTCAGGTGAAAAATAGTTTCTTCAGTAAATACCGTACCTATTTACTAACACTATTAAATATAAGTGAAAAATGGAAAAAAGTGTAAGTAGATCATGGATAGTGTACAGTGTGAAAAATGACAGTGTGTTGTGCTTTTTGATGTCTTTTTGGAAGTGAGAGCAGAAAGCAGTTCAGTGGAGATGCCTGCTGAGACCAAAGCATGTAGAGTGAAGTTTTAGTCAGCTCTTATGTTTCACATGCACAGATTCACACATTTATATACAGTTTTAGTGTAGTTTTGTAATCCAAAGTTTGTTCTCTCTTTGTATTTTCACCTAAACTTGGTGTTTTGTTGTTAGGCTCTTCTACTATTGATATGCTCTTTTTCATTTGAAAGCTTGTTGCATATTTTGGAGTCAGGCTGTTCTCCTATTGATTATACCAAGTGCTGTTTTAAATTTTTTGTCTGACAGTGTGATTTATGTGCCAGCTTTTATGGTGAATAACAGGTGTTGAGGGTGGCCCCCGTAATTGAGTTTGCTTACATCCCCCAAATCACTGAGTCTACCTCTGGTTGAAGTGATTCACTAAGCATGTCACATTAGGTCACTGGCTTCAGAGGAGTGCACCGCCAACCACATCCGACACACTAAGATTATGTAAAGGAAGGCTTTGACTGAAAATTGCTGGAAAAGTCACACAATGTGACATTGCCTTAACGGCTCTTGTGGTTTCTTCCACTATCTTGCATCAACTTAATGTGACTTCTAGCCATGACTACCCTTTCCATGTAGTGTATGCTAAGATATTTAACTTTTCTCCATTAACCTTCATTTGCTAAACTTTGATCTTTATTGAAAAGGTACACTCTACCAATTGTACTATGAGAACTGATCCAGACACATTAGAAAATTAATAACCATCATCAGCTGTCTGGGACTTCTCATGGGTGATAAAACTGAAAAATTAACTAAATCTCTGGACATTTTTGTTGGCCTTTCTAGTATATACTGTGGCTCAGCATCATATGGCCTAATAAACTGTCAGGACAGGTTCTTCTCAGGATTCGGCCTGAGAAGATTACTATTGGAATATCAAAGCATTTATATTACTTAACCCAGCAGAAATTTCCACCTAGAAGAAAAAAGAGAATAGCAGCTGATAAAAGTGAAAGGGAGTAATAAACACATAGGAAAGGCATTTCCTCACTTAGAGAATGTCTATTTCAAGTATTTAGTTTATCCCAGTAGAGCAGGAACTGCATTGATATATGCTTGCTGAGTAAAGCTGACATAAGTATTAGGTTGCAACCACTGGAGCTACATGTTCCCATGGCTTACAAATAATTTTGAAAACTCTGTCTAATATAGCAACACAAAATTATTATAGTAATATAATTTGTAAATATTAGTCATGAATGTTTTGAAGGTAACCAGCAGATGGTGTTGTATTCTGTGCTGTGTGTTATAGTACAGTATTAAGCCTATTGGCCTAAAAAGATCTACAAGTTTTCTGCTGATCTAACACACATTCAAATATGAAAATTTGCTTATTTAGTTACCATGAAATATTATTCATTAATCAATTCATCCATTTTTTATTCTAATAGAGAGAATATCCCTGGAAAAATAAGTACTAACCAGAAATAAAACCTGAACTGAGTACGCTCCATCATAGAACACATTTGCACACTCGCCCACACTAACATATACAAGGAAAATTTAGAGTAACCCAACCACTTAACTTGGACATCTTTAAGATGTGGAGGAATCCAGAAAGTGTTGCTACAGTCTAATTGTATTTAGTTTAACATGAAGTGTGAGGCAGGTCTAAAGTTGCATTTTATATTACTTGACCTGGGTGCCAATGTGTCAGTTCTAGTACTGACTGATAATTTAATTGTTAGCTAAATCTTAGCAAGTAGGCTAGAGAGTGTTAGTTTCACTGTAAATTTTATTTTGTTCTAACAAACATATGTTTGCTACTTAATATATTGATTTCACAAGGTCAATAGTTTTACTAGATAATGTCTAGAAAACATATCAAGTCATAACAGTGTCCAATAATAAATAACTGCTGCATGTTTAATCTTGTTATGTATTTGGAACATGTAAAGAATTATAGATTTTATATTTTCTTGACTTTATTGTTTATTTTTGTGATTTCTGAAGCTAAAATATTTTTATTTAATGATAATGACATGGTGTGCTATTCAAACAATGGAAAAAGTGCCAAAGTACACTAAGAGTGTGTTAGCCACTAAGTGTTATCATACTTAAATTATTTTAGAGATAAATTAATCCATGACCTGTGGGCTTTTGTATTACTAAACTGGAGCTATACACGATTACAAAAAGGCCCAAGGCACATAACAAATGAGAGCTATGCAAGGAAATTTAAAGTGAAAATATAATGCTTTTATCAGTGCTGGAAAAGTATACACTGGACAAAAAGAAGTAATGAGCTTTCAGATAACCACTGTATAATGGAAATCACGTAAACATATGCACTGTATGTAATCTGTATTCTTCTTGTAATACTGAAAAGTGTCTCAACTATGTATTCCTTATGTTTTTAATAATTGCAGTACTAGCAGATTAAAAGACTACCTTCAGTGATCCACACAGTAGATAGATAGATAGGAAAGGCACATTTTCACATTTTTCTGTGTTGCAACCTCATACTAAAATTGTTTAAATTCATTTTTTCCTACATCAAGCAACACTCAATACACTGGAATGACAAAGTGAAAACAGGATTTTAGAAATTTTTGATAATGTATTAAAAATGTAAAAAACTGAAATATAGCCTAGACACAAGTATTCGGACCCTTTTCTATGACACTTGAAATCTGACTTAGGTGCAATTCACTCTATGGATCATCATTGAAATGTTTCTACACTTTGCTTACAGTCCACCTGTGGTCAATTGTATTGGTTTCTATATAAGGCCCTGCTGTTGACAATGTGTATTAAAGTCAAAAAAACCAAGCCATGAAATCAAATGAACTGCCTGAAGAGCTTACAGCCAAGACTGTGTCAGACTTGAAGGTTCTCAAGAGCACAGTGTCCTTTATAACTCTTAAACTGAATAAGTCTGGAACAACCATGACACTTCCAAGAAGAGGCCATCTAACACAATTGAGCAATTGGCGAGAAGGACCATGGTAAGAGAGGTGACACTGAGTTTCAGAGAATAATTGTGGAGATAAACTTCCAGAAGGTCAACCATCATTGCAACACTCCACCAATCTGGGTTTTATGACTGAGAGGCCAGACAGAAGCCTCTCCTCATTAAAAAAAAAAAACACATGGAGGTCTGCCTAGAGTTTGAAAAAAGACTCCTAAAGGACTATCAAACAAGACTCTCTGGTATGATGAAACCAAGTTTAGCATCATGTACTGTATGGAGGAAACCAGGCATCATTCATCGCCTGTGCAATAGCATTCCAATGGTAAATCATGGTGGTGGCAGCATCATGCTGTGGGGTTGTTTTTCAGGGGCAGGGACTGGGAGACTAGACAGGGTTGATGGAAAGCTGAACAGAGCAAAAAAAAAAACATAGATATATCCTTAATAAAAACTACTCTGGATCCCAGACTGGGTTGAAAGTTCATCTTTCAACAGGACAATGATCCAAAGCACAAAGCACAAAGCAAACCCAACACAGGAGTGGCTTAGAGACAATGCTGGGAATGTTCTTGAGTTGCTCAAAGCCTAAACTCTATCGAATATCTAGTGGAGAGACCTGAAATTAACTCTCCACTGATGATCTTCATCCAACCTGTGAGTGTGTGAGGGTATTTGCAGAGAAGAATGGCAGAAAAATCCACCACCAAAGGTGCTTCAACTAAGTACTAAGTAAAGGGTTTGAATACTTGTGTCCACATGGTATTTGAGTTTTTATTTTTAATGAATTTGTAAAAAAAAATCTAAAATCCTGTTTTTTCTTTGTCATTCTTGGGTATAGATAGTTGTTCTGACCAGGAAAAAAAATGAATTTAAATGATTTTAGTACAATGCTGCAACATATGTATAAGGGTTCTGAAAACTTTCAGAAACCACTGCAGATAGATAGATAGATAGATAGATAGATAGATAGATAGATAGATAGATAGATAGATAGATAGATAGATAGATAGATAGATAGATAGATAGATAGATAGATAGATAGATAGATAGATAGATCAAGTTGAACCTTTCTCTGTCAGCAGTGCATTGTCCAATAATTGCCTCAAGTCTGCTCTTTAGCCGCCAAGCTGGCAACATCAGCGGTCCCAATGACTATAGATCTTTGACTCTAATCCCAACTGTCATGAAGTGCTTTGAAAGGGTAGTCCTAAAACATATTAAACCCACCCTCCCACTTATGCTGGATCAACTAAAGATGCCTTCACTCTAACCCAGCGGTTCTCAAACTGTGGGGCGCGCCCCAAAGTAACAAAAAAGGGGGCGCGAATGTTGCCATATGTGGCATAATTTCGCTATTCATAGGAAATTTCTAACTTGTAGCGATGTATCGGCAGCAAAAAATATAGGAATAAATTTTATCAGGGTTTCAAAAAAACATTAGGGGGACACGATTAAAACTTTTATGAAAACTCGGTCGCAAATACTTAAAGGTTGAGAAACACTTCTCTAACCCACCATGCTGCACTGACCCTCCTTGAACACTTAAGAGAAATGTTTGAGGATGCTGTTCATGATCTGTAGGTCCACATTCAATACAATCATCCTCAACAAAATGATCACTAAACTGCTCATTCTAAGAACTGGCCAGCAGACATGTATGTGGATAAAGGACTTTTTGACAAACCGCCTTCAGTACTCTTCCACTTTGACACACAGCACTAGTTCTCCACAAGTCTGTGTGCTGAGCTCCCGTCTCCTCATCCATACATTCATAATATAATTCTAATTCATAGTACAAATAATATTAAGTTTTTGGATGACACCACAGTGGTAGGGCTAATTAAAAATGACAGAGAGGAAGTCTATAAATGAACAGAATTCTGCTCCAATAATAACCTGGCACTGAACACTCTTAAAACTAAACAACTGATTGTTAGTTTAAAATAACAGGGGAAGGACATTGCCCCTTCATATATTAATGGGGACACAGTGGAAGGAGTGCCCAGTTTTAAATTCATTTAAATTCTAAATTTTAAATTCTCTCCGGTGTAGAAGGCACAGAAGTAACTTTACTTCCCAAGGACACTGAGAAAGCCCAATTTGTCTGTGCAGCTTCTAATGTCCTTTTATTGCTTCTCCCTTGAAAGCATCATCAGTTGTGGAATCTTTGTGTGGTACACCAGTTATTTTGTAGCTGATAAGAAGGCTATATAGAGGGTCAATAAATTAGCCCATAAAATCATTAATACGCACCTGCCTGCACTGGAGGACATTTTATTGCCTGGTGTTGCCTCATTAAGGCCTTGTCCAATATTAGACATTATTTTTTTACACTGCTACATTCTGGAAGACATTATACATCTTTTAAGACTCCCACCTCCAGGCTCCTGAATAGTTTTTACCCACTGTTATCAAAATGTTGAACTCTGCTCCAAATACAGTACCCTCCAACACATAATGACACAGTGCCCTCCATAATGTTGATGACAAAGATCCATTTTCCTTTGATTTACCCCTATACTTCACAGCTTAAAATTAAAAATCAAATAATTCAGAGGTGATTGATTCCTTCATTAGTGTAGGCATAAGATACCTCGGCTTGCTTCTACTACCTTTGGAATCTGTAGTTGCCATTATTCAACATGAGGACAAGAGCATTGCCAATGAAAGTCAAAGAAGCCATTATGAGATTGAAAAACAAGAATAAGTTCTTTAGAGACATCAGTAAAACTTTAAGATGACCAAAATCAACTATCTGGAATATCATTAAGAAGAAAGAACGCACAGTTGAGCTCATTAATTGCAAAGGTACTGGTAGACCAAGGAAGACCTCCACAGCTGATGACAGAAGAATCCTCACTATGATAAAGAAAAACCCCCAAACACCTGTTTGACAGATCAGAAACAGTCTTCAGGGGGCAGATGTGTATGTGTCAGAGATGACTATCTGCAGAAGGCTTCATGAACAGAAATACAGAGGCTGCACTGCAAGATGCAAACCACTAGTTAGCCACAAAAAAGGATGGCCAGATTACAGCTTGTGAAAAAGGACTTAAAAGAGCCTGCCGAATTCGGGAAAAGCTCTTGTTGACAGACGAGACAAAGATGAACCTGTATGAAAGTGAAGGCAAGAGCAAAGTGTGGAGACAAAAAGGAACTGCTCAAGTTCCAAAGCAGACCACCTCATCTGTTAAACATTGTGGTGGGGGTGTTATGGATTTGGCATGTATGGCTGCCACAGGTACTGGCACACTTCATCAATGATTGAGCTGCAGTCACACAATGAATTTTGAGGTGTACAGAAACATCTTATCTGCTCAAGTTCCAGTAAATGCCTCCAAACTCATTGGAAGGCGCTTCATCCTGCAATAAGATATTGACCCCAAACATACTGCTAATTCAACACAGGAGTTTTTCAAAGCTAGAAAATGGAAAATTCTTGAATGGCCACGCCAGTACCTAAATTTAAATCCAACTGAACATGCATTCCATATTCTGAAGAGAAACCTTAAAGAGACAAGCCCCCGAAACAATCAGGAGCTGAAGATGGCTGCATTAGAGGCATGCCACATCATCACCCAAGATGATCCTTGCCACCTGGTGATGTCCATGAATCACAAACTTCAAGTAGTCATTGCATGCATGGGATACGTAACAAATAACTAAATATGACTGTCTTAACATACCTACCATTGTTATATCCTAAACATTATGATGTTCTGAAATTGAGGGAGCATGTATAAAAAGTGTTATCATTTCTATATGGTGTAACTAAAAGTTATGTAATTACCTGTAAATGAAAGTTTACAAGGTGCACTTTAATCACAGATTAATTATTTGATTTGTAATTTTAAACTGTAGAGCAGAGACTTAAATCAAGGAAAAATGTGTCTTTGTCCCAGACATTATAGAGGGCACTGTATGTACACATACTGTTTCCACTGTTCTTATGTTAAAGTCCGTTGATGGCCGCTGTGGGCTAGAAGTGCTTCTTGTAAGTACTGACTTTGTGCAATATTTACGGTATTTTTCTGACTGTAGCATTTTATTCTTTATTTTGTAGCTGTATTTATTTTATTCTCCATTTGTTAGTATATATTTGTCTATTGCATCATTGGGGATGGCATCTTAATTTTGGTGCACTGTTGTGCAATGACAATAAGGTTTAGTTTTATTTAGGAGTAATTTACTGTGGGCAGGGTACAGTGTTCTGAGACACAAATAATATTGAAGTTAGCTTAACATTACAGTTTATAGTTTTTTTGGGTCATTATTGTCTAGTGTACAGACTATACTGCAGACACTTAGCTTCCAATCTTCAATGCCTGTTTAATGTGATATATTCACTGACAAAGTCAAACATCCCGGAGATATTATTATCATTGGATGCAGAAAAAGCATTTGATATGGTCGAATGGAACTGCCTTTTCACTACATTGGAGAAATTTGGGTTTGGCCCGCACATTTGTGTATGGATCAAACTACTGTATACCAATCCAGAAGCTTCAGTTTGTATTAACACCATTAATTCAGAATACGTTAAACTAAAATGTGGTACCAGACAAGGATGCCCCTTGTCGCCACTGCTTTTTGCAATCACCACTGAACCACTGGCAATTCTCTGTCGAAATGCTTAGTGTACAGACAACAGAGAAATTCTTACTTGTGTATTACCTTACCTCAAAACGTCTGTATTCTTTACCCGAAAAACCATTATAATGACATGATTTTGCCAAGACTGCATGTGCATATAATAAATAATAATAATAAGATAAACGTTTATAACACAAGAATTAAAAAATGATCATTTGAGTTAAGAATTCTTCATATTTATTGTTGAAGTTCTGTAAGTAATAACAAGATGTGTATCTGATTTTGTTTGCCTTCGCTTGAGCTGTGTTCCTCTTTAAAATGATTTCACTGTTATACTAGTACTGAAGCAGGCAATCTGCTTTTCCCCACTGACTGCTCGAATGCGGATCTTGTAATCACCTCTTGAAAAGAAGGAAGGTGTTCTGAATTTTGGAATATTGAAGGTCATCTTTGGAATATTAATTACTCCCTATAAGAAATGAAAAGAAAAACATAGTTAATGATTACACTTTTGTTATCAAGATTTTGCAAATATGTTTAAGTTGGTAATCAAAAATTTGAATATTTATTTCATTTGATTATTTAGTGTATACAGGTAATCTATTGATAGTTATAATTCTTATAAAATTTATTGGCTGATCATTGCGAAATGGCAAGAACTATGTTTAAGTATTCCAATTTTAGACATGATTCAAAAAGCTTTAAAACAAAGATTTACAATTTAGCTCAGATTAGCAAAGAACATTGTTACTGCAAACAAAGCATTTATTCATTTGTTGAAATAATTTAAAAAACTGGAAGTCATTATAACAGATTTAGGGCATAAACGTGACCTCATGTAATTCACTTTGACCTTAGCTCATCAGTCTTGGGTTTTTAAAGAAGAACACTATAGTCATGTGTCAGATACAATATATTTCTATGCCTGAAATGTTCCTCAGGGTAGAGTGTGGACTTTTTCTTTTCTTTTTTTCATTTTTTTTAAATAACTAATATTGTGTCTCAACTTTAAAGTGATAGGGTAGAAGAGGAGCCACCCTAAGTAAGAACACTGGCCAAACCTCTGAAATACATCAAAATTAATTCTTTTTAAATAGAAACATAAAAACTTAAAAATGGGATTGGCACTAGATATTACCTGTGCACAGGATCTTGTACTTTGAGTGCCCCATATCTACCCACACTGGTCTGAGAGGTTTCTAGCTTTGTCAGGGTAGTTTCTTCTTTCACTAAGCTCTCCTTACTGCCTTTTCCACCGTCCTTTATCAGCTTGATGTACCTTCTGGCCCTGGCTACACTTTGCTCATAGTGTTTCCTAAGATGTTAAATTTTGATCCACATTAGTGCTAAACGTTCACTTGCTCTGTGTATTAATCAAGGCACATTGATCTTCATTGACAAGGTAGATTCTACCAATTGTGCTATGTACTAATCCAGACATCTAAGAAAATTAAAAACCACCATCAGCTGTCTGGGACTCATCACCCAAGTATTATGTATGAGAAGACTGAAAGATTAACTAAAACATTTGACAGGTTGCTTGGTCTTTCTAGTGCATACTGTGCCTATGCATCATATGGCCTATGAAAATGTTCAGAATGTCAGGACAGATTAGAACAACTGAGCTACTGAGCTAGAGAAGAAGACCTCTAGGTATCACAAAATTTAGATGTCTTTCACTTGCTCTGTAATTCTTATCAAGTAACTTAATATTTCCACGTTACAATTTTACAAATAAAAGTAAGAATATATATATATATATATATATATATATATATATATATATATATATATATCTATCTATCTATCTATCTATATATATATATATATATATATATATATATAGTTACAAACTCGACACAGAGTCATAGAAAGGTTTGGGGCAGCCACCCGTATAAGTGGCTTCCTGGCTGCAAAAGTCATTTTTAAATGAAATACTACACTGATAGGGAATTGGGAAAAGGTGCAGGCTTTTAAAGGGGAAGACAGGAAGTGAGATCATAGGGATCGGGCTCATGTTCTTCAGCCACTGGTTCGAGCCCGGACGTGACATCACAGGGGCCGAAGCCGGCAAGGTCTTCTTCCATTGGCTCGGTCCCGGAAATGACGTCAAGAGGACCAGGTGAAATCTCTCGTGAATGGTCTGCAGGCAAGGGAGAAAAAGAGTCAGTGCACTCTGCCACATCTCGGCATGCCTCAGAACTGCCGTCACTCAAGCCCTTTAGCTGCCTCCCATGTGCACGTGTGTGACAAGATATATATATATATATATATATATATATATATATATATATATATATATATATATATATATATATATATATATATATATATTGTCACACACGTGTGAGTAGGGGGACGTTGTGTGGACCAAGTAAAGGTAATTCCACGCCAGGCCAGGGTAAGGCAGGGTGCACTAAACCTTCTCCTGTTGTCTCTGCAGACCAGCTGCAGGAAAACCTATCTGAATCAAGAACGTCACTTCCAGTTCCGGCGCCTAGAAGAACGTCACTTCCAGTTCCGGCACCCAGGCTGATGCCAGAAAAACATCACTTCCGGTCACCCTACATCACTTCCGGTTACCCTACATCACTTCCGGTTACCCTACATCACTTCCTGTCTGACCACTTAAAACCGCCATCTTTTCCAACCTTCATGAGTTCTGTCTTGGATTCTGTACTGTCAACAACTCTGTTGAAAGCAAAAGAAAACCTTTGCAGCTAGGAATATTATACGGGTGGCTGCCCCAAACCTTTTTTACGTGTGTCGAGTCTATTCCTTTTTACAATATATATATTTTACAATATATATATATATATATATAGTTATAAAACCATTCGGGGGTGTACTAGCCACCCAACCTGGCACAGACAGACATGGGAGGCACACGTATAAAAACAAAGAAAAGTTTTATTTTTTTCACCTGGGGGCCACGTCTTTCCCATGTCCCTCAGACACAGCACAGTCTCCGCACTAAGCACAAACCACACAAAATAAACTCCTTTGTCTCTCTCTGAGATCCTCCACTCCTCCCAGGCAGCTTTGTCCCTCTCCCTCCCGACTCTGGCTCCCAGTGCAGTGGCTGCTGGCTTCTTTTATAGTCCACCTGGAAGTGCTCCAGGTGCTTGATCACCTGTTTCCAGTTGCACTCCCAGGTGTGGCTGAAGAAGCGCCCAGACGGGCTCAGGAACCACTGTAGCATCCCCTGGCAGCCACCCTGGACCCCAACAGGGCTGTGGAGAACTCCATCTCCCAGGGAGCCCTGTGGGTATCTGGGGCACCACTGTCACCCAGGGGGGCTGCCACCCAGCGTTCAAGGGGAGGTACTGTGCAGCCTATGGCTGTTCCCCCGGACCAGGTACAGAAGGGGCGTCAGCTTTCCACCACAATATATATACTTACATATGAGAGTAAATCAAAAAGACAATTTGAAAATGAACTGCAACTGATAGAAGCTGACAGAATACGACACATTCACATTGACTTATGGGTAGTTCAAACACACACAGCGCAGCACTCTGCCATTAGTCTAGTTGAAGCCAAATTATTGAATTTAATGTTCAGTTGACCTTGGCTGTGCATGTTCGAATTACCCATATGTACTGTATGTATCTACTAATACTAAGGTCTGTGCCCAGTCCCTCTGAACAATCTGATTTAGCTTTGGTGCAATTGGTCAGTTTGGCTTTATTAACGCTTCATAGAGGAAGTGCGAGTGTGAGAGGCATAAGGAGGAGTAAAGACATATGAGACATGCAGAGAGAGTTGCCTTCAAAGACAGTAAGTGTAAAACCGGACAGGAAGTGACAAAGGTGCTTCAAAAATAATGACAGAACCTGAGAAGCAGGCTTTATGGGAACATGCTTGACAGACAGGGCACTGGTTAAGAGATGTTCACACATGCAAATACTGAGGAAAGACACTGAAGGTACAGGGAGGGCAAGAGATTGCAGATATTTTTTTAATCATTCTATTACATGTCTCCAACAGGTACCATGATTGGTATACATAAAACCAGTACTTGTTTTTCTCATCTATCAATACAATTTCCAACCCTGGACAGATTCATCACAGAGCATACTCACTCACACTTCCACATTTAGTTAATTAACCTAATATGATAGTCTTTAGATGATAGGAGGAAAACTGGAGCTTCCTGGGGAAAACCAAAAAAAAGTCAAGCCAAGAACATTACCTTTGATGGTAAATGAATCAGTGACTCTTGAGCTGTGCAACAGCAGCACAATCCACTATATGTATTGATTCCTTGACCCCCCATTACCTTAATATTATTAACCAATAGTGTTTTGAGATGAGAGAAGTATGAAATCTCCCTCACTCTTTTAGTGCCAAAGAGTGCATTCATTGCACCTACAGTATAATAATATTATGCATTTCTGTTCTGTAGTAATTTGAAGGGCTAACTGTTTTCAGTTATATTAGTAAATCACTTCAAATACTGCATTCCCTATATGCTATATATCCCTCTTCCACTTGGACAGAGGCAGTGGTGCTGTAAGAATTATGTTTCTGGGCTTCTCTAGTGCCTTCAACACCATCCAACCTCTGCTCCTCAGGGACAAGCTGACAGAGATGGGTGTAGATTCATACCAGGTGGCATGGATCGTGGACTATGTTACAAGACAGACCTCAGTATGTGCGTCTCGGGAACTGCAGGTCTGACATTGTGGTCAGCAGCACAGGAGCGCCGCAGGGGGCTGTACTTTCTCCGGTCCTGTTCAGCCTATATACATCAGACTTCCAATACAACTCGGAGTCCTGCCATGTGCAAAAGTTTGCTGACGACACTGCTATCGTGGGCTGCATCAGGAGTGGGCAGGAGGAGGAGTATAGGAACCTAATCAAGGACTTTGTTAAATGGTGCGACTCAAACCACCTACAACTGAACACCAGCAAAACCAAGGAGCTGGTGGTGGATTTTAGGAGGCCCAGGCCCCTCATGGACCCTGTGATCATCAGAGGTGACTGTGTGCAGAGGGTGCAGACCTATAAATACCTGGGAGTGTAGCTGGATGATAAATTGGACTGGACTGCCAATACTGATGCTCTGTGTAAGAAAGGACAGAACCGACTATACTTTCTTGAAAGGCTGGTGTCCTTCAACATCTGCAATAAGATGCTGCAGATGTTCCATCAGACGGTTGTGGCAAGCGCCCTCTTCTATGTGGTGGTGTGCTGGGGAGGCAGCATAAAGAAGATGGACGCCTCACATCTGGACAAACTGGTGAGGAAGGCAGGGTCCATTGTAGGCACGGAGCTGGACAGTTTGACATCCGTGGCAGATAGACGGGTGCTCAGCAGGCTCCTGTCAATCATGGAGAATCCACTGCATCCACTGAACAGTATCATCTCCAGACAGAGGAGCAGCTTCAGCGACAGACTGCTGACACTGTCAGACTGAGGAGATTGTTCCTCCCCCACACTATGTGACTCTTCAATTCCACCCCTGGGGGATGGGGGGTAAACGTTAACATTATACAAAGTTATTGTCTGTTTTACCTGCATTTTTATCACTCTTTAATTTAATATTGTTTTTTATCAGTATGCTGCTGCTGGAGTATGTGAATTTCCCCTTGGGGATTAATAAAGTATCTATCTATCTATCTATCTATCTATCTATCTATCTATCTATCTATCTATCTATCTATCTATCTATCTATCTATCTATCTATCTATCTATCTATCTATCTATCTATCTATCTATCTATCTATCTATCTATCTATCTATCTATCTATCTATCTATCTATCTATCTATCTATCTATCTATCTATCTATCTATCTATCTATCTATCTATCTACCTATCTATCTATGCTATACATTTCCACTGAGTGAAAGGGTCTTGTGTATAAATGCAGTCTGAAAAAGGTGACAGTACATTACTCTTAATGATAGCATGTTCTGAAGAAGTTGTTATGGGCAGTAAGGGCATGAGAATGGCACTGGACAAACAACACCCTACAAAGGCAGACAATGTCCATCAGGGGGTGGTAAGCGTCACAGCCACAGAGAATAACCCTAAGCAATTCACTTCTCAGACAGTCTTGCATTTTCTTTCTTTTAATTTAACTCTTAAATGCATACATTAAATATACTATGTTTACTATAAATCTATGTCCCTATCAAATTTATTTTATAAGTGTATATTTTGTGCCTATCTTGATTTAATTTTAGATCAGTTTTGTTGTTAACTTGACCACATATTGCCTACAGTGTCTTGAGTACCTGCGTGTTTAAGTACAGTACCTTTTTAATGGGACAATGGCAGCAGTCCCCATTGCTCTCACTTTGGAATGGACATCCCGTAGAGTTAGCGATGCTCTCAATCCGTTCACACACTTTGTCATAAGTGCAACTCCCATAACCACCCCAGCAGGGCACTCTCATCCAGGACCAAAGTATTTTCTTTTTCATCTCAACTTCAAACTACGAGAAAAAAAGAAAAGTATTATGTTTTTTTTAATTGCAACACATTTTAGACTCTTTATTTTTAAAAGTTTTTTTTCTGAATAGAAATTCAGATTTTCCACCACTCTACAACTCTTTTGTTAGATGACTCGAATCATTCACAAAGTCCAACAACTACAAAAATAAATATCTGGCAAAATCAATGCCACCATTTCAAAGTGTTAACTATACTCTGAATTTTTCTTAATATTGTATTTAATGGTTTAAATTTAAATTTTTTTAGCATTTGCTGTTCAATTTAGGAATAAATATCTTTTTCTGAAACTGTTTAAACCAGTGGTTTACAACTTCTGCTTTTAATGAAGTAAGCTGTTATTTCCCTGTTTCTGTGTTTTGGTTAAACACCAGAAATTGTAAAAATGGGGTTTCTAAATGTTTATTGAAATTATAGCAAGTACCCCTGTATACTACATGGATACAGTGTAATGTTTTGTTAAATTGATTTCTACGATTTCATCATTATCGTGATTTACTTTCCACTTTTCCGGGTTTTCTAATTATTAACCTGTTATTTACCAATGAGCACATTAGTGAGTCTGGAATGGAAGTAACTGCAGCTTTTCAACATTCATCGTTGTATTCCCTTATGTCTGCTCTGCTCATCATTAATTGTCATTATTAGGACACGGTTAAGAGGGCGGAAAAAGTGAAGTGATAGGAAAATGACAAAAGCAATTTAAGTGCTATGCTAAAATACAAATATTTTGTGAAGAAGGGGGCTTTACACACCCCTGGAGGATGGGGTCGCTCCTCAGAGGCCCCCTCTTAAACGCTGTTGGAATAGGAACAAATACAGTATACCTCTTCTTTGCTCCGTTAGATGCTCGGCTGCTGCTGCTGCTGTGTTGCGTGATATGCTTCTCTCACAGCACTTCGTATATTTAAAAGCCTGTACAGCACCAGTCCTTTTTGCTTATTGCCTTGTCTCACTTCTCCCCCAGACATCCTCTGCTTTATGCTTTATTATGCTGTTTACGAATAAAGTTTATGTTTCTTGAAAACCCTGAAAGAATCTGTGCAATTGTGTAACCCAAGTGTGACAATTTATAAATTTATTTATTAATTTCTGAATGTAAAGCAAGAGGAGACGTATAAAAAACTTGCTAATCCTACAATAAAAGCAATTACAGAGAAAATCCATCCATCCATCCATTATCCAACCTGCTATATCCTAACTACAGGTTCACGGGGGTCTGCTGGAGCCAATCCCAGCCAACACAGGGCGCAAGGCAGGAAACAAACCCCGGGCAGGGCGCCAGCCCAAAGCAGTAGAGAGAAAATGACATTCATTACTTGTGAAATTGTTTGAAACAAAAATCTGCAAACACAGAGGTCCCTGGGGACTGACTTAAAAACCACTGGTTTAGGACCAGTACAGGATGAGGTGGTCACAGTTTCAGCAGCATTGGGTAAACACCATGGCAAGAATCACTTAGGGCTGCAATGCCATACTATTACATGAAACGGTTTTATAAATATTAATTGCAATTATAGTTCCTAATAATGATAAAGTCAATTTGCGTGGTAAGATGTACTAGACTATATACATAAGTAAATACGGTATTCAGTAGCAATGCATTATTAATGTTCACTAATGCAGTTGACGTTGTTATTTGTAATTGAAAGTACTATCTACAGCATGCATATTAATTTCTTAAGTTTTGTAGTGCCACCCAACTTTGTGCACTCTGTGTGAAGTAAATAAGATGTTCATCTGAAACATATGGCACCTGCTTAATGTATATGTTCTCAGTAATGTGATTGACTACAATGCAGCAGAAGTGCTTAATGTTTGATAAATGCCAAAACTATAAATCAATATCCAACAATGAAATTTATTTATAGGAACCCACTTTTAGGTGTGTTTGAATATGCTCCCAACCTCACATATGCCTGTCTTTCTGTCTGTCCCATGAAATAACTCCCAGTTAACATATTTTGTTGAACTTTGACCCATTTACTCTTCAAGGAAATTTCTTATAAACTTCAGTTTTCACTGAGATATCCTACATATAGCACACTTTACACATTTTGGAAATTACAAAATGCTTGAATTTGCAAACTCATCTGTCTTTAAACAGACAGACAGCCTGAGCAAATTCAACTATGAATTAGTTTACAGTTTCAGTTTTATTTCGAGAGCAGTTACTTTAACTTGTACATTTTCTTTTTTTTTTTTTTTTTGGTCAATGCCAAAACAGTAAAATACCAGCAGTTGTGCAAACTAAAGCAAGTACACCTCACTGCAGTACGCAGTGTGGGACAAGGTCAGGGTATAAGGTGGGGGTTGTATGTCCAAGTATTACAATATAAGAAAATACAATGTTAGAAGATATTCTTTATTTATTCCTTACAGTAGAAATGATATTTCTTATTTAATCATCACCGTACAAGGTACTGGTAAATTCCATTCCTTACTGTATTAAAATGCATGGGTAGGTCTTGTTATATGCTGACAGTCTGGCTTCTGCATTAGCCTCATCCCACACTTGTCTCTATGGCTGTACGGTGTCTTGCATGACCCTCAGCAGGTAAGTGACATGATGTTCATGTATGGAAAATAAAAAGCTGAAAGCAGCTTAACTTATATAGAAATATATGAAAGATTGCTCAGTGACATTTTATTCAATGTGTACTCAGCATTTCTGCTACTCTAAAAATAACTTCATGGCTACATTATCTAAAGATTATGATTCAATATGTCTCTGAGATAATAATTTATCAGCTAAATACTACAATGAACCTTTATCTAATCAAGTTCGAATGCAGCCAACAATTTTAACTTGAGACTTCAGCATCAGATTTTAAATCTCAACTGGGTACTCTTTTAAAAAATGTTTTGAATGAGAAATTTAAACTACAATTAGCCCTCCACATCCAACAACTAGCAATAGCATACTGTATATTTATATATTTATCAATTGAGTTTGAATATTTGTAAAAAAAAAAAATTGTGATTGCAAATGCTTTGGTGAAGTGACTACAAAATTTCAAAATGCTCCAACTTTCAAACCAGTTAACCAAGTCTCCCACCACACCTGAATGTTATGTCATTTGCACATTTTCTTGCTTATTTCAACTTACCTTCAGGGGTGCACTGATGTTCTCTATGAGAGTGCCTTTAGCTGAGAATGAAATCGGTCCTGGGATGGTTATTGTTTTGGGAAGAATGAAGCTCCTGAGCAGGAAGGGATCTTTGGTACCACAGTTTGTCCAGTCAGCAAGTGATATAGGTAGTAGGTGATTTATAATGTCTAAAGGCTGCATAGGGCAAAGTAAGAAAAAACTGTAACTTTTCTGTGGTTATGCCGGAGAGCACTTTAAATTTGATCTCAGAAGCATAATTTTTTACTCTATTTTTCTAATGCATTTACTTAATAATTATAATTCCAAAATATTATAATCATTCTATACAGTACATCAATGAAACATAACATACATTTGGTGTAACGGAAAAAATATAACTTAAGCAAATTTATACTTTATATACTATACAAATCTTGTCATTTCCAATATTAGCTTTTCAAAATCCTTAGTAAATGATTTTCATTATATAGCAAAATAAATTTTGTGATCTGCTTTTATTATCAGCTTACCATATCAAGAATTCCTTTGATATCATTCAGTCCAATGAAATATTTAAATATAGCAGGATCTTTTAAATCAAACAGTGCTGACAATCCCGTAAGGTCCTTCAAACTAACTGAATCAGTCAGTCCTGTTGGGTCTCCCAGGCCAATTACATCCTTCAACTGATTAAGAATATTAGAATTTATTGATTCTTTTAATTCAGTTAGATCTTTTAAACTAAGTAAATCAGTTATTCCTTTCAGATCTTGTGGACTAATTAAATCCTTTAGTCCAGACAGATCATTTGGATTAAATAATTCTTTAAATCCAGTGGGATTTTTCAGATCAAATACATCTTTCAGTCCTGTAGGAATATTCTGGTCAGTGGACTCTATTAAATTGTTTAGAGCCTTCGGATCGCCTAGGCTTGTCAGTACGCTGGTCGCATCTTTCAATCCAGTGGGATCCTTTGGACCAAATACATCTTTAATTGCACTGGGATTACCCAGGCCAAAAATTGTTTTTGTTCCAAAGGAGTCTTTTAAACTATCTGAACCCTTTGGCACCTTTGAATCTATTAAATCTTTTAACCCAGCTGGAGCTGTAGGACTAACTACATTTTTCAGTCCAGTTTGACCCAGAATGGAGTTCACAGTATTTGCTTCTTTAAGACTGCCTTTGACTTCATTTGGATCTTTTAGACCAAATGAATCTGTCAGCCCATGTAGACCCTTCACATCAACTAAATCTTTTGGTTCAGAAGGTATTTTCTGGTCAATTGTTACTAAAAGCCCTCCTAGGTTATTTAGATCAACTATATCATTCATGCTGGCTAAATCTTTCAGGTAATTGGAATCTGTTGATCCAGTGGGATCTATTTTCACAGCTGTATCTTTCAGTTCAGTTGGATATTTAATTCCATCTGAAATATTTAGTCTATTTGGGTCATTCAAGACAGATGGATTTTCTAGAATAACTGGATCTTTCAATCCATTGGGATTCTTGAGGTCAACTGAATCTTTTGACCAAGCATTAATCTTCCATCCAAGTTTTTCTAAAAAGTTTCCTGAAACAAAAATGATGTTGAAAGTGGTCAGCAGAACAATATAATTTGGAAGAGCCATTTCTGGTTTTAGTGAGAAAATGTTCATGGGGTGTATCTGAATTTCTATATATACTGTATGTTTGGCTAGTCCTGACAAGTTATATTTACTTTATGATTTCCTAATTGGTTTAGAAATAACATTATAGCAAGACTCCATTAAATACATTGTATTCAAATACATCTGGAATTTCCCAAAAGTGTTAAAACAAATAATGGTCAACATGAATAAACATTCAAAGTAGATTACAACAATTTTAAAGCAGTTTGCTTCTGGGAATTTACGAAATATCTAACTAGTAATGGACAAGCACATCTAGTCTGTATTTATATTTTACCAAATTTTATATGCAGTTGCCAGGCACATATTCTGTGTATGGTAACCATTGTACATCCAACCCGCTTATTGTTCTCACAGGTTACAAAAATACTGACTATATCTTGGAAACACTGGGCATATGACAGAAGTTCACCCTAGATAGGATGCTAATCTTTCCAATATATAGAAAGGTTGTTACTGGTTTTCTAAAAAAAGAGTTAAGTTTGAAGTTAATTCATTATTACTATTTAAGAAAAGGTTGTAGTTGAAATTTGTTTTTTTAAATCGTTACACATAGAATGTCTTTTGTTAAACAGTCATTAATGTCTATGTCACTGATGTGTAGTGGCGGATCTAAAATAAGCATATTCTGAGTGCACATTCAGGGGCCTGTGATGGCAAGGGGCCTTTTCACCAATATTCCCTTTACACCCAGTGAAATAATTGCCTACCCTTGAGTTGATAGTAGATAGCTGTCTGAGTATTTTAGTCTTTATTATGAACAGAGCTGAACTGAATATATTTTTGATCTTTCCTCTTGTATTATGAGCGTGACCACAGGGGCAGAGATTCAATACTTAACAGAGACATACAGTTTTTTGTCCTTTTTGTTACAGTGATGAAAATAAAAAGGTTTAGTGTCTTATTTATTGTTGTCAATCCGATAATTGTAAAGATTAGGTGAAATTCTCACAGAAAACTTGGACTGAAAGCAATCGTTCTTTTCAAAAAAGTAATAGCTTGGTCATGGTGCATTACATCAAGTAATGCATGGCCAATGCCATAAAAAAAATGTTATGAAAAAAGAATATGTCTGTTGCAATAATGTATTTTGGTTTGAACTGGTGTAACTCAAAATGTACTTGTGATCTGAGTTGCAACAATGCATAAAAGATGTAAAATGAAGTAAGATGCCTTGCGCCCTGTGTTAGCTGGGATTGGCTCCAGCAGACCTCCGTGACACTGTAGTTAGGATATAATGGGTTGGATAATAGATGGATGGATGAAGTAAGATGAAATTTAAATTGTAAGGAAATGAGGAATTAGGCCACACATGTTTCACATTCTTCATACTGCAGCCTGAAAACAAGGGGGAGCATCTCTTGAATGGTTTTTGCCCCATGTAACAGCAAGACAGGTTGTGACAAGTACGGTGACCATCAGGAGAGCACACAGGCAAACTTAGCATCTTGCAAGGTCCAGATGGTATAACAGGTTGTTGAAGCAGAAGAGGTCATCATCATTTCACTCCCAAGATTAGAATGCCAACAGGAGGTGTTAGTCCTATTAATAATCCTGCAAGCCCCAGGATTGTTGTCACAAAGAAAGAAAAGTGGACATACAGTATGCAGAGGAGAGATGCTGGGTATATTGGGAAAAGGATGCTAAGGATAGAGCTGCCAGATAAGAGGAAAAGAGGAAGGCCTAAGAGGAGGTTTATGAATGTGCTGAGAGAGAACATGCAGATGATGGGTGTAACAGAGCAAGAGGACAGGAAGAGATGGAAAAATATGATCTGCTGTGGCAACCCTTAATGGGAGCAGCCAAAAGAAGAAGAAGAGGATGACTAACATTTGGACTGACATTCCAAGCACATTATTTATAGATGACTGTTAGATGCTGCATAGGACAGTCTATCTTAGGATGCCTGCCCCTTTAAGTATTAGAAACAATTCAGGAGTTCAGCAACACATGGGAATGTTGGGATGTGCCCAGTGCTTCTACACAGCATTCAGAAACCCATAGCTTCTGAATGTCCATGGAAGTTCATTTGGAGTGGGCATATTGAACTACCCTAATCTCATTACTAAGGAGTTAGGGAAAAGCCAGGGTACCCATAACTTCCCTTCACATTGGTCCAAATGCTCAGGCCATCGCCACTAATTTGATTGGTCTATGTCCATCTTCATGTCCCCTTGTATTAAAATCTATTGAGAAACTGAGTTTTGAGTTGATGTATCCCTTTCCTCTCTGTCTTTTTCCTCTCCTTATTTTCTTAACCTAAGGGTTCTGCATACTGATTTTAACATTAAGGTTAGGTTTCAGGGAGTTGTTTTCAAGATTAGGGACCTGGGTTATTATTGCTGTCTGTTTGGGATGGTTAAGCTTAGGGTTTTAGGAGTTAGGAGTGGAGTCAGTGGCAAGAGTTTCACTGGTGGGAGGAAGAATAGCCAGTGTATAGAGAGAAGTGTGTTAAGTAGACTATAGATAGAAGGGAGCAGCGCAGTTCACATGTGGAGAAGTGGATCAGTCACATCAGGAGGCAGATAGAGTCAACTTGTGTATTTTCTGTTTTTTTTTTCACTTTTATGTTACTCCTTCATTAGTTTATTTATACCTAGTAATAAAGCACTTTTTTGTACTTTGTCCACCATCCATCCATCCATTATCCAGCCCACTATATCCTAACTACAGGGTCACAGGGGTCTGCTGGAGCCAATCCTAGCCAACACAGGGTGTCAGCCCACCACAGGGCACGCACACACACACCCACACACCAAGCACACACTAGGAACAATTTTTAGAATCGCCAATGCACCTAGCCTGCATGTCTTTGGACTGTGGGAGGAAACCGGAGTACCCAGAGGAACTTTGTCCACTTTGGTGTTTATTTGGGTTCATTGACGCCTCAGAATGCTCCCCAGAACCCACATAGGATTTTGTGCAAATAAAGCAGTATAGAATGATACTGGATTTTGAAAGCTCCTGGATGACTCACACTTGTACATAATCCATCCATACTTAGCCCCCTGATTAGCTGAAAATCATTTGTAAACACAAGTTTTGATTGAGTGTCAGTATTTCTAGCATAGTGATTGTCTTTAATCTGATATCACAGAACTAGCAGTTGGATAATATTAGTGAGTCATACAGGTGCAAAACAATAGCAAAAGGTGCTGGCAAAAGACACTAATGAAACAAATGACAAACAAAATTCAGAGCTGCAAAAGCTGATGGTCAACTAACAAAATAAACAATATGCTTAGGTGCAGGTAGAATGCAAGATTTCATTTAGCAACTGTCATAGAAGACACGGTTGACTGGCACCCCTGCAGGGGTGGATGGTTCCTTACCCAGCCAGTAAGCTGTGATAAAGGAAGGATATGGATTGACGGGCATCCTGAGTGAGTTGGTTAGTGGTACCTTTCCTGGTCTGGAGGCCATTATGAGAGAAGGACAGAACACGACTGCCTCCCGGGGCTTTGTGCTCCCCCAGTACACTGGGTGGCAGTATCCCTCGGGTAAGGCTCCTATTGGGGTTTCCGGGTGATAATAGGTGGAGATGCTGAGAACCGGCTCCCCTGTTATGGAGAGTATTCCACCAGATCCAGAAGTGCTTCCAGGTGGCAATCTTGTTGTACTGAAAGTACTCCAGGGTTGGGGTTGAAAAGCAGCCGCTCTGCCTCATCCGAGAGTCAGAGATGGGTGGAGGTGGACAAGGTTTTGTCAGAGGAATTGTGACTAATTTACCAGGTAAAAATAACCTATAAAAGGTACTTTGATTAAATAAAAATATCTTTCCTTGACTGTTTGGTTTTGTTGTGTTTGTGTGTTTAGGGTGCAGGTGCGCCTCTTACAGGTCACACAACCTAACCACTTTCCAAAATTGTCCTGCATTGTTACAATATTCCAGCAGTTGCTGACTCCATAGCATCCTCAATCTTATGCTTCCATTTCAATTGCTATAAACTTATTGTAGACATGTAGTCTCTCTCTCGACACTTCTTAAGATGGTACCTCCTCTGTTGGCCAGGTCTGTATTTTAAAATCTTCTTGATATCAGCTTTTTTAAAGCTCAACCCTAGCAAAGGCAATCCCTTAATTCCCTTAAGATGCTATCAGGGTGCTTACAGATAGAATGTTTTCATAGCTGAGGGGTTATTATTGATGAGAAGCTGAAATCCTGATTTTTAAAATTCTAGACTCATTTAAGAATTTTAGTACCTTTCATATTAATAGCTGTAGTAAATTAAAAGTGTTAAATCTAACATGGGATCATGCTAAGAGGTGACTGCTTGCCTTAAGCTGTCATCTGTAATTTTGGCTTTGGCAAAGTCATCCCTGGTCCAGAATACATTAAAAACAACTAAAACTACATTTATTCCAGGAGCACCCATTCAGCAACTAATCCAAGATTCAAAGTAGCTGCACATTTGAGTAAATTTATGTCTTAACTGGTGGATTAGGAAAGAACTCACAATATTGTAAAACTTTATAAAAAATAAGTAGTGTATGAGTAGACATTTCAACCAAATGTGACATTTTCGTTCTTCTTCTGCACTGGTACTGAAATTTTTCCCTCTTTTTTAATTAAGGGACAATGCAGTGAAAGTAATGATCCCTTCTGTATTGGCTTGTCTTTTTCACTTTCTACTTTTGGAAAAACAAAATAAGCAATAAATTGTCTATTAGATTTGCTAATCTTTCATATTTTAAAGTGTTCATGAATAATTGTTTGTTGGACGCTGAGTGTAACTGGCAATTTGTATTGTACCATTTGTCTGCAGAGTCATAAAAAGTTACTTAGTGGTAATTTGAACAAGATGGGGAATAGTACACAATGTGTTTATTTACCATCATATCTGATGGAGGATTGCAGGAATCATCAGGTAAAGGGGTCCTTAAATCGGATTGGCTGGCCCAGCACTGATTCAGCTGTGGAATGGCCAATAGGGGGAGGCAGCTTGATGGCCCAGGTCTCCAGGACTCAGAACAAATCCAAATTGTATTATGTAATATCATCCATCTATCCATCCATCCATCCATTATCCAACCCGCTATATCCTAACTACAGGGTCACGGGGGTCTGCTGGAGCCAATCCCAGCCAACACAGGGCGCAAGGCAGGAACAAACTCCGGGCAGGTCGCATGTAATATCATCTACTGTTGAATTCTGCTCTGTACTTGTAATATTTCTATTGCACTATTATATTGTATTGAGGATTACTTGTGTTCTGTTCTGTGTATTGTATTGTATTTACCCCCTTTTTTTGACACGCACTGCATGCCCAACCTACCCGGAAAGGGGGTCTCTCTTTGAACTGCCTTTCCCAAGGTTTCTTCCATTTTTTTTCCAGGTTTTTTTGGGAGTTTTTCTTTGTCTTCTTAGAGATTCAAGGCTGGGGGGCTGTCAAAAGGCAGGATCTGTTAAAGCTCATTGCAGCACTTCTTGTGTGATTTTGGGGTACACAAAAATAAATTGTATTGTATTGTATTGGATTTGTGCTCATGCTGCCTTCCTTCAATAAGAGGTGAGTTTGTGTGTTGCAATGTCTCTAAAGTGCTTGTAGTATTTTAGGAGTATCAGTGTGCTACAGCTTAGTTCTGTGATAACAGAATACAGTACATACAAAAACATTATAATTTTTAATGGCAATTGGTTCTGTTATGATATTTAATTTTTCTTATACATTACCATAAGGT